>NC_090441.1:72580012-72907512 GCF_031143425.1 Pleurodeles waltl | reverse complement strand
TTAATTTAAAAACCTTGGACCTTCTGGTAAGCTTGGAGTTCTTCCAGTATATGGGGGACGGAACAGAGAGGGTCTTTCATATAGAGTAGAATGTTGTCTGCAAACATGGTCAATTTTTCATCTTGTGTGCCAAATGTGATTCCTTTAATGTGGGGATTAACTTGGATGTGCTGGACAAGGAATTCCAGGGAACGGCAAAAAGGAGAGGCAATAGGGTTTTCCCCTTCTTCATACCCCTGTTTATGTTCACCCATTGGTCGTGGAGCCTACTAATCCTCATCTCGGGTTATGATAGCTCGCCAGTAGCCACTCAGCACGTCAGTCACAAAATCCACACCAACCCTGTCAAACACGTTTTCAGCATCTAAGGTGACTAGGATAGTTTGTTTGGTTTTTGTGGTGCCTATATCTAGGAGGTGAAAGGCTCTTTTTGAGTTATGTCTCACCTGCCCTTTTGTGATTAACCCCTTAGCTGCTGGGCCTTTTCCCCCCCAGTGCTGAGCCCTTTTTTGGCTATTTGGGGTAGTTCGCGCTTAGGGCTTCATAACTTTTTGTCCACATAAGCTAACTACGCCAAATTTGCGTCCTTTTTTTCCAACATCCTAGGGATTCTAATGGTACCCAGAATTTGTGGTTTCCCCTGGAGGAGACCAAGAAAATAGCCAAAATACAGTGAACATTTTGTTTTTTCCAAAAAAATGGGAAAAAGGGCTGCCGAAGAAGGCTTGTGGTTTTTTCCCTGAAAATGCCATCAACAAAGGGTTTCTGGTGCTGAAATCACTATCTTCCCACCTTTCAGGAACGGGCAGACTTGAATCAGAAAAACACATTTTTCAATACAAATTTGGCATTTTACTGGGACATACCCCATTTTTACTATATTTGGTGCTTTCAGCCTCCTTCCAGTTAGTGACAGGAATGGGTGTGAAACCAATGTTGGATCCCGGAATGCTAAACATTTCTGAAAACTAGACAAAATTCTGAATTCAGCAAGGGGTCATTTGTGTAGATCCTACAAGGTTTTCCGACAGAAAATAACAGCTGAAATAAAAAAATATTGAAATTGAGCTGAAAACAACAGCCATTTTTCTTTATGTTTTACTCTGTAACTTTTTCCTGCGATGTCAGATTTCTGAAAGCAATATACCGTTTTGTCTGCTGGACTCCTCTGGTTGCGGGGATATAAAGGGCTTGTAGGTTCATCAAGAACCCTAGGTACCCAGAGCCAATAAATGAGCTGCACCCTGCAGTTGGTTTTCATTCTATTCTGGGTATACAGCAATTCATTTGCTGAAATATGAAGAGTGAAAAAGAGGTATCAAGAAAACCTTTGCATTTCCAAAATGGGATCAAGATAAGGTTTTGAGGAGCAGTGGTTATTTGCACATCGCTGAATTCCGAGGTGCCCATACTAGCATGTGAATTGCAGGGCATTTCTCAAATAGATGTCTTTTTTACACACTCTCTTATATTTGGAAGGAAAAAATGTAGAGAAAGATAAGGGGCAATAACACTTGTTTTGCTATTCTATGTTCCCCCAAGTCTCCCGATAAAAATGATACCTCACTTGTGTGGGTAGTCCTAGTGCCCGCAACAGGAAATGCCCCAAAACACAACATGGACACATACAAATGTTTGGAATAAAACAGAGGTGTTTTTTGCGAAGTGCCTACCTGTAGATTTTGGCCTCTAGCTCAGCCGGCACCTAGGGAAACCTACCAAACCTGTGCATTTCTGAAATCTAGAGACCTAGGGGAATCCAAGGAGGGGTGACTTGCGGGGCTCGGACCAGGTTCTGTTACCCAGAATCCTTTGCAAACCTCAAAAAGTGGCTAAAAAAACAAGTTTTCCTCACATTTCGGTGACAGAAAGTTCTGGAATCTGAGAGGAGCCACAAATTTCCTTCCACCCAGCGTTCCCCCAAGTCTCCCGATAAAAATGATACCTCACTTGTGTGGGTAGGCCTAGCGCCTGCGACAGGAAACGCCCCAAAGCGCAACGTGGACACATCCAAATTTTTGGAAGAAAACAGAGGTGTTTTTTGCGAAGTGTCTACCTGTAGATTTTGGCCTCTAGCTCAGCCGGCACCTAGGGAAACCTACTAAACCTGTGCATTTCTGAAAACTAGAGACCTAGGGGAATCCAAGGAGGGGTGACTTGCGGGGCTCGGACCAGGTTCTGTTACCCAGAATCCTTTCCAAACCTCAAAAAGTGGCTAAAAAAACAAGTTTTCCTCAAATTTCGGTGACAGAAAGTTCTGGAATCTGAGAGGAGCCACAATTTTCCTTCCACCCAGCGTTCCCCCAAGTCTCCCGATAAAAATGATACCTCACTTGTGTGGGTAGGCCTAGCGCCTGCGACAGGAAACGCCCCAAAGCGCAACGTGGACACATACTAATTTTTGGAAGAAAACAGAGGTGTTTTTTGCGAAGTGCCTACCTGTAGATTTTGGCCTCTAGCTCAGCCGGCACCTAGGGAAACCTACCAAACCTGTGCATTTCTGAAAACTAGAGACCTAGGGGAATCCAAGGAGGGGTGACTTGCGGGGCTCGGACCAGGTTCTGTTACCCAGAATCCTTTGCAAACCTCAAAAAGTGGCTAAAAAAACAAGTTTTCCTCACATTTCGGTGACAGAAAGTTCTGGAATCTGAGAGGAGCCACAAATTTCCTTCCACCCAGCGTTCCCCCAAGTCTCCCGATAAAAATGATACCTCACTTGTGTGGGTAGGCCTAGCGCCTGCGACAGGAAACGCCCCAAAGCGCAACGTGGACACATCCAAATTTTTGGAAGAAAACAGAGGTGTTTTTTGCGAAGTGTCTACCTGTAGATTTTGGCCTCTAGCTCAGCCGGCACCTAGGGAAACCTACCAAACCTGTGCATTTCTGAAAACTAGAGACCTAGGGGAATCCAAGGAGGGGTGACTTGCGGGGCTCGGACCAGGTTCTGTTACCCAGAATCCTTTCCAAACCTCAAAAAGTGGCTAAAAAAACAAGTTTTCCTCAAATTTCGGTGACAGAAAGTTCTGGAATCTGAGAGGAGCCACAATTTTCCTTCCACCCAGCGTTCCCCCAAGTCTCCCGATAAAAATGATACCTCACTTGTGTGGGTAGGCCTAGCGCCTGCGACAGGAAACGCCCCAAAGCGCAACGTGGACAAATCCAAATTTTTGGAAGAAAACAGAGGTGTTTTTTGCGAAGTGCCCACCTGTAGATTTTGGCCTCTAGCTCAGCCGGCACCTAGGGAAACCTACCAAACCTGTGCATTTCTGAAAACTAGAGACCTAGGGGAATCCAAGGAGGGGTGACTTGCGGGGCTCGGACCAGGTTATGTTACCCAGAATCCTTTGCAAACCTCAAAAAGTGGCTAAAAAAACAAGTTTTCCTCACATTTCGGTGACAGAAAGTTCTGGAATCTGAGAGGAGCCACAAATTTCCTTCCACCCAGCGTTTCCCCAAGTCTCCCGATAAAAATGATACCTCACTTGTGTGGGTAGGCCTAGCGCCTGCGACAGGAAACGCCCCAAAGCGCAACGTGGACACGTACAAATGTTTGGAATAAAACAGAGGTGTTTTTTGCGAAGTGCCTACCTGTAGATTTTGGCCTCTAGCTCAGCCGGCACCTAGGGAAACCTACCAAACCTGTGCATTTCTGAAATCTAGAGACCTAGGGGAATCCAAGGAGGGGTGACTTGCGGGGCTCGGTCCAGGTTCTGTTACCCAGAATCCTTTGCAAACCTCAAAAAGTGGCTAAAAAAACAAGTTTTCCTCACATTTCGGTGACAGAAAGTTCTGGAATCTGAGAGGCGCCACAAATTTCCTTCCACCCAGCGTTCCCCCAAGTCTCCCGATAAAAATGATACCTCACTTGTGTGGGTAGGCCTAGCGCCTGCGACAGGAAACGCCCCAAAGCGCAACGTGGACACATACTAATTTTTGGAAGAAAACAGAGGTGTTTTTTGCGAAGTGCCTACCTGTAGATTTTGGCCTCTAGCTCAGCCGGCACCTAGGGAAACCTACCAAACCTGTGCATTTCTGAAAACTAGAGACCTAGGGGAATCCAAGGAGGGGTGACTTGCGGGGCTCGGACCAGGTTATGTTACCCAGAATCCTGTGCAAACCTCAAAAAGTGGCTAAAAAAACAAGTTTTCCTCACATTTCGGTGACAGAAAGTTCTGGAATCTGAGAGGAGCCACAAATTTCCTTCCACCCAGCGTTTCCCCAAGTCTCCCGATAAAAATGATACCTCACTTGTGTGGGTAGGCCTAGCGCCTGCGACAGGAAACGCCCCAAAGCGCAACGTGGACACGTACAAATGTTTGGAATAAAACAGAGGTGTTTTTTGCGAAGTGCCTACCTGTAGATTTTGGCCTCTAGCTCAGCCGGCACCTAGGGAAACCTACCAAACCTGTGCATTTCTGAAAACTAGAGACCTAGGGGAATCCAATGAGGGGTGACTTGCGGGGCTCGGACCAGGTTCTGTTACCCAGAATCCTTTGCAAACCTCAAAAAGTGGCTAAAAAAACAAGTTTTCCTCACATTTCGGTGACAGAAAGTTCTGGAATCTGAGAGGAGCCACAAATTTCCTTCCACCCAGCGTTCCCCCAAGTCTCCCGATAAAAATGATACCTCACTTGTGTGGGTAGGCCTAGCGCCTGCGACAGGAAACGCCCCAAAGCGCAACGTGGACAAATCCAAATTTTTGGAAGAAAACAGAGGTGTTTTTTGCGAAGTGCCTACCTGTAGATTTTGGCCTCTAGCTCAGCCGGCACCTAGGGAAACCTACCAAACCTGTGCATTTCTGAAAACTAGAGACCTAGGGGAATCCAAGGAGGGGTGACTTGCGGGGCTCGGACCAGGTTATGTTACCCAGAATCCTTTGCAAACCTCAAAAAGTGGCTAAAAAAACAAGTTTTCCTCACATTTCGGTGACAGAAAGTTCTGGAATCTGAGAGGAGCCACAAATTTCCTTCCACCCAGCGTTTCCCCAAGTCTCCCGATAAAAATGATACCTCACTTGTGTGGGTAGGCCTAGCGCCTGCGACAGGAAACGCCCCAAAGCGCAACGTGGACACGTACAAATGTTTGGAATAAAACAGAGGTGTTTTTTGCGAAGTGCCTACCTGTAGATTTTGGCCTCTAGCTCAGCCGGCACCTAGGGAAACCTACCAAACCTGTGCATTTCTGAAAACTAGAGACCTAGGGGAATCCAAGGAGGGGTGACTTGCGGGGCTCGGACCAGGTTCTGTTACCCAGAATCCTTTGCAAACCTCAAAAAGTGGCTAAAAAAACAAGTTTTCCTCACATTTCGGTGACAGAAAGTTCTGGAATCTGAGAGGAGCCACAAATTTCCTTCCACACAGCGTTCCCCCAAGTCTCCCGATAAAAATGATACCTCACTTGTGTGGGTAGGCCTAGCGCCTGCGACAGGAAACGCCCCAAAGCGCAACGTGGACACATCCAAATTTTTGGAAGAAAACAGAGGTGTTTTTTGCGAAGTGTCTACCTGTAGATTTTGGCCTCTAGCTCAGCCGGCACCTAGGGAAACCTACCAAACCTGTGCATTTCTGAAAACTAGAGACCTAGGGGAATCCAAGGAGGGGTGACTTGCGGGGCTCGGACCAGGTTCTGTTACCCAGAATCCTTTCCAAACCTCAAAAAGTGGCTAAAAAAACAAGTTTTCCTCAAATTTCGGTGACAGAAAGTTCTGGAATCTGAGAGGAGCCACAATTTTCCTTCCACCCAGCGTTCCCCCAAGTCTCCCGATAAAAATGATACCTCACTTGTGTGGGTAGGCCTAGCGCCTGTGACAGGAAACGCCCCAAAGCGCAACGTGGACACATCCAAATTTTTGGAAGAAAACAGAGGTGTTTTTTGCGAAGTGCCTACCTGTAGATTTTGGCCTCTAGCTCAGCCGGCACCTAGGGAAACCTACCAAACCTGTGCATTTCTGAAAACCAGAGACCTAGTGGAATCCAAGGAGGGGTGACTTGCGGGGCTCGGACCAGGTTCTGTTACCCAGAATCCTTTGCAAACCTCAAAAAGTGGCTAAAAAAACAAGTTTTCCTCACATTTCGGTGACAGAAAGTTCTGGAATCTGAGAGGAGCCACAAATTTCCTTCCACCCAGCGTTCCCCCAAGTCTCCCGATAAAAATGATACCTCACTTGTGTGGGTAGGCCTAACGCCTGCGACAGGAAACGCCCCAAAGCGCAACGTGGACACATCCAAATTTTTGGAAGAAAACAGAGGTGTTTTTTGCGAAGTGTCTACCTGTAGATTTTGGCCTCTAGCTCAGCCGGAACCTAGGGAAACCTACCAAACCTGTGCATTTCTGAAAACTAGAGACCTAGGGGAATCCAAGGAGGGGTGACTTGCGGAGCTCGGACCAGGTTCTGTTACCCAGAATCCTTTGCAAACCTCAAAAAGTGGCTAAAAAAACAAGTTTTCCTCAAATTTCGGTGACAGAAAGTTCTGGAATCTGAGAGGAGCCACAATTTTCCTTCCACCCAGCGTTCCCCCAAGTCTCCCGATAAAAATGATACCTCACTTGTGTGGGTAGGCCTAGCGCCTGTGACAGGAAACGCCCCAAAGCGCAACGTGGACACATCCAAATTTTTGGAAGAAAACAGAGGTGTTTTTTGCGAAGTGCCTACCTGTAGATTTTGGCCTCTAGCTCAGCCGGCACCTAGGGAAACCTACCAAACCTGTGCATTTCTGAAAACCAGAGACCTAGGGGAATCCAAGGAGGGGTGACTTGCGGGGCTCGGACCAGGTTCTGTTACCCAGAATCCTTTGCAAACCTCAAAAAGTGGCTAAAAAAACAAGTTTTCCTCACATTTCGGTGACAGAAAGTTCTGGAATCTGAGAGGAGCCACAAATTTCCTTCCACCCAGCGTTCCCCCAAATCTCCCAATAAAAATGATACCTCACTTGTGTGGGTAGGCCTAGCGCCTGCGACAGGAAACGCCCCAAAGCGCAACGTGGACACATCCACATTTTTGGAAGAAAACAGAGGTGTTTTTTGCGAAGTGCCTACCTGTAGATTTTGGCCTCTAGCTCAGCCGGCACCTAGGGAAACCTACCAAACCTGTGCATTTCTGAAAACTAGAGACCTAGGGGAATCCTAGGAGGGGTGACTTGCGGGGCTCGGACCAGGTTCTGTTACCCAGAATCCTTTGCAAACCTCAAAAAGTGGCTAAAAAAACAAGTTTTCCTCACATTTCGGTGACAGAAAGTTCTGGAATCTGAGAGGAGCCACAAATTTCCTTCCACCCAGCGTTCCCCCAAGTCTCCCGATAAAAATGATACCTCACTTGTGTGGGTAGGCCTAGCGCCTGCGACAGGAAACGCCCCAAAGCGCAACGTGGACACGTACAAATGTTTGGAATAAAACAGAGGTGTTTTTTGCGAAGTGCCTACCTGTAGATTTTGGCCTCTAGCTCAGCCGGCACCTAGGGAAACCTACCAAACCTGTGCATTTCTGAAAACTAGAGACCTAGGGGAATCCAAGGAGGGGTGACTTGCGGGCTCGGACCAGGTTCTGTTACCCAGAATCCTTTGCAAACCTCAAAAAGTGGCTAAAAAAACAAGTTTTCCTCACATTTCGGTGACAGAAAGTTCTGGAATCTGAGAGGAGCCACAAATTTCCTTCCACCCAGCGTTCCCCCAAGTCTCCCGATAAAAATGATACCTCACTTGTGTGGGTAGGCCTAACGCCTGCGACAGGAAACGCCCCAAAGCGCAACGTGGACACATCCAAATTTTTGGAAGAAAACAGAGGTGTTTTTTGCGAAGTGTCTACCTGTAGATTTTGGCCTCTAGCTCAGCCGGAACCTAGGGAAACCTACCAAACCTGTGCATTTCTGAAAACTAGAGACCTAGGGGAATCCAAGGAGGGGTGACTTGCGGAGCTCGCACCAGGTTCTGTTACCCAGAATCCTTTGCAAACCTCAAAAAGTGGCTAAAAAAACAAGTTTTCCTCAAATTTCGGTGACAGAAAGTTCTGGAATCTGAGAGGAGCCACAATTTTCCTTCCACCCAGCGTTCCCCCAAGTCTCCCGATAAAAATGATACCTCACTTGTGTGGGTAGGCCTAGCGCCTGTGACAGGAAACGCCCCAAAGCGCAACGTGGACACATCCAAATTTTTGGAAGAAAACAGAGGTGTTTTTTGCGAAGTGCCTACCTGTAGATTTTGGCCTCTAGCTCAGCCGGCACCTAGGGAAACCTACCAAACCTGTGCATTTCTGAAAACCAGAGACCTAGGGGAATCCAAGGAGGGGTGACTTGCGGGGCTCGGACCAGGTTCTGTTACCCAGAATCCTTTGCAAACCTCAAAAAGTGGCTAAAAAAACAAGTTTTCCTCACATTTCGGTGACAGAAAGTTCTGGAATCTGAGAGGAGCCACAAATTTCCTTCCACCCAGCGTTCCCCCAAATCTCCCAATAAAAATGATACCTCACTTGTGTGGGTAGGCCTAGCGCCTGCGACAGGAAACGCCCCAAAGCGCAACGTGGACACATCCACATTTTTGGAAGAAAACAGAGGTGTTTTTTGCGAAGTGCCTACCTGTAGATTTTGGCCTCTAGCTCAGCCGGCACCTAGGGAAACCTACCAAACCTGTGCATTTCTGAAAACTAGAGACCTAGGGGAATCCAAGGAGGGGTGACTTGCGGGGCTCGGACCAGGTTCTGTTACCCAGAATCCTTTGCAAACCTCAAAAAGTGGCTAAAAAAACACATGTTCCTCACATTTCTGTGGCAGAAAGTTCTGGAATCTGAGAGGAGCCACAAATTTCCTTCCACCCAGCGTTCCCCCACGTCTCCTGATAAAAATGATACCTCACTTGTGTGGGTAGGCCTAGCGCCCGCGACAGGAAATGCCCCAAAACACAACGTGGACACATCAAATTTTTTCCTAGAAAACTGTGCCTACCTGTGGATTTTGGCCTCTAGCTCAGCCGGCACCTGGGGAAACCTAGCAAACCAGCACATTTTTGAAAACTAGAAACCCAGGGGAATCCTAGGAGGGGTGACTTGCGGGGCTCGGACCAGGTTCTGTTACCCAGAATCCTTTGCAAACCTCAAAATGTGTCTAAAAAAACAAGTTTTCCTCACATTTCGGTGACAGAAAGTTCTGGAATCTGAGAGGAACCACAAATTTCCTTCCACCCAGCGTTCCCCCAAGTTTCCCGATAAATATGATACCTCACTTGTGTGGTTAGGCCTGGTCCCTGCGACAGGAATAGATCACACAACGGTCAATGTTGGTCCTTACGTGAGGCAGCTGTTGACCCTGGGGTGATCCATTCCTGACACAGGCACTAGGTGTAGGCACTCAAGTGGGGTAGTGTTTTTATCAGGACAGGTGAGGAGTCACTGGGTGGTAGGAATGTTGTGGATCCCAGCATATTCCTGTAGTTTGTGTGACAGAAATGCGAGAAAAATTGAGTTTTTTTCAGCATTTCAGCTTTGCAGGGTATTCTGGGTAAGAAAACTTTGGGGAATCCACACAAGTCACACCTCTGTGGACTCCCCTGAATGTCTAGTTTCCAGAAATGTTTGGGTTTAGTGTGTTTCTCTATATGGCCGCCGAATCCAGGACCAAAAACACAGGTGCCTGCCTTACAAAACCAGTTTGTTTTGCCATAGACAATTTTGATGTCTCCACAATATGATTTGGGTGGTGGAATTTGGGGCTGAACTAAATTGGGGAGCTCCCAAGAGAGCACTCTCTCTCTGCTTGCCGCCGCATTCACCTGCTCTCTGGGTTGGCCTAACCCACTATTACCCAGTTGCACGAACAGCTTGCGAAGGGACAGCAGGACTGTCCTCATCACCTCCCTCATAATGTACTGGAAGAGGAGTTATCGAATGGGACTCCTCTGACTGAAAAATCACTCCCAGAGTCTGCGCCATTGTCCTATCCCTCAGATGCTGTCTCAGTATCTGATGTCTCAGTCTCTGATCCTATGTCAGAGCGGTCCTCTATAACCCGAGTGCAGGCAGCAGTCATCCATCAAGATGCCATCTCTGCTATTGGCTAAACTGTTGCTCTAAAACACTAGCCTACGTAGACAGTCACAAAATCGATGGTGTGTGTGAGATACGTGCAACAGTACAGGCCACCTTACCTGCGCTTCTTCCCTCAATCAGCACGTACTTTCAAGACACTCAAAAAACACCTTGTCACATACCATTCGTCACAGTCTTTAGCACCTCCTGCGCCCAGTCCAACAATCATTATTGGTGCTCCCACTCCCTCCTCCTCGGATTCCCTCATTACCACCCAGCAAAAGTGCCCTTCATCTCTCCATAGACTTTACTAATGTACTCAGCTATTTACATAAAATACAGATTTGCTCTTTGCAGTAGGCATATAAACCATCTGCGCTTCTTTATGGCACTAAAACTGCCACTAGACAAGTCGGAGCCTTTTCCCCCCAGGGAAACCACACACATATTGACAAAAGTGATATATATATGACAGCCAACCACCTGAAACTCAACTCAAGCAAAACCGAAATAATCCTCTTTGGCCCACACAAAAACACCTGGGACCCCTCATGGTGGCCCACCACGCTAGGCCCTGCACCCACCCCCGCCAACCACGCACGCAACCTCAGCATCATCCTAGACTCCTCCCTCTCGATGACCCCACAAATCAACGCTCTTACCTCCTCATGCTTCAACACACTCCGTATACTGAAAACATTCAAATGGATCCCCACAGAGACCAGAAAAACTGTCACTCACTCACTCATCAGCAGCAGGCTTGATTACGGAAACGCCCTCTACGCCGGCACCACTCTAAAACTCAAGCGCAAACTACACGCATCCAGAACTCAGCAGCACGACTCATCCTCAACCTCCGCCGACACGAACACATCTCTCCACACCTCAAATCCCTCCACTGGCTCCCCATTGACAAAAGGATCACCTTCAAGATCCTCATCCTCGCACACAAATCACTCCACAACACAGGCCCTGCCTACCTCAAGGAGAGTCACCTTCCACACCCCCACACGAAACGTCCGCTCAGCTGACCTCTCTCTCGCCTCTGTCCCCCGCATCAAACACACCACCACCGGGGGCAGATCCTTCTCCTACCTTGCACCCAAAACCTGGAACGCCCTCACAACCCACCTTCGCAAGACCCAAAACCTACTTCTTTTCAGGAAGGGCCTCAAAACCTGGCTTTTCGAACAGTGAACCTCCCAGCCCCTTTCCCTCCCCCCGTCACCCCCCCCAGCGCCTTGAGACCCTCACGGGTGAGTAGCGCGCTTTATAAATCTCTTTGATTGATATAGATCTACCTCTATATATATATATATCTATCTACATAGATATATCTATAGATATATCCATGTACCTAGATATATCTATCTACATAGATATATATAGATCTATACCTACATGGCCCCCAGGGAAACCCTACAACATCTAAAAAAAAATATTGCCCCCAAAGGGGGTCACCCTGCCCACGGGCGACCCCCTGTCATTTTATTTGTATTTTTTTTTTTTTAAGAAAAAAAAAAATCGCGGGGGGGGGGCCCAATCGTGCCCCCCCTTCCCCCCCCCCCCCCCCCAGGGGGCACCTACCTTTTTTTTTTTTAGAAAAATTATGCCAGGGGGGGGGGGGCGGCCCGTTTTCCAGGGGGGCCGCCCCCCCAAAGTGAAATCCCTGGTGTCTAGTGGTGTTTCCTGGCCCCCGATCGCAGCTGTGCTGCGATCGGGGGCCAGGAAACACTTTCAGAAGGCCTCGTAAGAAAGGGGAGACTCTCCCCATTTTCTTACGAGGCCTTCTGAAACTGTTTCTGGCCCCCGATCGCAGCTGTGGTCCTCGGGGGGCCAGGAAACCTGAAGGTGTTTCCTGGCCCCCGATCGCAGCACAGCTGCGACCGGGGGCCAGGAAACACTTTCAGGAAGGCCTCGTAAGAAAGGGGAGACTCTCCCCTTTCTTACGAGGCCTTCCCGAACGTGGGAAAGGCCGTTTTCCCCATCAAAGCAGGAAGCGGCCGCAAGGCTGTTTCCTGCTTTGATGGGGAAAACACCTTTGAAACATCAGCGCGCCTCGCGGCGCACTGACGGCACAAAGGGGCGAGTGGGGGGAGACACGGAAGCTTCCGTGTCTCCCGGGGAGAGATTAAAAAATAATAATAATCCTCGGGTGCAACGCACCCGAGGATTTATTAATATCCTTCCTGGTGTCGGCCACTGGTCGTGACCCGCACCAGGGAGGGTGTGTGGGCGTCGGCCAGTGGCCGACGCCCGCACCTAAGAAGTTAAGCCAGACTGGTCGGGATGTACCAATTTTCCCATCAGTGTCTGTAGTTGTGGCATTGCAAACTTGATGGGATTTTTACCATCAACATTGAGAAGAGGGAGAGTTAGTCGATATGAGCCACAATCACTCAATTGACTCAGACATCATGGGGGTCACCTGTCCCTCCTGATCCGTCTCTTGTTGAGCAAGGGAAGAAGCTGTTGGTCAAAGTATCCATAAAAAGTATCCATATAGCTGCCTGGTCATAGGGCTCTTGATGGACGTAATTTAAAGCCATGAGGATTTCCCCTTTTGCTATAGCTTTCTCCATGTATTCTCTGCTCTTCAAGAAGTGTAGGCAAAGCACCTCCTGCTAGGTAGTTTGGTGGGTCTGTGTGCTCTTTTGTGTATATTCAGGAATAAAACTCATGAAAGTATTAAGCTTTTCCAATTCTATGTGTGTATGAACCTGCACATCCAATTAATTAACTTCTGAGTGTTCTTAGCTTGGCAGGCTCATAGATGGCTCTCAAGTACTTTGCATGATTTATTGCTTAGTTCGTAGTACCTATTATCTAGCTTGGCCGGTAAGTATGCCACCCTGCATTTTCTAGAATTCTAATCCGACTAATTACCATGAGAATTTTCCTCCAAATGTTTTGGAAGAGGGTTTGCATGTGGTTTGCTCAAGTCTTTCGAGTTCCTCAGTTAGCTTTGCGCATAAAGCCTCTGGCATGTGCTACAGGTGGGCTGTTTCTGCTATGAAATTCCCCCAAAGGCCTACCAAAGGATGGTTGCAGTTGTGTCCCCTGTATCATTGTCATGATACAGTCATGATACAGTCAGTGATAGTAGCCCTGATGTTGGAAACTGTTACTGGTTCTTTCATTAGTGATTACCGTCCCATCTCTATGTTGCCTTATCTGTCTAAAGTATTGGAAAGATTAGTCAATCATCAATTGACCCAATATCTGGAGAACAATAATTTGTTAGATCTCTCTCAAATAGGTTTTAGGGCAAGAAATAGTACAGAGTGCATCTTATTGGCAGTGATGGACAGTGTTAGAACAGTAGCAGACCAAGGCAAAGCTGCTGCACGAATTCTTTTAGATCTGTTGGCAGCTTTAGACACAGTATCCCACCAGCATTTGCTTCAAAGGCTGCATGCAATGGGGTTGCACTTCCACTTTGCAGTGGTTTAGTTCATTCCTAAGCAATAGATCCTTTGTTATGCAGCTACCCACTTTTTGATCAAGCCATCGTAATCTGCATTGCGGGGTGAGTCAAGGATCTTCATTAAGCCCCACTTTATTTAATATCTATTTGGCACCCTTGCCAAGCATTGTGAGGGCATGGTGTTTTGAGATTGTGTGCTGATGATACCCAGCTGATTATCTCCATTGATGACAAACAGATCGAGTATCAGGCAAATCTGATAATTTGCCTCTCAGAAGTGGCCGACTGGCTACAGACGCATTGCATAAAACTCAATGCAGACAAGACAGAAATACTGTTCTTAGGGAAGCTGCAAAGTCTTAAATGAGTCATGGTGGCAGGGTTTGTTAGGCTCTGATCCAGCACAGAAAAAGGTGGTAAAGAATTTGGGATTTTTGAATGATGACTCGCTTTCCCTACAAGAACAAGTAACTAGGTTATGTGGGACCAGTTTGTGGCTATGTGCCCTTCAGAAACTATTTCAGTGGATTCCAGTGGCATGGAGAACGAATATCATTCAAGGATTGCTTATGAGTAGGCTGGACAATGGAAACATGCTGTATGTGGGTATGGCAGAGTCCCTGTTCACACGGCTACAGATTATCCAAAATGCGGTAGCAAAATTATTTTGCAACAACATGAACAGGTGCTCAGCCTGTCTCAATCAGTTGCACTGGCTACCAGTTCGAAAAAGAGCTGTGATTAAGCTAATGTGCCACACGCAAGGGCCCTCCATAATAACGACCCAGCAATTTCTTACAAGCCTGCATGGAACCTTCAATAATCCAACCAAGGTTTATTAGATCGCAAAAGAATTAGGAAATTACCAAGATAGGTGGCCGCACTTTTTTGGCAGCTACACACTGGAACAATCTTCCACAGACTTTATGCACAGTGTCAGATTTATTAGCATATCAGAGACATCTGTAGACCTGGTTGTACTCATTCTAAGGTCTTGATTGGAACCAGCAAAGTATGATATAGAGCCACAATATCCCTTTGGAAATGAGGGTCTGCTTTATAAATACAGAATACATACATACAGTAGAGAGTCCTGGAGTTGCCACGCCCCCTTGTTTAAGGAAGCTTAGGTCACGTGTATGTCACAATGCATGGTATTGGCCCATAGTTTGAAAGTGTGATGGGCTGCTATGTGGCCTCAATAAGGCCTGAAAACAACTGTCTGTCTAAGAGGATGGCATATGTGTTGTGTGCCCCTGGGTAGTGTGAATAATCTCAACCCAAGGGATATCTGGTCCTCAAGGTATTCTTCAGACCCAGTTCCTCTATTAGAGGTTTACCTGCTGCCAATAGGTTTGCAGAGCCTCCCTGCCCTGTTCAGTCTGTATGTGTCATTATTGAGTACCAGATTGAGTGGTGCTGAAGACCAGGCTACAAGGGTACAGACAGCTGCCACCTGGAAGCGTTCCTGCCTTTGGTTTGGGCTATATAGAGAGGCCAGTGCTGGTGGCTCACCTTTTAAGAATCCCTTTTAGCGCCACCCACCTATTGGCGTTATCTTTGACAGTTCCCTCCACCTGTAGTGGGCATCACTGGTGGATCAAGATCCCCACTTCTGTAGTTTTCACAAATCCCCAGCAGAGGTGAAATATTGTCCTGGATAATCTTGATTTTGGCCAGGATTGGTCTTGATTTAGAAGGTGAGTTTTTTTAATGAACCCCATATCTGTATGCAGTGTGGTTAGTTCATGAGGATAGAGCATTGTTTGAGCGGGTTATTGAATTCCTTCACATTGTATCTGGTAATGTTTCTGGTGTAATGTGAGGTAACTTCCCCTTCTCCATCTACCCCAAACTCCTGGAACAACCAAAGCCTGACTCGGCAACGACACAAATGTTAACTGGAAAAAGTGTGGAGCATGTATTAGGAAAACAAGCTTCATGTTATAACATTTTACCTCTCATACCAAGATGTATGATGGAGAAAGCCATTCAATGTGAAGGTTATGGGGGAGTAAAGCCTCTGCCAGTTTCGGTCCATGCCCCAGTCAAAGGTTATTGCTTGTCATGCAGGTAGTATCCATTTCCCACTGAGCCCCTATGAGTCCATCAGTGCCACAAGTGCGCCATCAAGTAAAGTAGAGACTCCCATTCAACTTTACTCTCCGGAGTAAGATCAGGGGGCAATCAGTAATGCTAGAACAATTTCCAGGAGTGGGGGTGCTGCCATCAATGTTACATCACTAAATTCATAGGGATTGTGATGAAAAATACAAAGGTTATACAAAGAACAAGTGTAGCAAATGATCCACGCCAATTTGTGATAAGGGTCTAGTACGTTTTTCACCAGCAAGATTGTCACATACCACATTTTACAAAATCCTTTCACTTTACAGTTATAGAAAGAAATGTAAACACCGATTTCAATGTTAAAAGACAAAGCAGGAATTTGTCAGAAGACACAGCCTGATATTTGACTTCTGTCCGAAGTGATAAAAAAATTTGAAGGCATTCTTATTGCCCATTCATCTTTGGAACTCCCGTGCAGTTTGGAACTCCAGTGTGGTTATTTTTGGGGCGTTGCAGCACTCTCGTGCCCTTTCCAGTGCTTATGAGGACATTCATCCATTTGTTGTGTATCTGATGCTCTGCTCACTTTCTGGATTTGCTCCAGCGCTTCCATCCACCCTGCCAGTATTTCCTCTTGTCTTGGGGTCTTCTGTCCACCACGTCCTAGCACTATCTTCCATTGTGGGTTTTTTAGGTGCAGCAAGTCTGGCTGTGATGTCTGTTTCAGGAGGGGATAAGCCCAACACCTGGTGGGCCTCGTTTAGCAATTTGATGGACCAGTGCTTGCCCTGCCACTCAAAAAGCAACCTCATCTGTACCGAATATTATTGTCTTTGAGGAAAGAGGTGACAGTGCAAAAGGTGTGCCTTGTGAATGGTGTGCAGTTTGACGAGTGTTACAGCTGAAAGATCTTGGAAGATCTGTAATTCATAACCATTGCAACAGATTTGGCCTCCTTGTCTTGCCACTTGCCAGCTGCATGGTCCTGCTCTATGAGCTCTGTCGATGTGAAATGGATCACAACCATGTTCTTCAAGGATCATTTCTGCTAAGCTATGAGAGTATCTTCTAATGTCCTTGCCTTCTCTGCACAGTGGCACATCTCTAAATTGTAGATTTTATCGCCGATAATGGTTCTGAAGATCTTCTAGTTTTTCATGGCGTGTTAACAGCTTGTTGTTTGTAGTCATCAGGTGGTACTCTTCCAGTTCTAGGCTCCGCTCGCCTCTTGTCGGCTCCAGCAAATTCATCTTGTGGGCCAAACTGCCTGTCTTTTTTCATTTTTTGACATGCTTTGTTTGAGATCTATGTGGGCTGCTTCCATTTCGCTTTTGAGGTTGGTGAAAAAGTGGATCGTAAAATTTTTGGTGAGTGTTTTGTCGTCCTCCACAGGAAAAGCTGTCTCCGCTCCTCATCACTTTCAGTGTGCTTAGCTGATTGATGATTGTCTCTCCCTTTCTGTTGGCAGGAGCCTGCAGGAAGTCCTTGATTGTGGTTTCTCACTTAGGTCTTTTCGCTGCAATGACTGATACCCCCTCACCACTGTTGGGTACTCCGTTTGATAGGGTCCACGTGTAGCTATGCAGATAGTGAGCCGTGAGGGTCAGATGGCCTCCTCAGGATTGGCCTCTGTCTCAGTGTTCATTGCAGTTGCTCAATCTGGTCAACGAGGCCTGGGACGTCTATTCATATGACTTGTAGCTTACACAGCATTCCAGGATAGCACTTAGGTGATGGGGAGGTCTCTTCTGCTTGGCTGACCAAGCTGTTTGCAAGCAAACACCTCTGGAATTGAGGAAGGGGCTCCTTTCCCACTGGGCTATGGGAAACTCTGTGGCCTGTCTACTGTGCTTTGCTGTTAGGCTGTAGAGTCTTAGTCTACAAGTCCCTCGTGCTGAACCCACCTGTGGCTCTCTGTAGTTGTTTGAGGTAGGGTGCTCGCAGTCTGGTTGTTCTGCTTTCCTGCTGGCTACGCCTAGACCTCCATGCTCTGTTGGGCACTGTGCCGGGATTACCTCCTCAGCACATCCACTTGTCTCCCCCTTTAGGACTGGCCTGTCTCTTCCACTGTAGCTGGGTGTTTGGGGCCAAGTCTCACCATTAACCTTTCAATTATATACTCTTGAGATGAGCCTGGTCCAGGATCTCTTTTGTTAACCATCTAGAACAGCAACATCACAGTTAGTCTACCATGCCGCCCTTGAGTTCTGTATTGCCTCCCGCTCTTCTCCCTTCCCGGGATTGCTGCTCTACATGACTTACCGGATGATGCACTGAGGGGGAGGGGGCTGTCTCTCCATTTCATCTCAGCACAGTTTCAGACAAGCCCTCCTTCACCACTGCTCTGATCACTGATAGACAAGGTCCATAATTGCTTAGCCAGCTTCTCAGATGTCAGGGCATCATGTCTAGACTGTCGCCTCAAAGCACCTTGTGGATGCCTTCTCATGACTCTAATTGGGGCCTGAAGTGTTTCAAGCTTCACAAAGCTGAGGACATGGGGGAAGCCCTCCGTTCTTGTGGGTTTGTCAGCTAGGCACTGGGGTGTCTCGGTAGACTGCAGCCATTTTTGAGGTAAAGTCACCCAGCCACGAGGAGCTCATCCCTTGGGCTCTTCTCTCTTCAGTGGTACCTCAATTGCCCCTAGGGGGATGCTTCTCCCCTCAGAGCTACAGGATGGTGCTGAATGACACAGTGGAGTATTTACTGGGCTGCGACCAGGGCAGAAACTCCAAGCTCAGACATCCAGTGCTACACTGAGCTTGACCACACTACCCCAAGCTTTCTGTTTTTTAAATACTGTAAGTGCAATCGACTGATGTGTTTCAAATCCTTTTGGATTATTTCTCAGTGCATTTAAGAATTAAAGTTTGTTTACCGAATTTAAATAAAAATGTCATGAAAGTTTAAAACAAACAAAAACATGTTGAATACCTTCATTTTCAGTGTTGATCATTTTGGTCTTGATACCAATACATTCAATCTCCTTTCTTTTTTCAAAGATCTCCTAGTAAAGTTTAAGGTAGATCACAATACCCAGAACTTAGGTGGGACTTAAGGCATAATAAGTGGATTGTATTTTACTGTGTGTTCTTGTCCAGTCAAATTGTCAATACATATTCATTCAAAACAAATTTTGATTTGTCATGCTCATATTATAAACACTGATAATGTGTAACATTCCCTATGTCTAATGTGCACAGCTCTTAATCAAATTATCCATTTACTCTCCAGTTGTTTCAATGTGGTTCTCTTTGTGTCAGTGAAGAGTGTGCAGGAGTGATAGGGTTACTGCCGGAGCTGGAGAATGCAGTAGAGTCGAGAAGATGCCTACTGCTGGGAGAGCATGAAAGGGTGTGATGAGAATCTCTTACCATCGGATAGAACTGCAGGAGTGTGTGGGGGAACGCCCACCTTCACAGAGTGCAGGAGTGTCAGAAAGACTCCTACCACTGGAGAATGCAGGAGTGCTGGGGTTATCCACCACTGAAATGCTGCAGATATGTCAACTATGGAGAGTGCAGCAGTGGTGGCGGGGAGATGCTTGTAGTGTAGGGAGCCCAAATAACCACGCTCACTTGTGGCTGTAAGGTAGCTTCCATCGGGCATGCCCCATGGCCTTTTATTCATCCTGACCTATCACATCCCAGTGCAACTAACCTTACCCTCGTAGATAGGGGGGGGAGTACCAATATCCTCTTCTCCAGTGTACCACTCCCTTCAGTCCAGGAGTGATGGCCACAACACTACATCCCTCTCCCCATTCAACTGAAACAATCAAACAAATCAAAACTTCTACCACTATCACGTTTATTGGCTCACACCTTTAAACCAAAAAATCCTGCAGTCTGCTGGATGTAGCAGTATTGTCCTTCAGTCTGTACTGAGATGCACTGCACCTGGTACTTGCTTGTATCCCATTTCCTTGTATCCCTTCTCCAGTTCTCAGCTCTCTTCGGTCTCTGAGAGCTGGCCTTAATACCAGATCCATCAGAAGAGTTGTTGGGTCAGTGAGTGCTTCTGCTCCTCCTGGCAGGCTTTCATCTCCCCACTAGTCTTTGTCCATGAGTCTCTGTCCACCCGGGCACCATTTGAAAAATGAAGGGCCGTATTTATACTCTGGTTGCGCCGAATTTGCGTCGTTTTTTTCGACGCAAATTCGACGCTAAACTAACGCCAACTAACGCCATATTTATACTATGGCGTTAGACGCTTCGGGTGCCAAAGTGCCCGGAGTGTGCGTCATTTTTTAGCGTGAACCCCTTCCTTGCGTTAATGATATGCAAGGGAGGCGTTCCCGTCTTAAAAAATGACTCCCAGGCCTTTACGTGGTATTTATACTCCCGGGCAAAAATGACACCCGGGAGTGGGCGTGGCCAAAAACGGCGCATTTGCGCCGCTTTTTAACGCCTGGGTCAGGCATGGCGTTAAGGAACAAGTGGGCTCAAAATGAGCCCAGAGTGCCCTCCACTGCCCCCAGGGACCCCCCCTGCCACCCTTGCCCACCCCAGGAGGACACCCAAGGACGGAGGGACCCATCCCATGGACATTAAGGTAAGTTCAGGTAAGTATTTTTTTTTTTATTTTTTGTGGCATAGGGGGGCCTGATTTGTGCCCCCCTACATGACACTATGCCCAATGACCATGCCCAGGGGACAGAAGTCCCCTGGGCATGGCCATTGGGCAAGGGGGCATGACTCCTATCTTTACAATGATAGGAGTCATGTTGATGGGGGATGGGCGTCGTTAAAAAATGGTGCAAGTCGGGTTAAGACGATTTTTTCGACGCAACCTGACTTGCCCCATTTTAAGACGCCCATACGCCATTTTCCCCCTACGCCGGCGCTGTCTGGTCTACGTGGTTTTTTTCCACGCACACCAGGCAGCGCCGGTCTGCTAGCGCCGGCTAACGCCATTCCATAAATAGGGCGCCCGCATGGCGCTTCAGAATGGCGTTAGACGGCGCTAAATTTTTTGACGCTAAACTGCGTTAGCGCAGTTTAGCGTCAAAAAGTATAAATATGGGCCGAAATGTTCCTTGTGATTCCATTCTCTCCTCTGGTGGTGGTAACCATAGTCCCTCTGTGACTTGTCACCTGCCATGACTCAGGTTCGAACGGAAGCCAGAACTTGCTCCCCGGGTGCCTGTCTTTCATGAGCACAGTGTCCCCCACCCTGATGGTCAATACTTTCGCCCATCGTCTGATGCTGCAGTCCCAGTTCCTTTGACACAAGCATTCTAATGCCTGCTGGTTGTCAATAGCTTCTGGGACCCAACTTGAATGGTGGGGTATGATGTACAGCTGCAAAACTTTTACGGTAAAAACATAATAAACTATGGCCCATATGTATACTTTTTTAGCACCGCATTTGTGTATTTTGTTTTACGCAAAGCGGCGCAAACTTACAAAGGATAATTATATTTTGTAAATTTGCGCACTTTTGCATCAAAAAATGGCGCAAATGTGGCGTTAAAAAAGTATAGATATGGGCCTATGTTTATTATGTTTTTACTGCAAAAGGGGCAGGCCACGGGTGTGACCACCCCTCCCCCCTACGTGCACCGGTATGTTTGGCCAAATGTCTCAGGCTGGCCAAACATACATTTGCAGTAGGCTCAGTCCAACCCGGCAACGCAGTGTCAGACTGGAGCGAGCAGGCAGATGCTCCCACTCTGCTTCGGAGCGCCCCGCCAGGGCGCTTAGTCCAATCCTGCCGCTGCTTTCATGCTGCCTACTGCTGCTTTCATGCTGCTAGCAGCATGAAAACAGTGGTAGGACTGGACGCAGGGCAGGCTGGGAGCCTGAGCCTGTCCCTGCAGATAAGGAGTGGTTTGGAGGTGGCACAGAAAAAAGTTTTTTTTTAATTTAATTTGGTTTTTGTTTTGGGTTGTGCTCTGCCCATGCCCCACCCCCCCATTTGCCACACTGCCCCGCCCTTTCTCCCTCCTGTGAGCTGCAACTGGTCCTGGGTCACTCAGCCCCAGTAGGCATGGCAAGCGACCACTCAAGTAGTAGTGTTTGGGGCTTGCCAATAGTCCCACAAGAACATATAAATAGCCTCCCCAGCGGCTGGTGATCACTCTGAGCAATGTGAATTACTTTGTTGATGGTCTGCATGAACTGCTTCACCTTCCCATTGGCCGGCAACCACCAGGGTGTCACTTTCTTGTGCTTGATGTTGCAGGATACTAAGTACTGCATAATTTCTTGGCTGTGGAATGGGGGTTAGTTGTCCATCAGAAGTTCCTTTATAGGTCAATGGGTGGCCATCACTTTTTCTAGCTGGGTGTTACTTCTTGAACATAAGTGCTACCCAACTGTTTGATCTTAGGGTATTGTGAACAGTTATCTATGATGACTACCATGTGCCGCTCACCTGGGAGGCTGCTGGAGTCCATGCTGGGACACACCCATGGTTGTGTGGGTCTTTCTTCCTTGATTACCAGAGCGGGTGGATTCGCTCACCAGGCCGTTTAGCAGATCACAGTTTCTCACAGTAGTTTTTACATCCATGGAGGGAAACCACACCTTACTTCGTAGGCAATATCTGACCTTTAAAATCCCCGGGTTTCCTGTATGGGCTAGCTGTAAGGTCTGAGACACCAGGCGGTAGTTCGTCAAGTGGCTTCTGGAATATTTGTCAGCTTGTGAAGCACGTTAAGCAGGACTTCTAGGATCTTCCGGGACTCTTCTATCTGCTTCCCCAGAGTGCCTTTAACACCTCCCACTTTCCAGTCTCCATTGCTGTCAGGGCCATCTGAGTGGAGTTAAGCTGGTTGCTGGCTCTAATGATGTCTTCTAGGGACGGGGACAGGGTCTTGCTCCACTATGTATTTCACATATTCTTCAATCTCTTGGGCTTCTTTCTCTTCTTGCGTAGTCACTGCATGAGGATGCCTGGAGAGATAGTTGGCATAGTTGGTAAACAACAATTAACAAATATTCTTGTAGCTGAAGGATCCATTTCTCGATCCTCAGTAGGGGTTTTGAGGCTGAGCCTTGGAAGATTGGAATTTGCGGCTTGTGATCAGTCTCTACTAGGAAAGGGTGCTGGTAGACATACAAGTAGAAGTGACGGCATCTCAGAGTGTATTGCAATGGTTTTTCTCTCAATTTGGGAACACTTCTGCTCTGTGGGACTGAGCGCCCAACTGGTGTATGCTAGAGGAGCCCACTCTCCATTTTCCTGTTGTTGCGATAGTACAGCTCCCAGCCTCTTGGGGCTGGTATCCCTGGCTAATTCAGTCTCTTTTCAATAATCACAGTAGACTAGGGTAGAATCTGCAGTGAGCGCAGCTTTGGTGTTCAGGAAAACTTCTTCCTGCTGTTGTCCCCTTTCACAGGGTGCATTAGCTTCTGTCGGTTCCCGAAGTGGCTGTGTGAATGCTGTGGAGCTCTTGATGAATCGTCCACAGTAATACTAATAATCGCTAGCTCCTTGAGCCGCGCATGGAATACGTCAAGAGACTCCTCTGCTTCCTGCCTGGCTCGTTTGAACACAAACGTTTCATTGTTGGGGTTTGTCATTGGTTCAAATTAGGCAGTGATCACTGCTACAATGGTGCTCTGCGTGTAGGAAGTACTGCTTTGTGGACAGTGCAGGTGAGTTTGTAGATGTCTGTCCCTGCAAGATGGAGAAACAGACTCTTTTACATTCTTCCCTACACCAGTGGCCATGATATGGAGGCTATGTCTTTCGCCCCAGGTCACCTATTGCGGGTCATGGGATGCCAAGGGTCCCTTGATGATAAATGGTTCAATCACTGGTATGCCAGCCATGCCCAATGCTTGGTCCTCCTCTGCGTGAAGAGAGACTTGGAATCTGGTTATCGACAGACTGTACGCCACTTGGCCCTTTGGCATGTACTTCTGGTGGTGGCTGCTGCAGGCTATTAGTGTCAGGTGTGCAGGACATTTTTTTGTGTCCTGCAGCACCTCTGGTGGCTGAGCTGTGCTTGTCTATTCTCCTTCTGTGCTCTTATCTAGGGCTGTGGCTTTTCTTGGGGCCCTGTTGGGTGCTTCTACGCAGTTGTCTTGATTTCTCTCCTGGCTGCTTGCCCTTTCAGTGCTAGGACCCCTTTACAGGACTTGGTTGAGCTCTTTCTCCCCGTTCTCCTTCCTTTCTTTGTTTTCAGCCTACACTGTATGTAGATGCAGGGTGCAGCGCTCTCTTTCTTTCTAGCTGGCTTAAGTGCCCTGCATGGCCACTTGAGTGAAGCAGGGGTCACCCTCTGGTGGCCGGCACATACTGGCATGCTAACCGCTCTGACGCTGGGTAAGCTTTACCCTGTCAGTCTCCTGCAGCCTGTCATCTGTGTCTCAGCACCAACTCTTCTACCCGCTAGCCGAGAGTGGGCAGTGGGTCTGCCTACACCCAGTTCTGCCAAGTAACATGCATCAGTTGTTGTACTAACGCATTTTAGAGCTGGTGTGCGCATCACTGCACTAAAATGCATTAGTCACTCATTCAGGACACTGTGGGGTATCAATATGCTGTTCAATAAAAGAATCCCGGTCAAGCTTTGGCACTTGTGAAGTGCTGCTCTGTTTGTGATAACTTTTTAGCCTACCAGTCTGGGCTCAGTGGTTTCTGTGGTGACTGTGACTCTTCTTGAGTCTTGCTGTTGATACACTGTTTTCAGGAGGAGACATTAAATTAGTTCTCCTGCTGACTCTTCTTGAAGGGGCCCGTGGCAAGGAAGACTCGCTCTAGTCTCTACACTGGCACATTCGGGAAGCAAAAGGAGACGCCGGTGGACAGGACAGGTTCAGGTAGGTGGGGGTAGGTCTAAGGGTGGGAAGATAAAAGGGGGTGGGGGAGGGATCGGCCTCTTTCAGCGCCGATCATCAAGCGGAGCGTTATTGGGCTGAAGGAGGTTTTTTCTGGGTGTAGGTATGCAGTGGAATTTTTGTTTACCGGCTTTAGGCTTTAAGTCTTACTGGAACATTTCTATTAAAGCGGCATTACGCCACTGTTGTTCCAGCACCATGGCAACAAGCCATGATGCTGAAGCGGTGAAGGCCGCGCTTCACATTATCGGCGAAGCCGGCCGAGCCGATTTGCTCAGGCCTGGCGTACTCGACCAGGCCTGAGTTGGCTTGGTGCGGCTGACGTGCACCGCGTCGAGCTGGGTAGCGGCTGTCATAGCCGCATGTACTTCACCTGAAAGGGGGGATGAGGCCCAAAAAACTAAAAAAATCAATGGGGGAGGGGCGCGAGGCGCGTCCAGCCCTCCCTTGGACACCGAAGAACTTGGCACGGGGCAGATAGAGGAGGGGGCAGCAGGGCCATCAGGGCTAGAGCTTTTAGGGGAAGAGGCCCCTCAGGACGCCCAGGAGCAAATAATTCCTGATGGGCCAGAGTTGGAAACAGAGCAAGTGGAGCACGTTTTGCCCGGGCCCAGTACTAAGTGGGCCCCTTTAGACCTTTCTTGCCCCAAGGGTGGTGCAGCGCTGGGGAAGGGACCCGAGCTCCCAACTAAAAAGAGTGGTAAGTGTGTGGGTAAAGCGAAATGTGGGCCTGTTAAGGCCAGGACATGGAGTGGGCAGGCCAAGAAAGTCAAAGCTCAAGGCGGGGAGGGTCCAGCAGGGCCGGAGCTGGGGGGGGGGGGGGGCTGGCAGGGTAGGTGGGACCTGGTCAAAGCTTGGGATTTGGGGGCCAGGATTAAGTAGCAGTATCGCATTGTGGCGGAGACAGAAGAAAGGTGGGCCCAGCTGTGCCAGGACAGGGACAAGGCAGGTACACGAGGCAGGCAGCAAAAAAGGGTGGCTGAAGGTATTGAAAGGATGGTGCCCCCGCCTACTGGTATGGGGTTAGGCAGTTGGATCTGGGTGCCTCAGGTAGAGGAGGGGAGGGGCCAGGAGGCTGGTGCGGACAGAGGTTGGATCGGCGCGTTGAGTCCCAGTGGCGCATACGTCCAAAGTGGGTGAGGACGGAGAATGCCAGTGTCTGAGGCTGGCAGAAAGAAGGTGATGCCAACGGGGCGCAACACGGCCTCTCGACGTTGGTCTGAAGCACTAGAGGGGTCTTCGGCAGTCTCCTCTATACCACTGGATCGCGGTTCACGCAGAGATGGTGTGCGCCATGAGGGCCCGGAGGAAGCTGCTGCGAGTAATTTGCGAATGAGGGATGGTATTGACAACAGGGGTGAGATGGATGATGAGGATGTGGTTGAACTCGATTATGAGGAGGATGTGGATGAGTGGGAGGACGGAGAGATTCGTGAAGCAGAGGTGAGCAGTGTCGAAGGGAGGGGCGAGGGCGCAAGTGCGGCACAATCCCTTCTTCTGCTTGTATTTTGCAAGATCCCATGTCTGTTGGTGGGCCACAGGAGGTGCGGCATGGGCTGGCACGTGGTCGAGGGTCGAGGAAGGTTGCACGGCCTTTGGGGGCGCAAGGCAGAGGTAAGGGGCAAGGGTGGTCAGTTTGGGGGGACAGTTCTGGTTTCAGTGGGTCATGCACGCGTAAGTCTATAGGGGTAGGCAATTTCTCGGTTCACGAAATAGCTACAGAAGGGGTATTGCAGGGTGGGGACACGGCTAAAGCTAAGGAGGCCGTTATAACAACAGCGAGTGAAACAGGTAATGAGACGACAGGGGAGGTCACGGGGTCCAAGGACAAAGAAGGGGGGGACACAAGAGGCGGCTTCCATACATGGGGCTGGCCATGCCTTCGGGCTCACACGTAGCAGAGAGAACAAAAGCTAGGATACGGAAGCATGAATATGTGGATGTTTTTAAGCTCCTACATAGGGACATAGAGGCCACAGAGGGATCCAAGGAAGAAGAGTGGGAGTTAGCACGCAGGCCGAGAGTTCCAATCAGAATGGATAACTGGACGTCAGCCTTTTTAATTTTTGCAAGCATATATTGTGAAAAGTTCCCAGACAGGGCCATAGCACTTTTTAAGTATATGGATATTATAAGTAAAGCCCAGATGCACTTTGGGGGTTTCACCTGGCTAAGCTATGACGAAGAATTCAGGGCTAGGGTGAGTGTCAATCCAGATAAACGCTGAGGGGACGTAGACCCCAAATTATGGATGCAGTGGATGGGGTCATCTCAGTCCAAGGCGTCTACACACAAGGCAATCGGTGGTTTACAAGCTTTTTCAGCCCTGTCCCACCCAAGGAGGGGCGGGTGTGGGTCAGCGGACCCCGGTGTCCACAACAGGAGCATGCTGGAACTTTAATAAAGGTTTCTGTTCCAGACAGCCCTGCAAATTTAAACATGACTGCTCCAAGTGTGGGGGCCGTCACCCTGTCACACAAAGTTTTTCCCTCTCCAGCCCAGCAGAGCAATGAAGGGCCTCCAAAGGACGAGGCACGCAGGGCGCTACTGCGCCAAAAGGCTCCTACGCCAATTAGGCTGGAGACTCTTCGGCCCTGGCTACATATCTATCCAAATAGCAACACAGCTTGTAAGTTAGCGTGGGGTTTCCAAGAGGGTTTTTGTGTTGGCTACCAAGGTTTACGTATGAGATGGGCAGACAATTTGCGGTCTGCCAAGAAAATGCCACAGATGGTGCAGGCCAAAGTGGCTAAAGAGGTGTTTTTGGGCAGGATTGCAGCGCCTTTCTACGATTGGCCAAGTGCGGATTTGATGATATCTCCTTTGGGGGTGGTGCCTAAGAAGGCCCCAGGGGATTTTCGACTGATTCATCATTTGTCCTGGCCAGAGGGTGCCTCTGTTAACGACTTAATTGCACCCGAGGATACTAGGGTGGTTTATGCATCTGTAGATGATGCCATCAAGCTGGTCAGGGGTTGTGGCAAAAGTGTGGAGTTGGCAAAATGCAACATCCAATCGGCTTTCAGGCTGCTGCCCATACACCCAGAGGACTTTGATCTGCTGGGTATGCAATTTGACGTTGCGATTTATGTCGACAGGTTACTTCCTATGGGTTGCGCCATTTCATGTGCACTTTTCGAAGCTTTCAGTACCTTCCTACAGTGGGTTTTTGTTAAACACTATTTGGATGATTTCCTTTTCGTAGGGACAGCCACCTCTGGAGCTTGTGGGAGGGCGCTGATGGCTTTTCAAGAGTTAGCTCACCATGTGGAAGTGCCTTTGGCTCCGGAGAAGACAGAAGGGCCACAATCAGTTTTAACCTTTTTGGGTATAGAACTGGATGCGAACGTCCTGGTTGCCAGATTGCCAGCGCCTAAGGTGGAAGAGATGCTGGAACTCTTGGGCACCGTGTGGGTACTCCGCACGATTGATCTGCGAACAGCTCAGAAGCTGTTGGGCTACCTTAATTTCGCTTGCAGGGTAGTACAGGGAGGTAGGACTTTCTGTAGGCGTTTGGGTTTAGCCATGTCAGGAGCAGTGCTGCCGCACCATAGGATCCACGTCTCGGTGGGTTTGAGAGAGGATATCAGAGTGTGGGAAACATTTTTAGCAGATTTCAATGGTGTGTCCATGTTTTTCTGCGAAGCTGATACGGTTTGGCAAGTCCAGATTTTTTCTGATGCAGCAGGAGCCACAGGCTTCAGGTTTTTCTGGGATGGTAGATGGTGCGCAGAAACATGTCCCACACAATGGCTGCAGCAGGGGAGGAGCATTCCTTCCCTTGAGTTTTTTCCACTCTTGGTGGCCTTGGCAGTACGGGGGCATGAGTTGTCCAATAGGACAGTGGTTTTTCAGGTTGACAACATGACAGTTGTTGAGCTAGTTAACAGACAGAGAGCGAGGGACCTCATGGTTTTGCGTTTGTTGCGCAAGTTTATGCTTCATTGTTTATCTTTAAATGTTAATTTCAAATCTGCTGACATACCTGGGGTATACAAAGAGATTGCAGATTC
This sequence comes from Pleurodeles waltl, assembly GCF_031143425.1. NCBI lineage: Eukaryota > Metazoa > Chordata > Amphibia > Caudata > Salamandridae > Pleurodeles > Pleurodeles waltl. The sequence continues at coordinate 72,879,199 of NC_090441.1, read as the reverse complement.
CCTGTCTCGTTCACAGTGGCAACGTTTTCACACATTGGCACCAGGAGCAGAGTGGAACAAGACTACGGTTCCCGGCAGACATTTGGGAATGGGAGGGGCTGGTGGAGATGTCCTTAGCGGAATCCACTCGGCAGAGTTACAGGCTGGCATGGTTGGATTTTCAATCCTTCGAGCTGTGTTTGGGCAATTTTTGGTTATGAACAGCTGATGAACTAGAGTTATGAGCTTTGCGTTTTGTGCTCTTTTTGATCGGGGAAGGTCTGTCGCCCGTGACCATTGGGGGCAAATTGGCAGGGGTCTCTTTTTATGGGAAACAATTTTTTGGTTTTGACCCGGCGCAGAATGATTTGTTGGGAAAGATGCTGAAAGACTGGGTTAGGGTCAGGTCAGTTTCAGGTAGGGCAGCTAGAGAGCCCATTACCTTTGAGTTATTGTTGGAACTTTTGCATGTTTTGCCGGTATGCTACACTGACGAATACGAGTTGGCCTTGTTTCGTTTATGCATGGTGTGGATGTTCCTTGGTGCGTTCCGGGTGTCCGAATTGTTGGGCGGTGGGAAGGGGGTAGGTGTGAAGGTCAGGGAGGTTTGCCTGCATGGGGATTGTTTGGGGATTTGGCTCAGACGCTCTAAACCTGATCAGTTAGGGAAACGGAAATGGATATGGCTGGACAGAGGGGGTAATGTGGCTGCTTCCCGGTGTTGGAATGGCTGAGTTTTCGGGGTGAGAGATGCTTGGCAGGAGAGATTGGAGTTTTTGTGCATAGGTCGGGGCGAAGCTTACGAGTTTCCAATTGTTACATGTGTTATGGATGGCCTTGAGGCGGACTGGTCATCACGCTCTTGATTTTGGTACACATTCCTTCAGAGTTGGGGCAGCTACTGCTGCGGCCCATTTGGGTTGGGGCTGGGCAAGGATTAGGGCCATAGGTAGATGGAAGTCTAGATGCTGCAAGCGCTATGTGAGGCCATAGAACGGTTTGTTGTTTTTGTTTTTCCTGCTGGCTAGTACATTTAACACGTTTCTGGGTAGGGGTTTAAATCTGGAGACCACTGTTACAGTTCTTTTTCTTTGCAGGGTGCGTGTCCGGCCCATAGGTCAAGATGGTCACGACTGGTTGGCCATTCCTTTATCCACTGGGCGGCGAAGTTTGCAGAAAAACAAATTTATGGACGGTCTTTGGGACTCGCTAGCAGTCAACATGAAGTTTTCTGGTGGGGCAAAAGCAGCATCAGGTGGGGAAGTCTGCTTCTGTTTATTACTTCTAGCTTGCCGAACTGGGGTTTTCCAGATTTGCTATTGATTCATTTGGGGTAAAATGATCTGGTGAAACTGTCAGGGCTTACCCTATTGCAACACATGCAGAGAGACATGGAACTCTTCAAACAGAGGTTGCACTGTACCTGCTTGGTCTGGACTGAGTTTATGCCTCGACAAGCGTGGAGAGGGACAGTCAAGCATGAAGCCATGGAGCGGGCTCGCAAGAAGCTGAATCGGGCTATGAGGGTGTTCTGTTGGTCACATGGCATAAAAGTTTTAAAACACAAGGACATCAAAGAGCAAGATGAGGCACTTTTCAGGGCAGACGGAGTGCATTTGTCACAGTTGGGGAACACATATTACCTGACAGATTTGAGGTTATTGGTGGGGGATTTGTGGGGGGGAAAGATATGGCTCAGAGAGCAGGCGTAAAAGCAGTAAGGTTGCAGTAGTGTGTTTTTTTTCCCCTTTTTTGGTGGGGCAGCAAAACGCCAAGTGGGTTTATGCTGGATGGCAGTAGATGGGGGAGGGTGGAGAGTCAAATGTGGGACCTGCTTACCTCAACAACAGACTCAGCTTCTACACCCCCACCCGCCAGCTCCGCTCCGCAGACCTCGCACTCGCCACCGTCCCCCGCATCCACTGAAAGACATCCGGCGGCAGATCCTTCTCCTACCTCGCCGCCAAGACATGGAACACTCTCCCAACCAACCTGCGACGGACCGAGGACCTACTCGCCTTCAGAAGACTCCTCAAGAGCTGGCTCTTCGACCAGTAGCAGCTTACCCCCCCCCCCCCCTCAGCGCCTTGAAACCCTAACGGGTATGTAGTGCGCTCTATAAATATATTGATTGATTGATTGATTCAATTGAGTCAAACAATTACTACACCATTAATCATTACTGCAGCATGAAACGTACTCATTCCTACGTCACAACTTCATATCATCAACAGAGTCTAACACACTTCCACACTACTGGCCTCTCAAACATTTAGTAGAATTTCACTCATACAGGATGACAGTGCTCACTTCAATGGTCTTGTGTGTAGCAGGGCTTTTGTATTATAACAATATGTGTTAAACACAAGACAGGCATGACTGCATGTAAAAATGACTGCATTTGCTGGTAGAAAATGTGTGTTTTAGGCATAGGGTCTAAAAAAGTGATCTGTTTCAATGGTAACACTAACGAGAGTGTGCTTGATTATCATATTTGCAGTTTAGAAACTTTGGCCCAAATTTAAGCAAAGTGGCGCAGCATTATTTGCATAGCCACTTTCTTGCGCCCCTTAGCACCCCTCCTAACGCCACCATGTGTGGGCCGTATGAAACATACGTGCACCATGGCGCAGGTTAAGGACAATAGCGTCATAAACATTGACGCTATTGTAGTACATTGCAGGATAAGCACCAACAGTGTTGAAGATATGTGATTCTCTGACAAGTTTATCTCACTCCCAACGCTCCTCATACAACAGAGTATAACTCCCTGCCACTTCTCCTTTCCTCCGAAAGGGGTGCATTTCCTTTTGAGGCTAAGAGGATCTACCTGGTGTGAACCCGTTAAGAATGGGGCGAACACAACAGTCTCTGATCCATTCTCTCCAGTGGCGTAACAAAAGTCCCTGTGGTGCGTGGGACCCTGGGGCTCTAGGGGGCCCCCTCTGACACTGTGCATGGGCAGTGGGCCCCTGGCCTGGGAGCTCCTGACTAGGTCCGGAGCGTGGGGGGGCCACTCCATAATTTTTGCAGTGGGGTGGGGGGCTCAAATATAACTACGCCATTTATTCACTCGTCACTAGTTTCTTGTCACTCATGTCCACACCGTAGGCCTCACGGATTTGAATGGAGTACAATTCTTTCCTAAAATCAGGCCTTGCACCATCTTACAGGTGTCGAACGCTTCCACAAACGTCAATGGTGTCACGCATTCTATAATCACTGAAGTGAATCACACATTCCCTCAGCACAGACCTTAGAAGGACACCATTACTTATCTAGCAGTGGCGTAGTTTTATCAAGGGCGCTTTTGGCGCTAGAACAAGCATAGAAATTACCCCTCCCCTCCAGTCACCTACAGTGAAAAAACACTTCCAGAACTGCCATACAGGAGACCTTCACAGTCCTGTGCTACGGGCGATATCCTTGCGCCTGCTGCATAATTGAATGGTAGGCGATTAAACTCGGGTGGAAAAAACGGACATTTCACGTAAACATACTATTTTCCCCAAAACTGGCCTCATATATTTGAATATATCCCCTGGTTCCTTGCAAATGCTCAACTGAACGTCATTTGTGCACACGTCCAAATCGAATGTGTACATTAAAATATATCCAAGTCCTATAGGCGTACTTCACGCCTCTGGCGTACTAATAGACTCCCTCAGTCACCACAGGAACGCCCTCCCAACACCGAGATCCGAGCATCTCAGAGCGTACGCGAGAGGCGTCCCGTGCTTTTAAAAGGATCCCACAGTGACGGCCTGGAATGTCCCTTCTCTTCAGCGGTGCACACAAGAGGCGCTCTGTCCAGCCAGGCCCGGCTTGGGGTGTACCGTTACACACTTGGCCTGGAAAACACTTATCACCTGAACCTGTGAAACCCGCAGCGTAACCTGACATTCTGGAAAGAAAGGAAGAAATGACGGGGAAACAGAGGAGGCCCAGCCGCCTGGCGTCGGTGGACGCTCCAGCCCCCTCTGCGGGCCCTGCTTGGTATTCCACAGGTGTCGAGTTCGTGGCTGTAAAGTTAGGGCCTCCGACAGCTGGGAGCCGGCTCTCAGTAGAAGCCACCATCAGAGGGAGCCGCGCCGGACAGCTGGGGCCGAGCCCCTGCGCTCGGTATCAGAGGGAGCCGACACGGGACAGCTGGGGACCAGGCTCCACGCACCGACCATCAGAGGGGACCGCCGCGTAGATAACCGGCCCCTTGCAGGCTGTGCATCTGCTGGGTCCGGTTACTGCCGATGCGGAGGGGAGCTGGCACTGAGGAGGACAGAGCGGGCCAGTTCCACTTGGCTTTAATACCAGAATTGTATCATCAGCCTTAAGCCTGGAAGGGTGGAAGGGTGGAATGTAGGGCGCCGCACAAGACTGACAAATTATGGAATTACGTGGCAGGAATAACTGTAAAGTTCGTATTTGCGGATGGCACTGCACTCTCTCCAGAATCAGGAGGCCGAACGGACACTCCTGCACTCCATTTTGCTGTGGGGGTTACCCACAAGTTTCCAGAGATGGACATATATCCAGGACAGGGACCTGCACTTCCTGAAGTGTGGAAGTCTCCCCTACACCTCTGCACTGTCTCCAGGTTGGCAGGCAAAAAGGAGCAATGCAGTGCTTAGTTTGAGCTGGTGGTTTCCGGTGCTGGGCACCAGCACTTATTTGTTGAGGACGGGCACTTAGTTTTCTGAATCAGGCATTTATAGTGTGCAAAAGACACCTATGGGAAAGGTGGAGGAAGAGACAAATGAAAAAGTTTCACAAAGGGAGAAAGCTGCAAGAGTGAGTTGAAGGCGCAGGGAGTGGCTGTAAATGCATTAAAGAGGCCTGAGATGACTCGCACATTTAAATGCAGCAGTCACACGTTTAAAAAGAAAGCTCTGGGTACCGGCACATTTTTATTTACAAGCACTGGAGCGTTGTAGTGTTGTGGACGTCACTCCTGGAGTGAAGGGAGTTGTCCACTTGGGAAGGGGATATATGTATTCCACCCCTATTTATGGGGGTAAGATTGGTCACAGCCGAACGTGACGGCTGGGACAGCCGGGATGAATAAAAGGTCACAGGGAAATCTTGACGGCAATCACCTTCCCGTCACAAGCGCAAGTGGTTATCTCGGGTCCCTATGCTACACTGACAGCAAGGAATCAGGCTTCTGGGCCGACAGACGCTCTCCACCCTCCCCGTGGGCCCACTCCCCACCTCCGTTGGCATGGTGGAGCCACGCCCTCACAGCTGCTGTGCAGGGTTTCCATTTCTGCCAAGGTTTCAGATTGCTTATGTGAGATATTTTCATCATTTCAGTGTAATTATGAGTGACACCTTTTCACGAGCAATGAAGACGAGGGAAACATATAAGTCCTCTGAAGAGTGAGGCTGAGGCCCTTACAGACCACAGCCAGGCCATAGCTGCTAAGTTTTAAGATTGCATGTGTCACATTTCCATGATTTTAGGGCACTTGTGAGTGACATTAAGTGACCAAATGAGTGACTGAAAGAATAACATTTTTTCACGAGAAAAAGCTCACACCCTTTACAAACATTATAGATGAACTGTAAGGCTCAGATAGGGAGCGGAGTCATTCTTTGATTGTCTTTCTGTTTTCATAATGCATTACTAAAATTATGATTTTACATTTGAGGACACAGAAGCTTTCTATTTTCAAGGGTGGCAAGTTCGCTGAAACATAAAGAAAAAACATGCTAGTGGTTATAAGTGTAACTATTTGGAATGGCAGCCTAGTAGGTTAAAGCACATGCTTCACAGCTCAGACAAGAGAATATCAGTTCAGAGAGAGGGTGTGTGTGACTCACCTGACTAGTGTGTCTGCCAGGCTGACCACTTGCCTGGAGATTGTCTTCCATTGTCAGAGACGTCACTGACTCTGCCTGCTCCCTACTCTCTAACCCTCCCCTCCCCCTGATTTTACTGGCCTTAGCCTCTGTGAACTGCTTCTCTCCTTGGTGCCTTTAACCCTCCTATGCTGTGCCTGCCAGTGCCCGCTCTGACCAGTGAGTCAGTGTCCACAGGTCAGGTGTCAATAGTAGGCACACTGGCGCTGCATTCTTGACCAGTGGGCAGCGGCGGCTCCTCCGTTAGGGCAGAGGAGCGCTGTGCCCCACTCCCTCCACGCCAGCAGCAGCAGCTGCACACCCTTTACAAGAAAACGCTAATGATAATAAACTCAATTTATTGGGGTATTGGGGGTGACGAGCACTGCGAGGAGTGCACAGAGCACTCCCCTGAGTGCGCATGTATGTTTGGCCAGCCATCTCAGGCAGGCCAAACATACGTGCGGAGTAGGCTCTCTCCAGTCCGGCACTGTCTTGCCGGGCTGGAGTGAGCCTGCACAGGCTCCCAGTCTGCCTGAGAGCGCCCTGGCTGGGCTCTCCCAGCCAATCCTAACGCTGCTTTTCAGCAGCGTCAGGATTAGCCGCAGGGCAGGCTGGGAGCCTGTGCCTGGAGCGATGAGGAAAAGAGGAACAGTGCGGTGGCAACGGAGGAGGTGAGTTTAAAAAAAAAATAATTATTAAATCCCCCCATCGCGTGCTGCACCCACCCCGCCCTTTTAGAGGGCAGCAAGCCGCAACTGCCAGTAACCTGCAGCTGTGTGCCCGAAAACAACAGAAGACACTGGATCCACATGAGCCTAGGCCCAGTGGTGGCTGCTGTTTATGTTCAGCCCACTCCCGCTTTCACTGAATGAGCCAGGTCTACTCCTGCCTCCTAGAGTGAGAGATACAGGAGAACAAATTTATTGTCTCCTCCTGGAAACAATGTATCAACATCAAGACTCATCGGGATATACTTCAGCAACACCATTCATTTAGTGTAAAAGGTCATTTATTTAGGACAGGATTGTAATAATAATACATGCTTTAACTTTCAACGTATAAACCCCAACTTTAACAGAGCCCACCCTTTAAGATTACCTCGCTCATCTTTTCACTTAAAAACCCGCATTTTTCGCTTCCATTCCCCTTTTCCTTTCATGCCGTACTTGCTTCGTGCATCCTCCACACTCTGATCCTTCACCTGCTTGTTTTTCCCGTGGAAGGGTGGCCAAGCGCATCTGACTCTCCACCCTTCCCATCTACTGCCTCACTGTCTTCATTACCACCTGCCCTAACTGACACTCAGGAACCCCCCCAACTAGAACCACTCCGTCTATCCCCGCATCGCTATTTTCTCACCTCTGCTTTTGCCTGTTGCCGGGTGGGTGGGTGGGCATTCCATTCCGCTTGATGATCGGCGCGGAAAGAGGCCGATCCCTCCCCCCACCCCTTTTATCTTCCCACCCTTAGACCCACCCCCACCTACTTGCAATCTATCCTGTCCACCGGCGCCTCCTCACGCTTCCCGAATGTGCCCGTGGAGAGACTAGAGCGAGTCTCCCTCTCCACGGGCCCCTCCATCGGGACATACTTCAGCGACACCAATCATTTAGTGTAAAACGTCATTTATTTAGGACTGGATTGTAATAATAATACATGCTTTAACTTTCAACGTATAAACCCCAACTTTAACAGAGCCCACCCTTTAAGATTGCCTCGCTCATCTTTTCACTTCAAAACCCGCATTTTTCACTTCTATTCCCCTAGACACTCCCCTTTCTCTTTCATGCCCTACTTGCTTCGTACATTCCCCACACTCTGATCCTTCACCTGCTTGTTTTTTCACCTGGAATCAATCAATCAATCAATCATTGGATTTATAAAGCGCACTACGTACCCGTGAGGGTTTCAAGGCGCTGGGAGGGGGGAGCTGTTGTTACTGGTCTAAGAGCCAGGTCTTGAGGAGTCTTCTGAAGGTGAGTAGGTCTTGAGTGTCGCAGGTTGGTTGGGAGGGTGTTCCAGGTTTTGGCGGCGAGGTATGAGAAGGATCTGCCGCCGGAGGTCTTTCTTCGGATGCGGGGGACGACGCGAGGGCGAGGTTAGTGGAGCGGAGATGACGGGTGGGAGTGTAGAAGCTGAGTCTGTCTGTAGGCTGGTCCGGTGCCGTGGAGCGCTTTGTGAGCGTGGGTAAGAAGCTTGAAAGTGATCCTTTTGTCCACGGGGAGCCAGTGGAGGTCTCTCAGGTGGGGTGTGATGTGGTTGTGGCGTACGTTGAGGATCAGTCAGGTGGAGGCGTTTTGGATGCGTTGGAGGCGCCGCAGGTGTTTTGTTGGGATGCCTGTGTAGAGTGCGTTGCCGTAGTCTAGCCTGCTGCTGACGAGGGCCTGTGTCACTGTTTTTCTTGTGTCTGTTGGGATCCACTTGTAGATCCTGCGGAGCATGCGGAGAGTGTTGTAGCAGGAGGAGGAGACTGCGTTGACTTGTTTTGACATGGAGAGGGAGGAGTCGAGGATGAAGCCCAGATTGCGTGCGTGGTCGGTCGGTGTTGGTGGGGTTCCTAGGGATGTTGACCACCAGGAGTCGTCCCAGGCGGAGGGGTTGGGTCCGAGGATGAGGACCTCTGTCTTGTCCGAGTTCAGTTTCAGGCAGCTGTTTCTCATCCATTCAGCAACGGCCTGCATTCCCTCGTGGAGGCTGGACTTGGCGGTGTGCGGGTCCTTGGTGAGGGAGAGGATGAGCTGGGTGTCGTCGGCGTAGGAGATGATGTTGAGGTTGTGTTGGCGGGCTACTTGAGCGAGGGGTGCCATGTAGATGTTGAATAATGTTGGGCTGAGGGATGAGCCCTGGGGTACGCCGCGGATGATTTTGGTGGCTTTGGAGCGGAAGGGAGGGAGGCAGACTCTTTGGGTTCTGTCGGAGAGGAAGGATGTAGTCCACTCGAGGGCTTTCTCTTGTATTCTGGCTTCAAAGAGGCGGGTTCTCAGAGTGTGATGGCATACAGTGTCGAAGGCGGCTGATAGGTCCAGGAGGATGAGGGCTGATTTTTCGCCGTTGTCCATTTGGCATCTGATGCCGTCTGTGGCGGCGAGGAGCGCGGTCTCGGTGCTGTGGTTTTGTCGGAAGCCAGACCGGGAGGGGTCCAGGATGTCGTTGTTTTCGAGGTGGCGAGTTAGTTGTGCGTTGACGATTTTCTCGATGACCTTCGCAGGGAACGGGAGTAGGGAGATGGGTTGGAAGTTCTTAAGGTCCTGGGGGTCTGCTTTGGGCTTCTTAAGGAGGGCGTTGATTTCGGCGTGTTTCCAGCTTTCCGGGAATGTTGCTGTTTCAAAGGAGATGTTGTTGACCTTCCGTAGTTGGGGAGCGATGGCTGCGTCCGCTTTGTTGTACACGTGGTGGGGGCATGGGTCTGACGGTGATCCGGAGTGGATGGAGTTCATGAATTTGCGTGTCTCGGTGTCGCTGACGTTGGCCCAGGAGGTTAGGCGATCGGAGCGGGTGGTCTTAGCAGGGGTGGTGTCTGGCGTGGTGGGGGCGGCTGCGGTGTTGAAGCTGTCGTGGATGTCGGTGATCTTTTGGTGGAAGAATGTGGCCAGGGAGTCGCAGAGCTCTTGTGAGGGTGGAATGTCGTTGACGTTGGTGCTGGGGTTGGAGAGTTCTTTCACGATGTTGAAGAGCTCTTTGCTGTCGTGTGCGTTGTTATCTAGGCGGTCTTTGAAGGATGATCTTTGGCTAGTCTGATTAGTTAGTGGTGTCTGCGGGTGGCGTCTTTGTGGGCTGTGAGGCTGTCAGGTGTGTGTTCGGTGAGCCATTTGTTCGTAAGTTTCCGGCAAATGCGCTTGGAGGTCTGGAGCTCTTCGGTGAACCAGGTGGCTTTCTTGGTGGCTTGGTTGTTGGAGGTCTTCTTGAGTGGTGCGAGTGAATTGGCGCAGTCGTTGATCCACTGTCTGAGGTTGTGGGCGGCGGTGTCTGGGTCGGTGGGGTCGCTGGGCGGGTTCTGGGCAAGGGTGCGGGTCAGCTGGTCTTGGGTGACTTTGCTCCAGTGGTGGCGGGGTGGCTGTAGGGTATGGTGGTGCTTGACCTGTTTCTGGAAAGTGAAGTGGATGCTGTGGTGGTCGGTCTAGTGGAGTTCGGTGGTGTGGTTGAAGGTGATGTGGGCGCTTGTGGAGAAGATGGGGTCAAGCGTGTGGCCGGCTGCGTGGGTGTGTGTGGTGATGAGTTGTCTGAGGCCGAGGTTGGCGAGGTTGTCGATCAGGGTGGTGGAGTTGACGTCGTCGTAGTTCTCGAGGTGGAAGTTAAGGTTCCCGAGGAGGATGTAGTCTGTAGAGGCGAGTGCGTGGGCGCTGGCGAGGTCAGAGATGGAGTCGCTGAAAGGTGCCCGTGGTCCTGGGGCTCTGTAGACGAGTGTTCCTCTGAGGGTGGTGTTGGGGTCGGTGTGTATTTGGAAGTGCAGATGTTCGGCGGTCTTGAGGGTGTCGTCCGTGTGGGTGTGGACCTTGAGGGTGGCCTTGTGGGTGATGGCTATTCCTGAAGAGGACAAAACCAATGATGTGGTAGAGTGAGTACTCACTAGAGCATTTAAGACCAGTTTTACAGAGACCGAGTGAGACCTCAAACATTGTGACAATTCAAAGAAACTAACTTTGTGCCTGTGCATCCTGTAGAATTGATCTGGAAATCCCATGATGCTTGACCCCACCCTCATTCTCCAGCCACCACCAGGCTATGAATTAAGCACATATTCTGGTGACACTAGAGAAGATGAATGGCAATAGAGGAGAAAGAAAGAGATGTAGAACTGCCTCCTGAGTTCAGAAGTATATTACTGGAAGGCGTGTTGTTCCCTGAAGTCTTCTCAAGCATTCACTCTGCTTATGCAACCCAACAGCTCAAGTAGCTTGGACTTCAACGCTTGATTGTTGATCCTACGAATACAGTATTATAATGTGACTGGACCATATTTGTCTATCTTGGACATTTTCACCTTTATCATATTAATTCGTTGTCAGAACGCCTTTCAGAGGGCCACAGGACAAGCAGCGGGTATTGGGCCCAACTGTGGTGGTTGTGGCCTTTTACTCCTGCTGTCCTGGGGCCGGACCTACTATAAATCATAAGTAACAAGGCAAATACCACTCCTTTCAGTACCCGCCTGTCAGAAGTCCAAGGTTCTTCAAGGGGGAGGTAAGTGTGAGACATATACAGGTGCAAGACTCAAGGTACAAACAGTAACTGCAGTAAGTTGATTTCTCAGCCAAATGCTTGCTTTCATGAAAAAAGTATTATATTTTAATATAAGGATACAGAACATAGAAGCAACACACTAAATAATATCCACAGTCTGTCAATGTCCGCAAGCTAGTGCCATCATGAGTACTGTGCTCAAGTCCCTCTGTCCCTTCTAGTGAGGCTGGTTATTCTACAGTTGATACCAGAGAAACTGTCAGATGTGACCCATGCTAGCCCCCGCGCAACAAAATCTACATTTGGCCTTAGGTGTCAACTTCAGCAGTGCTGCGCACTAAATTCGTGCAAGTCCCCATCAGGTCTGCCTGCCTCAAACAGTCTTACCCAGCCTGATGGCAGTCAGCAAATGTGGTGAGATCCGAGGCACCTCTCTGAGGGCTCCAGTCTCCCCATGCTATGGATTCTTTCCCTGAAAACACGCCGGGGTGCCACAGTCTCAAGACGGTTTGCGTCAGACATCCTTATCTGCGGCTCCTTGGCAAAAGGTAAATGTTCTTCACAGGAGACTGGGCACGGTAATCTAGGTTAGCTGCTCTGCCTCCACGGGGGCCCCCTCTTGGCATATTGGGTTCACTGATTTCACCTTCGCTAGGGTGGGTGTCCTGATTTCACAGTGGACCCCTCTGGGCTCACAGGGATCGCTGACTTGTTCTGCACAAGGACGATGGCCATTACTTCCAGGTGCCCCCCTCCTGGCATACAGGGATCGTCGACTTCTCTTGCACAGGGGCAATGGATTTTACTTTACGGTGGCCATCTCCTGGTGCACGGGGTTGCTGACTTCTTCTGTGCAGCGATCCTAACTTGGCCAGGTGTCTCACAGTTCACTCATTGGGATTCAGTCAGCAGGATCCCTGCTAAGCCTCTCTCCCTTCAGGCGTTTTCCTCCTCCTCACAGGGTCCACTAGTTCTCGCAGGTAGGCAGAAGCCTAGTGCTCAAGGCAAGTGGTCGTGACCTCCTGCGTGCTGGTCCCTCACCCAGAGAGGAGAGTAGTAGAACTTGGCCCATATGCTTGGTTCCAGCAGCCAGCAGTCTCGGCGTTTTTATCTCCTGGTGAATGGTGCTGTTGAAGATCTTGTATGACTCATGCTCCCACCATTGTAGTCCAAATTCAGATACAGCTGTGATCTAGTGTACGTTCCTTTGAAATGCATTTTTTGGGTGTTGACTCCTTTGAAGCGCCCTCTCCTCTGCCCTGTCCTTTGTCAAAGGGATGGTCTGTCACTAGAGAAGTGGCTCCAGTTCTTATTGAGCCACTACACAGGCCAAGGGAGTAACCAGTGATCACACCTGGCTGTCAGTCTCCACTGAATTATGCCTCATATACGTTCGAAAACCTAAACCTTCCCATTTTTCATGATTGTTTTACAGTGCCCCCTTATCAGAACCACCATCTCCCTGACACTGAGCCCAGGCTCAACTATTCAGTAACTCTTCCTGGAATCAAAGACACCTTTGATGTGCACAAAGGATGCTCTGACCTCATTCCTCCAGTGTGAGTGTTCCCACCCAAGCCCTATGGAATGTCAAAACTCATCATCTCCTATATGGGGGTTGCCGTCCTGACTTCCACTAGCCTTTCTGGGCATTGGGGTTCCCAAATGGAACCCACAGGCCTGCATGTGTTGTGCATGGTACAAACACAAGTTTTTTTTACCCCTGCCCCCCCCCCAAAAAAAAGGGGTGGCCTATTTTACTGTGGGGGTCTAGGCACTTAAAGTTACATAACACGTACATATGACATCACATTAAGTAGTTTGGTTTAAGCTCTGGAAATCACAAACAATACATGGATTAAAAATGTATTCTTTTATTTTTAGTATTATAAATCTAGTAATTCAATTAAATACAGATCTTAGTTCATTTTAAAACCACATTTAAAGTAAAATATATTGATAGAAAAATATATATAAAACACCTAAAAATGTTAAACAAACTACCCAAGAAGGCCCAACATTCATCCTTTGACAGTTTAAAAAACTTGGAAGAACGAATCAATAATGCTATGCTGAAACTCGTTTTTTCACTATTCTCAACCACATAAAAGAATATATCATGATGACTTTTCTCTTATAACGTTCGACTTTCCAAATCCATAGTTTTGGCTGCATCAATTTAAACGTTCATCAGGATGGTACTGACATGTCTGAGGCTATACATGTATCACAATATCTTGTGTTGATGTATCTTTTTATTCATTTAAAGTCTGAACAGAGTTCAAAACTTCTTTCTCTACTCGGTCAGTAACATAATATTCTTCCATCAATGTCGCAGCTGTGATTGTCTCTTGCCTTCATCAATGCTCTTTATCTCTAGGTAGCCATAGTAGACCCAATATCAACTCAGGTTGAGGAACGAACTCCCAAGGAAAAGGGTTGGTCTCAGTAGGATCAATCTGGCTCTCTTTTTACCAGAGTGATATATCTTTTAGGTCCCACAGGTTCCTAGCTCATCTTCCATTCCAACTCAAAGAGAGAGTAAAGCATGCACAAGCACACATGCATCCCAGCACTCACACACCCACCATGTAGGGTGAGTTAAATACACAGCAGCAAAACCTCACATGACTGGGTCAGTAGGCACCACTCCAGTGACACAGGTAAAAAGGCATGTTCACATTACTGCCCATTACTAAACACAAAAGAAGTATGCTGCCACCACCGGGCTCGTGTCACTTAACTCCCTCTACCATTATGAGGCTAGTGCTTGGTGTGGCTCTCCTGGTCTAATCAGATCGCATTACCATGAGACAAGCTTAGGTCATGGCGCACATGGATGATCCGTGTTCACCTATGACCAAAAATCAGCACGAGGGATCCAGATATTCATGCAGCTTGGGTACTAAGGACAGGAGTACATGTCCATCACCAGGCAGAGGACTTTCACATCCCAAAACTCATAATTTTTGCACAAACTATTCTAACGAAATGGCTCATTGGATATATTTCCCTTGAGTTGCAAAAGAAATACAAATTATGAAACTGTAACATGTGAATTCTTGACTCTCAACATATTTTCTTCTAATTTTTTTGTATTCACCTTCTTTTTCAAACAAATCTAATATTTATTTTCTTAACCAAGGTGCTTGCCTTTCCATTCTCTCAAATGACACTTTTGCAGTTGCATGTTCTCTTTTCTAAGTGTACACACAAACCGGAGAACAGTTATTTGAATATAAGTTTGCAAAAAATAGTTTAATTAAATGTTGTTCTAATCTTGCTTGAACAGCCTCTAGATGTCTTTAGATTCCTTTCTTTCTTGCAGGTGTCCTCAACTGCGTCTATGCTTTTCCCTTCAGGTCCCTATTCAGCAGAGAAGCATCATATTTAATCTCTATACACTACACAGAGGTGCTTAACCTGGGTTCCAGGGACTTCATGGCATATTTGACATCACTTGTGGGAAATTACATTATTTTAGCAGGTTAATAAAGTATATATACACAAAAAAGCAGAATTGAAACCTAAAACATTTTTTAAAACACTGTGTAAATGTGAAGGACTTTGAATTTGAAGTCTCAACATTAAGTTGCATTTATAAGGTAATTAAGTTGGTAAATTAAGTACTAAACAGAATCAAGTAAGGGCGATTGGTAGTCTCAACCAATGTGCTGCTATGCACCAACACAGAAATTAGAAGCAAAAAAGAGAAAGTGATGTGCTGGGGTTTAGCATATCGTCCTCTTTTAGAAATAAAACAAACATTTGAAAAGCTTCAACTTCCCCATTAAATTTTCAAGTTTTTCATATGTTTCTGTTTGTGAATTAAATAGAATATTTTCTAATTTGTGTTTTTGTTTGATGTGTATTTGTGTCTTTATTTTTGTCTATTATTGTGAGGTTCAAATTGTAGATGTTGCTTAGGCAAGGGTTCCTGGCTTCCAGTATTGATTCATTCGGAGTCCACAGCAGTCAAAAGGTTAAGAGCCACTGCGCTAGCACATGTGAAAAACAACATAAAGACAGAAGGCCAAGACCTTGCAGTAGCATTTCCTGATATAAAGGAATATTCCAAGACTGTAGGTTGAGAGTTCATGTTTAGGGTACTGGAAGAGATGAATTTTGGACCAAACATGTTGCAGTGGATGAAGTTGTTCTACACTTGCCTAAAGGCAAGACAAGGACAAGATCTCTGTTAAATGGGAGGTGGATAGAGGTACAAGAGATGTTGTTAGTGTTCACTGTGGAGTCACTGGCTAGCATACTTTGAATGGAAATTGAGACAAGGGCATTGAAATAGGACACCCAAATTACTTAGTCTCACTCTATGCTGATGAACCACTAGTATAGATGAAAGAACTGAAAGGATCAGCTCCACAAAAGTTACACTTATTAGAGGTATTTAGACACCTCTCAGGTAGAAATAAATTAGACAAAGGGCCTGATTTAAATATTAGCAGACGAGTTACTCCGTCACAACGGTGACAAATACCCTGTCCGCCGAAATCTAAATCCCATAGCATATAATGGGATCTAGATTTCGGCTGATAGGGTATCTATCACCGTTGTGATGGAGTAACTTGTCCGCCAATATCAAATTAGGCCCAAAGTCATGATTATTTCCTATGCAAGACATGGCTCGTAGGGCGAAAGAGTATGTTCAGCACTTAGGAATGTTGCTAATGTATATGGGAATACATATAGCCCATGAGTAAAAAAATAATTCATCTAAATATTGAATAAGTAATACCAGGTGTAAAGACTATTTGATTGCTCTGTTACATTACAAAAGTAATGCAAAGTGTAGCTTTAATATATGTGCACCAGTGTTTTGTGATGTAAGTGGAATATGATCTTAAAGATGCTCCTTTATAAAGATTTGTGCTGTAATGTCCTTATTGACATTAAGCAATAAAAATGTGGTTACAAAAAAGAGGAGTGCTTCAGATGAAACCGCTTCAGTGGATGTGAAGCATGAAAATTGATTCCCAAGTCCTTTCTTCGGGGACATAACCCTTCCAGTCGATGAGGTAAAATAATCACCCCTAAATGCGTTTTGCATCGAGAATCTACCATACCTCCTATTCTGATTGATTTTCTACTAACGGGGGAAACAGACAGGGTAGGCTTTGACTTTTCTTTTCCACTGGCTTCAAGAGTGAAGCATCACTTTTTATGACGCTCTGGTGGCACAGGCCTCTGAATCATATCTATGAGGCAACGCAAAGCCACTCTGCGTGGCTTTGCATGGCCTCATAGTTATGGAGAAAGGCAAAGCAGCTCAAAGCACTGTGTTGCCTTACTCTACGTTAAGGAGGAGTTCCATGGGTGTTGCAGTCATAGCCTAACATTAGAATAATTTTATTTAAGTATAAGAAAGGAGCTAAAAATGTAATTCAATGACTCAAAAGATTGGTAATGATAAATCCAGCTCCTTGAAACTGTTGAATGTATCATAACTAATGCAGAAAAGAAGTTATAGGACTTTCTTTTCTATGAGCCAAAATTCAGCTTTCTAGCAGCCTCTCCTGATTAGTCAGTCTTAACAGTATTAGCAAGGCAGCAAGGCTGCTTTGATGAGGTGATAAGTGGCCTGCATTGGTTATCTGGCGGGGAGAGCGCTGCAGCTGCAGAGGCCAGGCCAGGGAGGGGGCTGGGTAAATCAAACTGGGATTCAAAGAGAACAGGACAAAAAGGAGTGCCAGCCAGGCCTTTCCTCTCATCCTGTACCCTATAGACAGATAACAGGCCCAGGAATGGAATTTGCAGATGGTTTGGAGGGGGACTGTTAATGGAAATGAGCCACACCAGTAGTGTGGCTTAGCCAGATCTTACTCTGCTGGGAAGAAATCCACCATCCTGGATTTTTAAAGTGTAGTACTTTGTGGGACAAGAATATGCCACACTTTGGAGGAAGCTGTCATGCTTTCGGGTGGCACCCTGCATTTCATTGGACATGGCTGCCCTTCTGCTAGTCCCTTGAGACCATTGAATACATATGTGAGAGCTTCATAGCAACTCAGATCTGATGCCTGAAACTACAAGGAGAAGGACTGCCCTGCTGGAACATTAGTCTGCACCCCAAAGGACTGCTCTCTGAAGGACTGCTCCTGCTGTAAGCTGGGAACTGCATCCCAGTCAAGATTAAGAAGCAGAGTCCTTGAAAGCAACAGGTTAACAGAGCTTCCCTGCACCAACTCCCACAAGAAGAGCCCAGCCTGTAGATCGTCTATCTTCTAGTGTACTTTTAAGGATTTGGCCAGGTGCACTGTGGGAATTGTAGTCCTAAACAGCCACGAACCATCTCAGAGCTTCTAGATCCTTGGACATGTGTTTAGGACACTTTGACCCCTCAAGGGGAACTTCAGAAAGAAGTACCAGAAGTTTGGAGCAACCTTTGGAAAAAGCCCCATAAGTGGACTGACACCAGGGAGCAAAGATGGAGTGCCATTGAGAGGGAAGCCTTTGCTGTGGTTTGGTCCCTGAAAAAGTTCAGACCATATTTGTTTGGTACTCACTTTTGTGTTCAAACAGACCACAGACCTCTCAGATGGGTCATGATGGGTCATGCAAATGATGGGGGAGAGCCAAAAGCTATTGAGGTGGTCCATTCCCCCACGGGGATGAACTTTACAATGGAACACAGACCAGGGGTGGCCCATGCCAATGCAGGTGGACTTTCCACGTTTTTCCACTTAGCTGATGAGGACAACCAGGTTTTAGGTTTGTTACCCATCAACTTTTGTTTGGGAGGGGGCCATGAGAGAAAGGCATCCTTTTAGCATGTTCACCCCCATTTCTTTTCTGACTGATACTGGTGGTAACTGACCCTGACTGTGCTCTGGGCTCTGCTAACCAAGTGTGCGCTGCTGTGTTGCCTGCTGTCATTTTTAAAGGCAGCCCATCCCTGCAGACTTTCTTTAAAAAGTAAAATGTATGCAAATTCTACTTTGGAACTAAAGGTATTTCCAAAGTGGTAATCTACCTTATTTTTACATATGCCACCTCTAAAGTCTCCCCAGGTGCCCCAGGGGTGGGTGCCATGTAACTATAAGCAGGGACATTATAAAAGAGGTTTTAGATGCCCTGGTGAGGGAAAAACTGCCCATTCTGGTTTCCACACAACACCAATGGGCTTTTACACATTCCCAGATTTACAAGAATCTGTAAACCTGGGAATGCACCTAAAGTGTCTGTACACCTCCCCAGGGGAGGCGTTACGAGGAGAAATAACTTTTTTTTTTTTCCTCTTTCTGTGTGTGCTGCACATATAGAAAGAGGAAAACACCCCCATTGATTGTTTTTGTGCAGGAAAGTGTCCCTTGTAAAAAAGCCCACTTCTGGCATCCTCTGAATTTGTTGTTCACTCACTCTACTGCATTTCAGATGGGGTGCTACCAGTTCATATCCCCACTGCTCACTGAGGGACCTGTGGAATGCTGTGCTTTATGACATGAGATCCAGTTGGGTACTGCCTGCTGTCTCCAGAGTTGCACTGCTTGCTGAGGTCCCTTCACTGTGTTGTGCTTCAAGACTGATCTTGTGGGCACCCTCTAATTTCCATAAGCTGTGCTACTCATTTTCTCATGGCTGTTGAGGTGGATCGCTTCTGTAAAGCAGGTTAGTCCCTCAACCCTGATGACTGCACTCATTCAAACAACATGCTCCTTCAGCTTCCAAAATTAAGCATAGCTCCCTAAGTAGGGTTGATGTGAGTAGCTTATTCAGGACAGGCACAACAAATCAATGACATTTAAGTCAACTCCTGTCGCTGCATGCATATAGCTTTCTGGCTTTCACAACATCTGCTTTTATGCTCAAAGATTTGGCATAATTTGCCATGTCTGTGTGGGATAACATCACCTGTTCAAGAAATCACCCCTCTTTTCACAAGCTGTCTTTACTATTCCCTTGCTTTGCATACTGCCTCTACATATTTCAGCTTTACAGTTCCTGAATCCCCCTTCTTGTTTCATTTTCATACATCTTGCAGGGCTTTAACTAGCCACCACTCTTCCAGGATAATCCAGGTGAACCCAGCATGTCTTAGAGCCTAAGCCTACTCCACAAATCTGAACTCAAATGCCATTCCTATGCCCTCCCCAGACTCTGGTTCTAAGGGGCTCGACTCTATGCGATGAGAAATCTTTGCTTTGACCTCATGGCTCGATCCAACGGAATGGCTGTCACTTTATGCTGCCATGCTTGGGAACATTCCAGAAGCTTCTGCAGACAAGTCCAAGTCACACAGTCATGGAGAGATGCCCTTCAGTCATGAGCAGACATTTGCTGAGAAGGCCAGCTGCTCCTTGGAGTGGTTCAAGAATGCCTGTGGCTCTCTTGGTGGCAACTCCACCAACAGTACAGAAAGTTCTGAGACTTCTGTAGGGCACAACTGTTTTCAGAACAGCTTCTGTAGCCAATGCAGACACTCCATCAAATGTTTTGCTCCTTTCAGGGCAGGAGTTGATGTAGGGTAGATCGTCAAAAAGCTATGGCTGATGTTTCAGTTCAGCCTGTAAGGTGAGAAGTGTTTATTGCAATTAATGGTTTGTGAATTGTAGAAATTGCTGAGAAGGGGATTCCCGCATACATCAGTAATGAAGCTATGCTCTCCAAAAGAAGGCACGACTGGAATGTTCTCCAAGACAAGGCAGAACTCAAATATATACTCCACTACTCACACATTCTATAGCATTGATCGCTTGATTAAATTCTTACCAAGAGTACAAGGAGGTACCTAACTGAGCTCATGGGGATTTTAGATCACCTTCATGAATAACAAAATGTAAACAATTTCAGACACGTAAACTGGTTTGCGGATTTCACTTCTTGGATGCCAGTGCATAACACGTCTACAGGCACACCCAATAAGCAATGATAGCATAAACATGAAAACATGATTGCAGCATGTTACAGCTATGCTAAAATAGGATAATTCTTTTAAAGGTTTTTTATTACCAAAAACAGCAGCAGACCTAGTCCCTGCCATCTTCCGCTTACATAGCTACCTCAAAATTTATTTCATTTCCCATCTTTCAGCCACCATCTTCTAGTCAGGTGGAAGGTCTTTTGTTTTTTTGTCCAGTTGGAAGACAATCATGATGGATCGCCTTGTCAACCAGTTAACCATACACTTTATGTCCTCCCATCATCTCATCCAGTCTGCCATCCTTGTACAAGAATGTATGAACTTTCTAGTGCACATCTTTATTTTGGAGGCAGAAGTTCTTGCCCTGCTGAATAAACAGACCATAGAGGTGTTGACTCTTCTGGAAAGGAGCATGGTCCTAGCATGGCCTTCTACTCCCCTTACTTCTTGCACCCCAAGAAGGATGGAGGTCTTGGATCCATCCTCAATCTTCACCTTTAGAGGCTATTCATTCGGCAGACAGGTCAAGATGTCCCTGACCCAGGTGTTGCTGATTTGCTGGTGTCCCTGGACCTTACTGACACATATTTTCATCTGCCAATCCTTTTAACATACAGACAGTATTTGAGGTTCACAGTGGAGGTCCCAGCACCATCAGTTCATAGCCCTGCTGTTTGGTCTGATGCCCGCACCACACATTTTCACAAGAGTATTGACTTTGGTGGCACCTTCACTGCGGAAGTCAGGAGTCCATGTAGTTGGATGAGTGGCTGGTGAAGGAAGGGTCTCTGTAGCATTGGACAAAGAAAATCTTCATTGAAGAGTGTCTCCTCTACATGACTTGAGCTTTACTGTCAATACCCAAGAGTCTCATCTGACACCCATACAGATGCTGACCATTATCAGAGTTTTTTTGCTTACTGCTTGAAGTTGTGGATGCCATCTCAGCTGTCAGGAAACCTACCACAGAATCCATGTATGAGGATCACTGGAAGAAGCTTGTTCAATAGAGTACGTAGCACAACTTAAATACATTTCAGTCACACCTTCCTGATGTTCTGCAATGTCCTCTGTCTCTGGCAAAGGCATAGCAGTGGCTACTGTGAAATGTTATTTGGCTACCCTGTCTCCTTGATCAGTCTTCACTGTTTATGTCACCGCTAATGGTACACATTCTGAGTGGCTTACTGTATTTGTTTCTCCCACTATGTTTCTTGTTCCTCATTGGGATTAGATTTTTGTGTTGACTTTTTTCATGCTACAACCTTATGAGCCAATGCACAGTTGACCGTTCAACTTTTCACTTTGAGGACAGTCTTCGTGTTGGCAATGAACATAGCCTGGAGGGTCAGAGCAATTCAGGCCCATTTGATTCAGCCACTATTTGTGGTATTCTACCTGGATAAATCGGTTCTTCGCTCCTGTCCATCTTTCCTACCAAAAGTTGGTTTGACTTTTTACATGGGCTAGTTCATCACTCTACCATCTTTCTTCTCTGTTCCTCATTCCACTATAGCATAGGCCGAACTCCATGTGTGCAGTGCCTTATTACATTGCCAGAAAGGAGTGGGTAATCACTTCATTGTGGGCTTCGCCAGAGCCAAGAAGCAGAAATCAGTGAACTTCCTCCCCTTGTGAATCATGGCCCCACCTCACTCTCTACAATGGTAATAAATAGCATATTACTCTCTGCGCATCTGTCCATACAATATTGCAATATTACGAAACCTGGCCCTTTCTGACTTTCCATGGTACCAAAATTCTCATTCTCACTCTGCATTTGCCTGCCCTGCCTAGTGTTCCTATGACCTTTTTCGCCTACCTGACTAGTTTATCTTTTTCTCCATGTCAGTAAGGTCCTCATTGCGAGGCTGGCGGGCTGACTGCCGGCCTGTCAGCCCCTTGGGGAGGAGACTGCAGCTGAGCTGGTGGTTTCCTCCCAGGCCCTATTATGATGTTTCCACTGGGCTGACAGGTGGAAAACCCCATATTAGGAGGTTTCCGCTGGTCAGCCCAGTGGAAACAGTGCAGTGACATTGGCCTTCCTCATGGTTCTGAGGCCATTGCTGTTGCATAGATGGGGCCCCCAGCTCCCTCAGAATGCACACTGTCTGCTATAGCAAACAGTGTGCATTCCAAGGGTGCTGGGCAGGGGGGTCCCTGCTCTGCCCACAACATGGTCGTGAGCAGTGCAGGTGCTTCCCTTGTGTCCCCCAGCACTGCCTTTCCACCATATTTTTCATGGTGGGAACCCTGCCATGTAAAGGCTGGTGGAAAGGGGAGTTGTGATCAGCACAGTGGTTCTAACGTCAGCATCAGAGTGGCTGACCACGACTCTGACCGCCGCGTCGGGATCTGTGATCCTGGCGGTGGTGGCGCCCTGGCAGTCTCACCACCAGGGTTGTAATCTGGCAGCCAGACCACCAGGACTGCAGCAGTGTGACCACCACTGTGGCTTTGGCGATCTTCGGACTACCAAAGTTGTCAAGAGGGCCTAAGTCTTTAACTCCTTTATTTGCCTTCTCTACACAATATCCCCTACTGCCTATATCTCTTCTTGATGCAGGGTTGATTCTAGAGTTTCTGGATTCTTAGGCAGAAATGCGCCGTGTGAGGCCTCTCCATTTTGCAAATTACATCACAGGAAATTACATCACAGGATGGTTGCAAGGCTCCCATTAACCCTCTTTAGACCCTTCAAAAGTTCTAATACTAAATTATTAGTGTATATTTAGAAGCCTGCAGAGTGCACTCTCTTGTAAAGTAGCATGACTCAGGTTCAGTTCATAGTTTTGAGATAGATTTATTTTCACCTGCAAACAGTTTCTGACAGTTTTGCAGCACATCTGGAAAGCACACGTCAATAATACTGCAAACCTGGCTCGCTAACCAGCCCCTTTCCCTGGCTTTTCACTGCACTAGACCTTGACTAGGAGGCACCATGACCAGCCACCTGGCTAGTATTTTAGTAGGGTGGCTACTATTTTCATGTCTAACCTGGAAACAACTGGTAAAAGTAGTTAAAGGTTGTATTTTTTACATGTTGCTACAGAAGTTCCAAGGCCAATTTGTATACGGTTGGTCTGTATAGCACATTGAGCAAAACACTAATTAACTGGATAATTCAAGTATTCCATCCTTAACCCTTTTCTTTTTTTCATTGCAGCTCCCTAACTGGGAGCGGTATGTTCAGTTGTGGGCACTGTAGCTCCCTGAGCCATATAACGGAGTCTGCATGTCACTAACAAGGCCTATCAAGGTTGTAACCGGTATGGGGTTGTTTGTCTTCCCATTGATTAAAAATCTGACTTTACAGTGCGGGCTGGTCTGGAATATGACTGATTTACATCAAGTCAATTTGTCACAATAGTCACACACTAAACAAAAACTCAAACTTGAATTCGGCCCAATTACCAGTGACTTCAGTGGCGGCCACTGCAAATCTCGAGGGGAGGGGTTGGGGCAGAGGGAGATGGAGGTCTTAAACTTACCTTCAGGGATGAAGCCGTCTCCTGCCTCCTTGCGCGTTGCTTCTCTTTCCTCTATGTGGTGTCGCAGCATTTATTGGGACACCAGTCCAGGATCCACAGAAATCCTGGTGCTGCTTTCATGCTAAAGCTTGCATGATACCAGCATCAGGATTGGTTTGAGCTGCTTGGACTTCGACTCAGAAACAACCCTAAGGCCTGTGTAGTTTCTCAAGCCCGGCTGTTCAACACAGCCGGGCTGGAGAAACCTAAGTGCACACGTGTGTTTGGCCGGCCAGAGATGGCTGGCCAAACACACATGCGCACTTAGGTGCACTCTCTCCTCCTCCCCTCCACTCTCCCCCTTCCCATGGCCGAACCCCGTCCCTGCCTTAACATGCTGCTGGCTGAGCTGAGCAGAAAAGTGAACTATTGTTTTATTTTTTTATGCTGCTGGCTCAGCCTCTGAGTGACTTAGGTTAACTCAAACATTCCTCCTATTGCCCTTTGTGTTTTTCAGTAGAGCAAACACCCTATTTCAATACCCATGGGAATGGAGGTAGCTGCAGTAGTATGTGTAATCTCGTAGACACTATCCTCATTATGCGAGCTAGAACCCAAAAGACTTCCTTTTTTTGGCTAATTGGCCTGAAATCCATTTGTTGATGTCAAGAAACTGGCACTGCCTTGGACATTTAGGATTAAAAATAGGTACATGCACACTCCACAGTGCTCCTCGAGTGAACATATTACTGCAGCCATCTCAAATCCCTCTGAGGGAGAGATGAAACACAAATTAATAAATGAAGAGACGGTTTCAAAAAGTTGAGTACCTGTAAAGAAGAGGAAGAGAGGAAGAAAGAAAGAGAAAAAAGGAGTGAAAGAAACGAGAATAATTAGGAGCTTGAGGAAGGAGAGAAAAAAGAAAGTATGCATTAGTTGCTTATGTAAAGCTTTTTATCTGCGACATTTTTTATTTAAGAAAAGCAAAGGCTGCATATTACTCCCGCAGAGCCACCTTTCATGGCCTCAGAGCAGCATTTCCTGAAATGATGTGATGTGCCACGAGATACTCCAAGACAGACTGCGAGCTACTAGTAACTTGCAATCGACCTGTTGGAGACTCCTGGTCTGGGGAGGTGCAGTATGCGCTGACAATGAAAATAAAAAGAGTAAAGAAAAAAAATTGAAAGAATATAAAGTGCAAAAATGTAAACCTAAAGGCCCAGGCTTCCAGCCTTGGCATGGAAGCACACCCATTTTCAGATGGATGTCCACATGTGACCAGACAAATGTCTTCCCTCACATGGCATGAGAGCCAATAGCTGATGCCACCCATTGCCCCATGCTGTTGTGGATTGAAGCACAGTGTAAATGACAGTGAAACAGGCCAGTGGTAGAAGAAACCTTACCCAAAGCTGCTCTATACCCGTAGGGTTTACCAAACGGGTAATCACAACAAAATCCTTGCCTACAAAGTAAATCTGTGACTATTCAAATTACAAAAAAACTTCAGACTTTAATACAGCTCGATAACAATTCACTCTAAAAGTCCTATTGGCTTGAACATATGAGTTTGATAATAAATAAATAAGGCCTACAGCTCTTGTTACAGATTGCATAATAAACAGATCGGGCCTTTGGCATTTCAAATAGTTTTTTTCAAAAAACACTGATTTGTCCCCATGACCGACCCAGACCTACTTTGTTGAGCATAAGCTTTCCCAGAAGGCAACCAACAGGTATAACATAACAATATTACATTTATATGTTCAAAAGTACAGTTGCCAAAACAATATAAAGTTTAATTTAAGAAGTTTTGTAAGGATTATCATTGTGGAAATCTTCTATCCCCACTGTTTGTTTGAGAGAGTCATCATAACCAAACCCTTGCCTATTGTGCAAATCTATAAATGTCTAAAGGCTTTAGTACAGTGTAATAAGAATCCACTCTTCAAAGATTGCCTTTAACACATGTTTTCACAATAACTAAGTTAGACCTACTAAAATGGCTGTAATACTTCATAATAAACAGGTAAAATCTGTAAAATCCACCGTAACTGTTCCTAATGAACTCAAAAGGTCTGTAACCTGTACCAATGCTTTGACACCATAACCAACACAGACTTACTGAAGTTCACATAAATTGGCAACCATCATGCATACAGTTACAAAATTCCAAATGTGTGCAAAATTACAGTTGACAAAACAATGTACAACTGCTCTGAAAAGGGTCAAAAAAGTCTTATCACAGTGGAAATCTTCTATGCCATGATAGGGTGACTAGTACAAACATCCTTGCCTACTGTGGTAATCTGTGAGACTTCATGTAGCTAAGTACCTGCCTACAGCCTTAAACACAGTGTGATAACAATCCACCGTTAAGGAAGTATCGGCTTTAACAAATGTTTTCAGTTTTTCACAATAAATAAGTCAGGCCTATTGCCTTTGCCATAAAATGTCATAACAAACACATCAGACCTATGGGAACGGACATAACTTTTTGCAGACTACCAACCAATAAAATATGCGTACAAAAGTAAAGTTAGTAAAGCAAGATGCTATGGCCGAGATTTACAGAAAAGGCACAGAACGCAGCACAGCAGCCAAAAATGCTATGCGGTGTTGTTTGACAGGGAGGGAGCAGGGGAGTCCTATATCTACAAAGATATGGCACTCTTCTCCCCTCTCCCTCAGAACCGGCATTGATTTCAGCTGCCATGCGCCACACACACACCTTTGATCCATAGTGCAACGGTGTGTTGATGAGTCTGGAATAGGTTCTGTATGGGAAGGGTAATCTTCTAGCACAAAATACTATGCTTAGACACACTTTAAAACTTTTCCTACTTTGTATGTATGCTGCACAGTGCAGCACACTTGTAAAGTCGGAAAAGAAAGGAGCATTAACTTTTGGGGCAAAACCCTGTCTACTATTGTTTGCAGATAGGATTTTGCATCAAGAGGCATGGGTGATTGCATGGGAATGTCTATGTTCCACCCATGTAAAGCCCCCTTAACGCTAAGTAATGCAAAGCAGGGCTTTGCCTTCCTTTACATTACTTTTAGGGTGCTTTCCAGCACAAAACAAGTTTTGCACTGGAAAGTAAATTAGGAAAAAACATTTTATGCTGGTTAGCATCAATTTTTGTGATGCTATCTCAGCGCAAAATATTTGTAAATCTCCCCTACTTCTCCTAAGAGGGCCTAATAAGGATCATCACAGTGCAATTTTTCTATCCCTATGGTTTGGCAGCGAGATAGGTAACCAGTGCCAAAACCCTTGCCTACTATGGTAATATGTGAGGTTCACTGTAACAAAATACAACTTTTCAGGCTATAATATACAGTAATAATAATCCACTCTTAAATGCCTATTACATATGCCTACTGCCTTCTCATAACAGATCAGGCCTTTATTGGCTTTCCAACCTAACTCATTCCTGCTGTATTGAGAATAAGCTTTCCATCAATGAAAACATTTGCAATCCACACAGTCTTTGTCAGTGGAAGCACACCACTTCTGCCCAATCAAATGCTGGAATCAAGGTAACCTACTTGTGGGGGGAGCCTAAGTGCTTTTCTCAGTAGAACTTCTGAAAGCTACTTTTCTGTTGATCACATAATTTTCTGGCGACAGCTGCACTGTCAAGCCAGACCCAGTACATTTATAATCAGACATTTCACCTTGCAGGCCCTCAAAAAGATCTCTTTGCCAGATATCACTCATTTTTGGGGAACAGCATTTGCGAAACACTGGATGGGGTTTGCATGAGATAGCCAATGGCCAAGGTAATTGAAACTGATGTGTTTGGACAAAATATCAAGCTTTTTTATTTCGGAATACAGAAATGTCGGAAACAAATGTTGTGATACAGAAATATCGTGATGCAAAAATATCGTTGTCAAGGAAATTGTTTTTGTCAGGTAACAGTTGTAAAGAATATAATTTTAAAATAATTTTTGTGTTTTAGTTCTTATATCAGTTTTATGTATTATTATTGTTTGTATAATTTGTATTCACTTTTTAAATATAGGTTGTGATTTTAAGTGATTTAGAATATTTAATTTAATCGTTAATAATCAAGTCTAGCTGGTGTTAGGTATGCTTTGTGGAGGTAGAAAAACTGTACAGGGAGTGCAGAATTATTAGGCAAATTAGTATTTTGACCACATCATCCTCTTTATGCATGTTGTCTTAATCCAAGCTGTATAGGCTCGAAAGCCTACTACCAATTAAGCATATTAGGTGATGTGCATCTCTGTAATGAGAAGGGGTGTGGTCTAATGACATCAACACCCTATATCAGGTGTGCATAATTATTAGGCAACTTCCTTTCCTTTGGCAAAATGGGTCAAAAGAAGGACTTGACAGGCTCAGAAAAGTCAAAAATAGTGAGATATCTTGCAGAGGGATGCAGCACTCTTAAAATTGCAAAGCTTCTGAAGCGTGATCATCGAACAATCAAGCGTTTCATTCAAAATAGTCAACAGGGTCGCAAGAAGCGTGTGGAAAAACCAAGGCGCAAAATAACTGCCCATGAACTGAGAAAAGTCAAGCGTGCAGCTGCCACGATGCCACTTGCCACCAGTTTGGCCATATTTCAGAGCTGCAACATCACTGGAGTGCCCAAAAGCACAAGGTGTGCAATACTCAGAGACATGGCCAAGGTAAGAAAGGCTGAAAGACGACCACCACTGAACAAGACACACAAGCTGAAACGTCAAAACTGGGCCAAGAAATATCTCAAGACTGATTTTTCTAAGGTTTTATGGACTGATGAAATGAGAGTGAGTCTTGATGGGCCAGATGGATGGGCCCGTGGCTGGATTGGTAAAGGGCAGAGAGCTCCAGTCCGACTCAGACGCCAGCAAGGTGGAGGTGGAGTACTGGTTTGGGCTGGTATCATCAAAGATGAGCTTGTGGGGCCTTTTCGGGTTGAGGATGGAGTCAAGCTCAACTCCCAGTCCTACTGCCAGTTCCTGGAAGACACCTTCTTCAAGCAGTGGTACAGGAAGAAGTCTGCATCCTTCAAGAAAAACATGATTTTCATGCAGGACAATGCTCCATCACACGCGTCCAAGTACTCCACAGCGTGGCTGGCAAGAAAGGGTATAAAAGAAGGAAATCTAATGACATGGCCTCCTTGTTCACCTGATCTGAACCCCATTGAGAACCTGTGGTCCATCATCAAATGTGAGATTTACAAGGAGGGAAAACAGTACACCTCTCTGAACAGTGTCTGGGAGGCTGTGGTTGCTGCTGCACGCAATGTTGATGGTGAACAGATCAAAACACTGACAGAATCCATGGATGGCAGGCTTTTGAGTGTCCTTGCAAAGAAAGGTGGCTATATTGGTCACTGATTTGTTTTTGTTTTGTTTTTGAATGTCAGAAATGCATATTTGTGAATGTTGAGATGTTATATTGGTTTCACTGGTAATAATAAATAATTGAAATGGGTATATATTTTTTTTTGTTAAGTTGCCTAATAAGTATGCACAGTAATAGTCACCTGCACACACAGATATCCCCCTAACATAGCTAAAACTAAAAACAAACTAAAAACTACTTCCAAAAATATTCAGCTTTGATATTAATGAGTTTTTTGGGTTAATTGAGAACATGGTTGTTGTTCAATAATAAAATGAATCCTCAAAAATACAACTTGCCTAATAATTCTGCACTCCCTGTATGGTGCGCAATTTCGTCGATATGGCTAGTGTCCTAGGGCCTCTCAGTGCTTCTTCCCACTCCGAGTCTTCCAGGGTGCCCACCCGGGCCTCCCATCCTCTCCTAGTCGGGTCTGCGACCTCTGACGCGGTGCTAACTAACTATTTTATATATTTGTGAGATCCCTTTCCCTCCCAGGTTTCCAATAAGTAGTTTAGCTTCGAATGGGTTGAATTCTGGTATTGGATTTCTTGTAAAGTGTGTGCCTATGGCGTGCCTAAGTTGGAGGTATCTAAAGAACTGTGTTTTAGTGAGAAGGAAGTCTGCTTGAAGTTCCTGGAAAGTCTTTAGTGTCTCCCCCCTCCACACGTCCCCTACCAAAGATATACCTAGCAAGTCCCACTCTGTGAACCCCACTAACGCTGCTGTGGCACTCATCCACCTCCCCCTCCATAACGGGGTCTGCAGAGTGATCACATTGTTCCAACGGGTGTGTCCCAGTGCCGCTCTCCAAGCCAGGAAAACTGCCTTGGTAGTCGCTTCCATAGTTTGTGAGAGGGGAGTACCATATAGCATATCTAAGACACACGTGAAACCCAGAATTCCCAGCTCCACCTGGTATGCCGGGTCCGACCAGCCCCCGTTAAACCAATCGTGTATTACCAGTAACTGTGTCGCTTCATATATCCCTTTCTTGCAGTGTCTTGTCGCCACTCGGTGTCTGGCTCCCCCCAGAGAAATAATGTTGTGGCTGCCTCTAGGGACCTGAACCACGATTTGGAGATTGGGAATGGGAAATTCTGGAAAGCGTATAGTAATCTGGGTAGAATCATCATCTTGTATAACGCAACTTGTCCCATTACATTCAGTGGCAGAGTCTGCCATCTCTGCATATCAGTCTTGACTCGTTTCACCAGTGAATCTAGGTTACTTGCCCATGTCAGCTCTGGTGGGAGAGTCACCCAAACCCCCAGATATTTGAAACTTAATCTTCAAAGCGGTATTGTGTCTTGCCAGTCATAACAGTCACGGCCCTTTACAAGGGGGAATAGTATAGATTTGGTGGGGTTCATTTTCAAGCCTGATGCCAGCGCTTTGCTCTTGAGGAGTAGGAGGCTGCGTGGGCCCGATACACAGCTCATATATAGCAGCATGTCATCTGCATAAAGAGCTATCCTGTCCTCTCTGGCATTGTTCAATTTCCAGCCACTATATTCCGGGTCCGACCTAAACATCTGGGCTAAAGGCTTACTAACGAGGGCGAATCTTATTTGGAAGATTGATGACATGGTTCCGTTAACCTGTACTCAGGCCGAGGGGTCAGCGTACAACGCTCGGACTAGGCGGCGGAGTCTCGGTCCTATACCCGCTCGTTGGAGCACCATGAAAAGGAAATCGCAGTCTACCGAGTCAAAGGCCTTCTCAAAATCTATGAAGAGGAGCGCAAGGTCTCGGGGCAGCCTGTGGCGCTCGGCGAGGGCTACGTGAAGTCGACGGATACAGTGGCGAGTACTTCTAGTTGCCATAAATCCACATTGGTCGGAATGGACCAGCTGTGGCATAACTCTCTTGAGATGTGTCTCTAGGATGGTGGCGAGGATCTTGACCTCGCAATTGATCAGAGATATCGGTCTGTAATCCACACATTGTATCGATGGAGATTGGGACTTGGGAATTACTACTATAGTTGCTTCATCTAATCCTCTCGGAAAGGATTTCCGTTGTTCTACTTCTGCAAAGAGAGTCATCAGATGAGGCGTCAGTTCCTTTCTGTATTTCTTATAGTATTCTGATGGGTAGCCATCTGGACCGGGCGTTTTCCCAGCTCCCAGTGCCGAGATGGCTCCCTCTATCTCTTCCTCTCTCAGAGGCTCATCTAAATTTCGTACATCCGCAGGGGGCACTCAGGGCAGGGAGATAGTGTCTAGTAACCTGTGGGCGTGTGTCGGGTCTACTATGTCTGAGGCTCTATATAGCTCCCTGTAATAGCGGGCGAAGGCCTCCGCTATGTCCTGGTGCTTTTCGGCCTTACCAAATTCTTCATCCCATATTTCGGGGATTATGCTCGAGGCTCTGCGCTGCGAGACCAGCCAGTGTAACAGTTTTCCGGTCTTATCCCCCCATCCGTATATTTTTGCCGTACTTGCCCTCCATATAGCCTTCGCTGCTTCTAATGATCTGTCTTTGATTTTGTTTCGTATTAGGGAGAGCTGTCTTGTCACTTTCTCGCAGGGTGCCCCCTCCTGTGTGTGTTCGAGTGTTGCTGCTTTTTCTTCGGGTGTTGTCATGTCTTGGGCTTTTTGGCGTTCTATCTCACATATTAGGCCCTTGGCCACTCCTCTCAATACAGCTTTAATTGCAGCCCATAAGGTACCGGCAGAGGACACCGACCCGTGATTGAGGGTAAAGAATTCACTCTGCGCCGTTCGCAATTGCTCCCCGAACCCTTCATCCTGTAAATACCAGGCATTTAGGGGATCATTCCGCCAGGGTAGGTGACAGAGGAAGCACTGCCAACAGGCTGGCGGTGCTTCCGGGGGCATTCTGACTGCGGCGGTAAAGCCGCGGTCAGAAAAGGGAAGCCGGCAGTTTCCCGCCGGCTTCCCGCTGCCCCAGGGAATCCTCCACGGCGGCGCTGCAAGCAGCGCCGCCATAGGGATTCCGACCCCCTTCCCGCCAGCCTGGTTCTGGTGGTTTCACCGCCAGAACCTGGCTGGCGGGAACGGGTGTCGTGGGTCCCCTGGGGGCCCCTGCAGTGCCCATGCCATGGGCACTGCAGGGGCCCCCTAACAGGGCCCCACATTGATTTTCAGTGTCTGCGTGGAAGACACTGAAAATCGCGATGGGTGCAACTGCACCTGTCGCACACCAGCAACTCCGCCGGCTCCATTCGGAGCCGGCTTCCTCGTTGCTGGTGCTTTCCCGCTGGGCGGGCGGGCGGCCTTTTGGCGGTCGCCCGCCCGCCCAGCGGGAAAGTCAGAATCACTGCGGCGGTCATTTGACCGCGCAGCGGTGTTCTGGCGGGGGAACTTCGCCTCCGCCGCCAGCCGAAGTTAGAATGACCCCCTTAGTCTCCACATGGGCCGATTCGTAGATCGGACATGTCCTATCACAAATCGGATTGGTGCGTGGTCCGAAATGCCTCTTGCCAGAATTTCAATGTGGGTCAGAGCATTGTAGTCAGTGCTGGGTAGTAACAGTAGGTCGATTTGGGACTGTGATCCATGTGCCGCCGAAGTATGGGTAAACTGCCTGTGTCTCGGGTGCCACAGCCGCCACATGTCATGGAGCCCTGCCGCTATCAGCCAGTTCGTGAGACCTGTCGCCATTTTGCGCCTATGGGCAGTTATTGGGCCACTTACATCCGCTACAGGATCAGGGACCGCATTGTAATCCCATCCTACCATCGTGAGTCCCGGGGGTAGCCCCAATAGAAGCTGTGTCAGCTCCTTGGTTGTTCCACGTTGTGTCATTGGGGGATGTATACACTAATGATATTGACCGTCACTCCCTCAAGTCTACTGGTGACTGCCACAAATCTTCCCTGGCTGTTCCTCGAAACCTGCATCACTGTCAAAGGGAAGGCACGGTGTAGTAAAACCCCGACTCCTTACGATCCTCGTGTGAAACCTGCATGATAAATTCTATTGAACCCTCTTCGCGCCAAGAAGGGGCAACGTTCTCCTATGAGGTGTGTCTCTTGTAATAGGAGCACTTCAGGTCTGTATCTATGTATGTATGTAAAAACTGCTGTGCGTTTGATTTTGTCAATCAGCCCATTAACATTCCAAGAGATCGCTTGCATTGGGTTCATCTGAATCTGTGTGTAATCTTGTCCCTACTCCATGTCTCTGGTGTGTTCGCCCTGAGTTCTCATCCCCTCCCCCCCCTGCTCCCTCTGTGTAAATACGTGAGCCTTTGGAAGTCATGTCCGTCTATCTGCTGTCTGTCTTGTACTTCAACCCAACTTTGTAAACATGCCAACGTGGCCTTGAACCGAATTATGCCCCTTCCCGTAGGACTTGGCCTGTCCCCCCCCCCCAGCTCCTGCCCCACCCCCTACTTCCCAGCAGAAGCATCTGTCGCCCTTACCCTTAAACATCTCGCCTATAAACGTTGCGGGATAAAACCTGAACCAGTTGAGCAGTGGTGGACCCCTCCTTTTCGACGGATCATTGAAGAAGAACAATTGATAATGATGGACTAAATTTGTGCCTTTGACAGCTCACCGTGGTGAGTGTTTCGCCCTCCGAGACCCTCCCCAGTCCGCAATTTATATTATTGGGCTGCGAGATAAGTCTGTGATCTCAGATGAAGTCGAGCCAGATCGCTGCGGGCTTTGTGTCTCCGGGGCTTTCTCATCTTCTCCAAGCCTCGGGGCCCGCTGGTGGTCTCCCCCGTTATCAGTCACACCTCTCGGCGGAAAACTCGAGCAGGATCCACGGAGCTCTAGACGTCTTCTCGACCTTGTGTGGATTCTTTTGGTGTTTACTTTCTTCGATTGGGAGTTGAATCGGATTCCGCTCAATGCCCGGGCATTCTCCTGTCGGTCCGAGTGGAATCTCCTCCGTCAACCATGTCCACGCCGCATTTGGTTGTTCAAAGAAGTGTGTTCTATTCTCATAAACTACTTGTAGTTTCGCGGGGAATAGCAGACGATATGGAATGTTCATAGCTCTCAGCTTTTGCTTGACCTCCAGAAAGGAGTGTCTCTGTTGTTGAACGTCTCGTGTGTAGTCGGGAAAAAGGAGGATTTTGGTCCCATTACAGGAGAGATCTCCCTTAGAACGGGCCTCTTGTAGGATCACGTCCCTGTGTTTGAAATTAAAAAGGAGGAGTATCACCGGTCGCGGCTGGGACCTCGACGGGGGCCTCATCTGCAGCGCTCTATGGGCACGCTCGATGGTGAACCACGGGTGAGCCTCTCCGCCGGTATCCATGATACGGGCCACGCGTTTAGAAAATCCTGCCGAGCCAAGGTCATTTCTTCTCTGACTTCTCCTATCTTGGCCTCTACCGCGGCCTGGGATGTGTGTATGGCTCGAAGAATTGTCGCCAGGTCCCCGGGTGCCACTGACTGGTCCGTCTTTTCCCCGGGGGGTTGAGACTCCACTCGGGAACCATTTGCATTCGTAGCGAATTGTCCTAATTGCGTCTGGGCGGCCAATTGCTGCGCCGTCTTGTCTTTGCCCATGGTTCTCCCTCACTATCCGGTCAGTGGCCAAGTCAGGGGCTGTGAAAGTTTCCTCTGTGCGCTGCGCCAGGTCCCGGATGCTTCGCCTTTCATCAACAATTCGATCCACTCAGTACCTCTGTCTCCACTCCTGGTAGTGGGCCACCGCATCCCAGGGGGCCAACCTCCTCCTCGTGTGTCCGTCCCCAGCTCCGCACAGGCTCCGGGGGCCTTCCCACACCCCGGGCTCTCCACCTC
This sequence comes from Pleurodeles waltl, assembly GCF_031143425.1. Taxonomy (NCBI): domain Eukaryota; kingdom Metazoa; phylum Chordata; class Amphibia; order Caudata; family Salamandridae; genus Pleurodeles; species Pleurodeles waltl. Next base: position 72,844,751 of record NC_090441.1, on the reverse strand, counting down.
AGCCTCGGGGGGAGGGCCAACCCCACCACGGCCCCGTTCACCACGGGTCCAGGCCCCCGGGTACTCGTCTCTGACCCCCCGCCCGGGAGGCAACGACCAGCCGGGGGGGAAAAAGGGAAGACGGCCGAAGAAGCAGGAGGCCAGAGAAGAGCCAGAGGGGGCGCAGCAGCAATCCCTCGATGTCTCCAGGCCCAGCGTCCTCTAGACGATACCCCAGTCCTCGCCCCACAGGGGAGAGGAGGGAGAAAATATCCGCAGCAGAGGCGGGGGGCCCCAACGTAGATTAGCCGTCCGGGACAATCTTCTCCCCCACGGCTGTCAGCACCACACCTTTCGCCGTCTCCCAGGTCCCAGAGGGGGGCCCGCAGCTTCCGATCCCTGGTCTCGTCCGCTCCAGCGGCGCGATCCAGTTTCCTGACTCAGCGGCTCACCTGAAAGTCACCACAGTCCAAGCCCGTCGTAGCTGTCCGACTAGGCTCTCTCAGCGGGTGCCGCTCCTCTCGTCCGTCGTTCCGCCCGCCATCTTGGGTGAGGCTATGTCTTCATCCCCTCAGGACCCTGGACAAGCCGCACGCCCGCCGGTGCCAGAAGGGAGAGGGAGGGGGGCCCGCAGAAAGGGAAGGGGAACCCCCTCTCCGCTCTCACCTCTTTAATCGTTTCTGGTCTTCATCGGGTGACCCCCCCGGGCTCTCGACACCACCGGCACCCCAGCCGCTCGCGTCCACCGGCAGGCAGGGCCGCTGATCTCAGCGGTCTTAATCCCATTCGCTGCCCGACTCAAACTCTCCTCTCCTTCGCCATTCCATCGAGGGGAGAGTGTCGAGGCCCCTCCAGCAGGAGGATGACATAAGTGGCCACTGGTTTTAGGTGGATTCCCAGGCGGATGACGGAGGGGTCCGGTGCACTACAGAAGTGCGTCCGCCATCTTGACGCCTAGGCCACGCCCCAAAATTGTGTTTTAGTTATTTGTTATATTTATAGTTATATTTTAAGTATGGGCTGCTAGGTTTGTAGGGGTACAGTGTGAGAAGTTAATTAAGTAATACATAACAATTATTTAATTGTTAATTAGTTTTTAAATTGTTTAATAATCATGTAAATTGTTTATTTTTTTATTTATTTTTTTCAGGTAGATTTTTTAGTTAACTAACAATGCTTGTATTGAGAGTTTTATATTTATTCTAAATTAATAGGGTTATTCAAATATGTAATGTGTTTGAAGTGAAGTACTTTCCATACTGTTGCATAGAATGGAGTGGGAATAGTAAATGTAACCCCTTCAAATTCCAAAGCTTTCCCTACTCTTGGACAGACTGGAGAGGGAATAGTAAATGTTACGCCTCCGAAGTCCAACGCTTTCCCTACTGCTGTATAGACTATAGTGGAAATAGTAATTATTAATCCTCTGAAGACCAGCGCTTTCCCTACTGTTGCATAGGCTGGAGTGCAAATAATAAATTTGCCTCTTCCGAAGTCCACTGCTTTCCCTGCTGTAGCACAGACTGGAGTCAGGATAAATAAATCCAGGAATTGTAATTGTTTTTGGTGTTTCCAGTGTTTTTATGCAATATGAGTCTATGATATTTATAGTATACAACCTAATGGTTCTTTTTTGTGTGGAAGGACAAGGTGTGTATGTATTTTTGGGGTATAAGATGGTGATTCATGTTTTACTATGGAAGTTGACAGCAGTCCATGTTTTGGTGTGGAACTGATGATAGTTTCTGGTTTTTGGTGTGGAATGTTACATTGCGTCCAAATTTTCTCGTGGAAGTTGACTTTGAGTTCTATTCTGCCTTGTGCAAGGTGATGGTTGATGTGTTTTTGCCATGTAACTTGATGGTAGTTCCTGTTTTGGCACCCACGCAGCTGGCGGTGATTCCTGCTTTTGGTGCTGAGTTGGTTCATGTATCGGTGCAGAAGGGGATAGTGAATGAAGGGTTTTCATGTAGAAGCGGATAGTAACTCCTGTTTTTCTTATTACATCACATGGGGAATTCAGTTTTTTGTGCGGATTCTATAAGCAAGTTCTTTTTTTTGGTTATTAACTAATAAAGTTTATTTTCGTTTTCTGGAAAACTAGAAGTTAATGCGCTTTGTTCAATGTCTTCATTACGAAAAAAACCACCATGACTGCGTAGCGAATCAACATGAAATTTGTAAATGTTCACCTTTTGCCCCATTGAACTCCCAGCGCTGTGGTTCTCGTGCTTGAGGCGATACGCTGGAGAGTGAACCTGTTGGAACAAGTCTTGATGTAGACTCCACTGGGGAACTTCCAGGCGTGGAGAGCAGCCCCCGGGCCTTGAATGTAGAGCAATGACAAGCGCAGCAGGAAGTGTCAGGACGGAAGTGTAGGATATAAAAGTGGCGCATTACTGAACAGAGAATACAAGTCCTAATGAAACAACCCACAGCAAAGGAACAAATGGATTACTGCGTCCGGGTTTAGACATTTGTGAAATCTTAATAGTGTGTATTTAGAGCAAAGTGTGTAAACACTCGCTGGAGATGGGTGTACAGCTGTGAATATTGTGTGTGTACATGTGCGTGCATATTGTCTGCTCTCAGGAGATGTGCTGAAGTGACCTCCTTCGTCAGGTAAAATACAATAATGCTTCACCCAGGATTCCAATGACCTTATTTTATTTAGTAAAACAGCAGTACAGGAAACAGGTTCTCCGCACTTCTCCAGCACCGAGGCTCAGCTGTCAACTCTCGGTCCCTCACGTAATAGAGGCACGTAGAACCTGCCTATGTCACTACACTCCAGTGACAATCCATCTAAGCACACACAACACATCCTCCCCCTTTTTATTTATACAAGTTCAATAACCAAAACAAGCATATGAACCAAAAACTAAGACAGAAACGATAAACCACAAACAACTGCACCAAATAAACAACAAACAATCACGACAAATAAACAACAAACCCAAAAGAACCACACAAAATAACAAATGCAAAATAACAACACAAATAACAACACAAACCCCCCAAAAAACACTCTTCTTCTTTAAGAACTAAATAAATATATACACATCACCACAGACCCTGAATTCTTGCAATGTACCCCATCACAAAATCCTTCAGCAAACCAGGAGGTGTCACCTTCCTCGTACCATCACGCAACACACTTCTCGAATGTTCCGTCAAATAATCCAATTCCTGCATCTTATCTTTTGTACCACCTTCACGCTCATCAACACTTACCTCATAGTCAGTGCCAGTTGCAATATTCCCTGTAGACACACCATCCGTACCATCCTCCAGATCAGGATCAGACAAACTATTCTCCATAGACATATAGGCCCTCATTACAACCTTGGCGGTCGGTGATAAAACGGCGGTAACACCACCAACAGGCCAGCGGTAAAAAAATTGGAATCATGACCATGGTGGAAACTGCCAACACAAACAGCCACTTTAACACACCGACCGCCACGGCGGTAGCAGCAAACACCGCGGCGGTATCCGCCAAAAGCCAGGCGGAAGACAATGTACCTCCCACTGCATTACAACACGCCTATCCGCCAGCTCTTCCGGGGCGGAACCAACGCCATTAAAAGCACGGCGGAAACAGTACTCTGAAGGGAAACGACTCACCGCTCAACGCTCAAGGAAGAAGCACGATGCCTTGAAGCCCGAGCTGCACTTTTCCCAATGCTCGTGTACCTTCTCATACACCAGGAACACGAACGCCGGCGAAAATTACCACAGTGAGTACTGCACCTAGCACACAAGGGAGGGGGGAGGAAAAAGAGAGTGCCACACACACGCAACACCCCCACCCCAACACCATACACACAAACAGATGCAACAACATTACATATACACCCCGTAACCCTTAGGTATAACGCAAGGACAAAAGGAATGGATTCAATTGAGTGTAATATTATAAATTTAGAAAAATACGTTCTTAAAGCAATAAACAGTATGTACAATATATACAAAAGGAGGGACAATGCCCACTCCAAAATGTCCGTGGCCCACTGGGCCAAACACATAGGCCAAGGCCACACTTGACTACTGCCTCAATACAGAGAGAACACTGCAGGGGCATCAGGTCGAAAACACACAGGCACTTCAGGGGGATGGGGCAAGGGGGGCACCTCAGCCGGAAGATGCTACAACGCCACTGGCCTGGAGGGGGCTCCATGCCCACTGCTTGGTCCTGGGAGGGGAGAGTGAAAAAAAACAGTCTCTCAAGTGGGTGGTTTTCCCACTGCTTGGTCCTGGGGAGTGCAAAGCCACAGTCTCTCTAGTGGGTGGTCTGCCCACTGCTTGGTCTGGAGGGGGCCTTGTGCCCAGTGTGCTTCATCCTGCCAAGGAGGGGCTGAGTGGATGGCTTCTTCCACTGGTTCTGGAGGGGGCCTTGTGCCCAGTGTGCTTCATCCTGCCAAGGAGGGGCTGAGTGGATGTCTTCTTCCACTGGTTCTGGAGGGGGCCTTGTGCCCAGTGTGCTTCATCCTGGCAAGGAGGGGCTGAGTGGATGCTTTCTTCCACTGGTTCTGGAGGGGGCCTTGTGCCCAGTGTGCTTCATCCTGGATTGGGCAAGGTCACAGTCTCTCACCTGTGTGTCACACTGACAGGTGTTGCAGGGTTCAGGACGCACTGCAGCCCATGTAGGCGCCACTACACTCTGCTCGCCGGCGGTGATGGCTGCTCAGTGGATGCCAGTTGCGCTACAGGTGGCAGTGCTGGCAGTGGTGGTGGTAGCCTCCAGGCCTTCATCTGCAGCCTCAGACGGCTGTCCACTGGGGCTGCTGCTGCTGGCAGTGGTGCTGCAGGCGGCGGTGCATGTGGCGGTTCTGGACGAGGTGCAGGTGGCAGTGCTGCCCGCGGTGCAGGTGGCAGTGCTGCCAGTGTTGGTGGTAGCCTCCAGGCCTTCATCTGCAGCCTCGGACGGCTGCCCACTGGGGCTGCTGCTGCTGGCAGTAGTGCTGCTGGCGGCGGTACATGTGGCGGTGCTGGCTGCGGTGCAGGTGGTAGTGCTGCCAATGGTGGTGGTAGCCTCCAGGTCATCACCTGCAGCCTCGGACGGCTGAAGTGCAATTGCTGGTGTTGTGTGCCCCTTCCTGCCCTTGACAGATGGTGGTGCCTCCTTGCTTCTGCCAGCTGGTGTCTTTTTCTTTCCCTTGCTAGGTGGCGGACCCTTCTTGGCCTTGGCAGGTGGTGCTGGCACACTGGCTGGGCTGACAGGTGCCTTCTTGGAGCCTCTCACACCTGCAGTAGCTGCAGAAACCACAGTGGCCGTGGACTGAGGTGCTAGGCTGGGTTCTGACCACCCTGGCCCAAAGTGAAGGATGGGGGAAGGGAGGGTTAGGGAATAGGTCAAGGGTGGCGAGGAAAAGCTTCTTAGGTACACTGGGGCAGGAATAGGGTGAAGGTTTGGGAGTGGAGGAAGAGGGAGTGGTTGTAGGAGGTGTCAGTCTGCTGTGTTTGGGTGCCGGTGCATGGGCTGGATGCTGTTGTGAGGTGGATGGCTGTTGTGTGTCTGTGTGCTTTCGTTTGTGTACTTTGGGAGGAGGGGGTCACAGACACAGTGGGAGAGGACACAGGGGACGTGTGCATGGATGTGGGGTTGGTGACTGCCAGTGAGGGGCGTGTAGTGATAGGCGTGCTGGTGATGGAGGTATTGGATGAGGATGTAGTGCATGTAGGTGTGAGTGGAGACACTACTGGGAGGGAGGTGGACGACGAGGAGGAGGTGGACACAGTGGAGGCAGTGGATGTTGGTGTGTCTGCATGTGGATGGTGCTTGTGTGAGTGCTTGTGAGATGAAGTGTGGTGCTTGTGTTTGCCTGAGCCACTTCTGTGAGTTGATTTGGGTGATTGCTGTTCTGAAGGTGTGCTTGGGTTAGGCTAGTGTTGAGGGGATTGGTACTGGGTGGAGGAAGTTGGAGGGGGGCGGCTGCCATCAGTGCGTTGGCCAGAGCCTAGAATGCTCTCTGTTGGGCCGCCATGCCAGAGTGAATGCCCTCCAGGTATGCATTTGTTTGTTGCAAAAGCCTTGCTACACCCTAGATGGCATTCAGCATGGTTGATTGCCCAACAGAGAGGGATCTCAGGAGGTCAATAGCCTCCTCACTGAGGGCAGCAGGGCTCACTGGGGCAGGGCCTAAGGTGCCTGGGGCGAAGGAGATGCCCACTCTCCTGGGTGAGCGGGCACGGGAAACTCGCTGCTGGGAGGGCGGTGCTGATACGGGGGTGGCGGTTGTACCTGTAGTTGGGGTGGCCACAGAGGTGTCCGCCACCGCCAGGGAGCTACCATTGGAGGAGGTGTCGCTGTCGGTAGTGTCCCCTCCTGTCTCCGTCGTGGTGCTCCCCTCGCCCTCTGTCCCACTGGTGCCCTCACCTTCGGTGGATTCGGCCTCCAGGCCCATGTGGGATGCAGCTCCCTCCGTCGCCGGTGCCTCTGCTCTTCCGCCAGATTATGCTAATGCACACAAGTACAGGGTGACAAAAAAAAAGGGTGGGAGAGACTGAGGATACACTTGGTCAATGCCAGCAACAACACTACCGTTGGTGCACACAACTCACAGGGAACAGCCCTATGCACTAGGCCATGCACTACCAGTTACAATGCTAATCACCAGCCCGTGGGGTACAATGCCTAACTCCATTAGCTGCACACCTGAAACCCACAGGACCCTGCCCAGTAGTAGATGCCCACTAACATTATTGGGGTTGGAGTGCATCTGAGCTTGCCCATCATTGAACATACCTTGCCATGTTCGCCCTGGCCTAGGGGCACCCACAGCCCACATCCCCACCCAGGTAATACCTTAACACGTGCAAAGTCATGATTCAGAATCTGTACTCACCCCCTTGTGGCTGCTGTGATGCCTTCAAGCGCCCATCCAACTCCGGACAGGCCACCGTCAGGATTCAGAACATCAGGGGGGTCAGGGTACGATTGGCACCCCTTCCTCGTTGGGAGGCCAGACCAAGCTGGGCCTCTGCCGTCTTCCTTGCCCAGTAGCACAGGTCCTCCCACTGTTTATGGCAGTGGGCCTGTCAAAGACCCCCAGGGTCCGCACCTCCTTGGCGATGGCACTCCAAATACCCTTTTTCTGATGGGCGCTGACCTGCAGAAAAAAAACAGCAGAAAAGGTATTAGTCATACCGTCCGGATTGCTATACTCATGGCCCAACATATTCCCCCCATCCCCTAACGCACATACATTGCCCACCATACATGCAGCACTCTGCCCAGGACCCCTCAGACCCCCCCCACTTGAGGCTTACACACACAGCAATCCATACATTCATGGCCCAGGCATCATGCTCACAGTGTACTCCCCTGTTTGTCTGGAGGACCATAGAGTAAAGTGTACTGGGGTAGGACCCCATCCACCAGTCTCTCCAACTCCTCTGAAGTGAAGGCAGGGGCCTTTCCCCAGACACTCGAGCCATTGTCACTTCCAGACTCAGGTCACAGCAGCACTTGCAGTGTAGGTCCTCTTCTGTTGAAGGTCAGGTAGCAAGTGAGTGAACAAATAGGAAATGGCAGTCACATCCGTGGAGGTGCATACCGTCACCGCCGGCGTACATCGCCATTGGCTCCTGGAACCCATAGGGCCCAATAATAACCAATATGGTGTTGCGCGGCGGTCATCGACCGCAACGGCGCACAACACCAGCAGAATTACCTTGTTTCCACTTGTCCCTCCTCACAGGTCAGGCAGCTGCCATTTCAGGGGGGCACAGGCCAAGGCACCTAACTGCGTTACAGCAGACATTGGCACATCAACTGACTTACGACTTCACATACTGTTTCTGTAAAGAAACAATTGCATATTAATGTTGGAATATGTGTGTATATGACCTTCTGCTCACCGTTTTTCACCCTAGAGTTCAACCACTGAGGATGAATAGGAGATGGAGACATCCCCCCATGTACAGACCCCTGGTGGACCTGGCGACAATGGAGGACAGGCACATTATCCTGACCTACAGACTTGATAGGGCCACAATCCAAGAACCCAATTGGAGCAGACCTGATCTCAGCTATCCGCCACCCGACAGGTATCCCCCCTCTAGTGCAGGTCCTGTCAGTGCTCCATTTCCTGGCAAGTGGTTCCTTCCAAGCGACAGTGGCCATGGCATCAGGGATGTCACAGCCTATGTTCTCAGACGTGCTGACCAGAGTGTTGTCTGCCCTGCTGAAACACATGCGCAGCTACATCGTATTCCCCCAGGTGGAGGATTTGGCCACAGTGAAGGCTGACTTCTATGCACTGGGACATATCCCCAACATCATTGGTGCCATTGATGGCACACATAATGCATTTGTCCCCACCAGGAGAAATTTTTCAGAAATAGAAAAAGCTTTTCACTCTCTGAATGTGCAGATGGTGTGTTTGGCGGACCAGTACATCTCCCATGTCAATGCAAAGCATCCTGGCTCTGTGCATGATGCCTTTATCCTGAGGAATAGCAGCATCTCATATGTGATGTCTCAACTCCAGAGGCACCGGGTGTGGCTAATAGGTGAGCCCATGGTCCCCACCCAGTAGATGTAGGTATATGGGTGTGGGTTTGGCCCTAAGGGTGAGTGTGTGGATAACAGGTATCCCTCGATATTTGCAGGTGACTCTGGTTACCCCAACCTCTCATGGCTAATGACCCCAGTGAGGAATGCCAGGACATGGGCAGAGGAACGTTATAATGAGGCACATGAGCGAACAAGGAGGATCATTGAGTGAACCTTTGGCCTCCTGAAGGCCCGATTCCGCTGCCTCCATCTGACAGGTGGATCCCTGTACTACTCAACCAAGAAGGTGTGCCAGATCATTGTTGCATGTTGCACAACCTGCCTTGAGATGCCAGGTGCCTTTTCTGCAGAAGGATGAGCCTGGGGATGGTCGTGTGGCAGCGGAGGAGCCTGTGGACAGTGATGAAGAGGAGGCAGAGGAAGAAGATGTGGACAACTAAACTACAGTAATTCAACAGTACTTCCAGTGACACACAGGCAAGACACTGTAACTTCACCTTCCATTGCAGTTTTGTGTTTGACATTGAACATGGCAGCCTGAATTCCCTATTTCTCTGGCCACTTACTGTACCCTTTGGCATCTCTATTTTCAGATCTCTATGCCCCACTCTGGCTCCTGTTGTGTTTACTGCTGCCCACTACAGGTCACACCTATGTAAATATTACAGTGCATTTGAATTGCAATGTTTACAGTTTGTGAAACAAATACATATGTCAAACAATTGACAGACTCCATATTTGATTTTGTTACAAGGGTGTTTATTTTGGTGCTAATAAGTGGAGTGGGTATTGCAATGGTCTGGGTTGCTGATGGAGGAAAGTCCAGGGTAGAGTCCAGTCTATTTGTATCACAGGTGCATTGTCCAAGGGGGCATAGGAAGGGGAGCAAAGGTAGTTCAAGGTGGACAGGGTGAGAGAGTGGGACACAAGGGTGACAATCAGGAGAGTCTCATTTCCTGGTGGAGGTCTTGGCAATGTTCTCTGGCTTCTACCTGGATCGCAGGGACTGTTTGCGGGGTGGTTCTCCTTCTGCAGGGGGTGGGGTGCTGGTGGCCTGTTGGTCCTGTGGCGGGCCTCCTCTCCACTAGCGTCGACGGAGGTGGAGAGCTGTTCTTCGGTGTGGCTAGTGTCAGGGGCCCGTTTGTGTGCCACTGCCTCTCTCATGGTGTTGGCCATGTCTGCCACCACCCCTGCAATGGTGACCAGGGTGGTGTGGATGTCCCTCAGGTCCTCCCTGATCCCCAGGTACTGTCCCTCCTGCAGCTGCTGGGTCTTCTGCAACTTGGCCAGTATCTGGCCAATGGTCTCCTGGGAATGGTGGTATGCTCCCAGGATGTTGGTGAGTGCCTCGTGGAGAGTCGATGTCGCACAGCAGTCCTCCCAGCTTCCCTATTGTCCTGTCCCTCTGTCCCTTGAACCCTGTTCCCACTGCCACTGACTCCAGGTTCCTGATCGTCCTGTGTTTGTGGGGTTGCCTGGGGTCCCTGTAGTGGTGGACACACTGCTGATTGACGTGTCCTGGGGACAGAGGGATGGGCCCACTGGGTGGATGCTCTGATGGTGTTTCCTGAGGGAGGAGGCTCTGTGGTGGGTTAGGACTGTGCCTGGGTCACTGACTGTCCAGAGGTCCCTGATGGGCTAGGTTGGTCGTCGTGATCCAGGCGTGCAGAGCTGCTGTCATCACTGTGGGCCTCTTCTGGGGGGTACTGGATGTGGCTGGCACCTCCTCTCACGTTGAGTGAGGGTCCTCTGGGGATGTAAATGAGGTGTTATTGTGTCTGCGTGTGCTATCTTGTGCATGGATATGTTTCCCTCTATGGTTGTTATTAGCAAGGCAGCTTTGGGTTGTGTGAGTTGTGATTGGTTTGGCTAAGTGATTGTCACTAGTGTGCATGCTGTGGTGATGGGTGTCCATGCAGGTCTGTGATGGGGGTCAATGCATTGTTATTGCATGCAGGGCTTGGTATTGGGATGGGTGGGTTGTGATGGTGGGGTATGTGTGAGGTGGTGGGGTGATGGGGGTGAGGGTAGGGTTGTTGTTTGTGGTGGCATGCAGGTGGGTGGGGGATAAAGTAGTAACGATTTGACTTATCATAGTCCAGTCCTCCTGTTACTCCTGCCAGGCCCTCAGGACGCATGATCGCCAAGACTTGCTCCTCCCATGTTGTTAGTTGTGGTGGAGGAGTTGGGGTTCCACTGCTAGTCCTCTGTACAGCTATCTGGTGTCTTGCAATCACGGAATGCACCTTCCCCCGCAGATCGTTCCACCTCTTCCTGATGTCATCCCTTGTTCTGGGGTGCTGTCCCACGGCGTTGACCCTGTCCACGACTCTCCGCCATAGCTCCATTTTCCTTGCAATGGACGTCTGCTGCACCTGTGATCCGAATAGCTGTGGCTCTACCCAGATGATTTCCTCCACCATGACCCTTAGCTCCTCCTCTGAGAACCTGGGGTGTCTTTGTGGTGCACTGGGTGTAGTGTGAGTGGTATGTCTGAGGGTGTGTGGGGTGATATGTTGGGGTGTGTGCTGTGAGGTGCGTGGATGGTGTATGGGTGATGGTGTTTTGTGGCTCAGATTCAGTGGGTGCTCCTAGCTTGTCTCTCTCTCACTTGCCAAAATCTTTGGGTCGTAAAGGGTTGTGGGTAGTGTGGGTGTGTGTTTTATAGTGTTGTGGGTGTGGTGTGTGTATGTGTATCAGGTGTGTGTATTTTGAATTGGCCAATGTGGTGTTGTTTTGTTAGTGTGTGTGTATTTTGAGGGCTGCAGTGCGTACCGCCAATGGATTACCGCGGTTGAATGACCACCACGGTGATTCGTGAGTCATAATGCTGTGGGCGTATTTCTGTTGGCGTAACGGTGTGGGTTTTGGTACAACCAGTTTATCACTGACCTTTTGGCTGGCGCACTTGTGTGTGTGCCTGTATAGTGGCAGACTTCTATGTGTGGGTCATAATACGGGTAGAGGTATACCACCGCGGTCGTGGTATGTTGGCGGCAGTCAGCATGGTGGTAAGCGGCACTTGCCGCCAATGTTGTAATGAGGGCCATAATGCCTACCCGCTTCATCCTCTAGGCAATCAAAGGTCTTCCTTTCATCCACAGTCTCACTCACTTCCCCTTCACTGCCCTTTTTCTCTTGTCCATTATCATATATGTGTCAGGAAGACCAGATCCTCGGGGTCTGCGCACGTTCCCAACATGTCCACCACAAGACAGCTCCAAAACTCTGATAGAAATATCACAATGCCTAAGAGAGTCCAAGTGGGGAAAAGGGGATTAGGTAGGGAACAACTGGGAAGGAGACCTGTAGGATGCAAAAGGTTAAACAACACAATATCAGAATATAAACACATTGACTTTCATTAGACTATGGTTCTAAGCATTGTCTTACTGTTACCATGGATTATCTACGAAGTGACTTTAACTAGATCTCAAGAGCTCTAGGTACCTGGAACAAATCAAGAATGATTAATGCAATGTTTTCATATTAGCTATTCATGAAATGTCACATAATGTCTAGAAATACAAGAACTTTCTAGAATACTGTTTTAGAACAAACACTGCTTTTTTAACACGAGGACAAAACAATCTGAAACATTCCCTGTAAAACAATTGGAATTGTACTATGGACTTAATGTGCACAAAGACCATCACATTCTGAATTTATCATCTTCACAGGAAACCCATAGGCTCAGGATAAATGTGTGTACTTCAACAAACATTACACATCAAAGTATTTACTTGTCATGAAATGATTGCGCATACTGTTGCCGATCTAAACACCAAGTTTTACATGCAGGAAATGAATCGAGCACACTGCCGATTCTAACGAGAATATGTAAATGCCATGAAATGATCGCGCAAGCCTTTGGCGATCTGAACACCAAGTTTTATTTGCGGGAAATGAATTGCGCACACTGCCGATTCTAACAAGAATATGTAAACGCCATGAAATGATTGCGCAAGCCTTTGCCGATCTGAACACCAAGTTGTACTTGCGGGAAATGAATCGCGCACACTGTCGATTCTAACAAGAATATGTAAATGCCATGAAATGATCGCGCAAGCCTTTGCCGATCTGAACACCAAGTTTTATTTGCGGGGAATGAATCGCGCACACTGCCGATTCTAACAAGAATATGTAAATGCCAAGAAATGATCGCACAAGCCTTTGCTGATCCGAACACCAAGATTTACATGCGGTAAATGAATCGCGCTCACTGCCGATTCTAACAAGAATATGCAAATGCCAAGAAATGATCGTGCAAGCCTTTGCCGATCCAAACGCCAAGATTTACATGCGGTAAATGAATCGCGCTCACTGCCGCTTCTAACAAGAATATGCAAATGCCAAGAAATGATCGCTCAAGCCTTTGCCGAGCCGAACACCAAGATTTACATCAGAGAAATGATTCGCGTATTCTGAAAGTTTCACGAGTAGGCCCAAAAACTCAAGAGCCTTTTAGAATGGGGTCGGGGGCCCAACCCGACCTCTGTATTACCACCCTGCTCAAGGATCACCAAGATAATGCGGGGCAGCCCTGAAACGTCAAGGTAGGCCTCCGGAACAGGAGCTCAGGAAATTACTGCAGCTCTGCAGCAGGACCTCTGAATAGTGAGCACATGGAGCTGGTCTGGCTCCCTTATATAGAGTCTGGCCCAGCCCACAAACCACACCCAGTCATGCTGCAGAGAAAGCTTCTAGAAGGTCCTAGAAAGGGACCACACCCTAATACACTCAGTCAGTCTGCAGCAATACCTTACAAATGAACAGTTATTGCAAACACCATAAATAGTGTTTTTCAAGGTTAAGGTCTGCAATGCAAAAGGTTACTAAACCACATATAAACACAATGCGTGAATTATGCTCTTGCATTAAGGCTGGGTTTTTACATTTTTGTCGCCTGTAGAGCGCGCACTGTCCTGATGACTATATGACAACACGTTTAAGATTCCACACCTTGCCATTACTTAGCCTAACAGCATTATGCAGCACCTCCACTACTTGCTTCAGCTCAAAATACTGACTCTCACCTTTCTTGACCCTATAAGGTTTTTTTACTGAAACCCAATCACCCACTACAATCTTGATAGGCTTAACGTTATGAGTTTTGTCATAATAAGACTTTGTTTTTTCTTGTGTTTTCTCCAAACAATCCTTCACCAAGTCTGGGGGACCAATGTTTAATTTCAGTATTCACTAACCATGCAGGGCAAAATTTACTCCTTGGTTCCCTGCCGCTCATTATCACGGAAGGACTCAACCCTGTGGCATCATTTTCTGTAATCCTGTATGCCCAAACTGCCTTAAGCACAGCAGTATGCCAATCAGTATGTTCCCCCACAGCACCCTGGATAATGCCCTTAATGACTCTATTAAACCTTTCTACTGTGCCATTACCACTGGGATTATACAGAGACGTGGTTTTGTGTCTAACCCCTACCCTCTCAAAATATGCTTTAGCTGCGTCAGAAGCAAATTGGATACCATTGTCACTCAACAGATTTGCTGGAATTCCCTCCAACAAAAAACGTTTTGTCAAGGAATTCTAAAACTATAGGGGTGATAGCCTTCTCCACTATTTCAGCCACTGGCCATTTGGAATACAAATCCATTAGCACAATCACATACTCCTGTGAGTCACCAACAGGACCAAACAAATCCACTGCTACACATTCCCAGGGCCCTTTGGGTAAAAGTGTTTGCTCTATAGGCATTCTCAAGGTACGCAAACTCTTATCAGCCATAGAACACACTCCACAAAACCTGACAAATCTTTCCACTGCCTTATAAACACCCGGCCACCAAAACAAATCCTTAACAACAGACTTGGTCCAGACAATACCAAAATGTCCTTCATGACAGAGTTCCAAAATCGCCTCTCTCACTCCACTTGGAGGAATAATTTTATTCCCTCTAACAATGACATCCTTGTCCACCGAAGGTTCTGACCTAACCTGTCAATAGGGCCTACAAAACTCTGGTAGTTGATCCTTCTAAGGCCATCCTTCTAGTATGTACTTCAAAACATACTACAATCCTGTATCTTCTTCCATTTCTTTTTCCCAATACTCTTTTTTTAAAGCAGATTTACCAGAATCATGTATCAAGGCAATACTAAAATCATTCTTCGATCATCCTCACACTTTTCTAAAGGGCTAGGCAACCTAGATAAACAATTTGCAACCAAATTATTTTTACCAGGTACATACACCATGTGGTACACAAAATCCTTCATTCGCATAGACAACCTTGCAATTCTCACAGAAGCTGACACACCACCTTCACATGTGAGTAACTTGATTAAGGGTTTATGGTCACACTGGATAGTGACAGTCTTCCCCCATACAAATGCACGGAAATGCTCCAAAGCCCAAGCACAAGCTAATGCCTCCTTCTCTATGATCAGGTATTTCTCCTCAGATGGTGATAAAGACCTTGAAGCAAACAAAATAATAGTTTCCTTTCCTTTCTTGTCTTTTTGTGTCAAAACTGGACCAAGACCTTTGTTACTAGCATCTGTAGTCACAAAAGTATCTAGCTCGGGATCAAAACTTTCTAGCCACCTTGCTTAGCTCATCCTTGACCCTAACAAACTCCTGTTCGCAAAGTACATCCCACACAAACCTTACATTTTGTTTTACCAAAGTGACATGTTATAAACTTTTTCTGCAAAATTTGGGATACATTTTGTGCAAAATTCCGCCATCCCCAGAAATGATCGAACATCATCCTTACTTGTAGGAGTTGGTGCATTGATAATAGCACCAACAAGAGATGATTTAGGTTTTACCCCTTCTCCACTGATCTCATGTCCCAAGTAATCCACACTTCTTTCTGCAAACTTGCACTTACTCAACTCCACCGTCAAACCTTTACTTTCCAAAACTCCCAACACATGCCACAATCTCTCATCATGTGCATTCCTATTCTCCCCAAACACTAACATGTCATCCTGGAAGCACATCACGCCTTTGGCCTTCCCATACAAATTATGCATCAAACGTTGAAAGACAGCAGCGGCTGATGCCAGTCGAAACGGCATTCTCTTCAACTGAAAACACCCAAAGGGTGTAATGAAGGCTGCAAGCTTCTTAGACTTTGTAGAAAGTGGGATCTGGTGATAAGCTGCAGATAGGTCTATTGTCGAAAACCATTTAGCCCCTTTAAGACTTGAAACCATTTGTAATCCTTGGCAAAGGAAAACGATCAACGACAATATTATCATTCAAATATCGTAAGTCAATGCACAAACAAATCTTCCCATTGTTGCTTCGTGCTCTTACCACCGGTGAAATCCATTCAGAACTCTCTGTAAGTTCAACGACATCCATTTGCATAAGCTCGTCCAATTCTTTTGACACGCCGTCCCTTATCATTATTGGTACTGACCTTACTTTGTGAACTTTCGGTGCAGCATTTCCTTTTAACACAATGTCATGTTCAAATCCTACTTACTTTCCCAATTGTTTATAAAATACCTTGGGAAACTTCTTCTTCATTTCTATGGCTAATGACTGTCCTTCATTCATCACCAACACCTTCTCCTTGCCAGAATCATTTGTAAATGTCCTTGATCTTTCCATTCAAGAATCGACTGCCCTCTTTTGGCCACATACAGCTCCCCCCTGATGCTTCTGTTTTTAAATGAAAATAACAGCCATCTGAAACCTAACAAATCAATCTTCTCACCAGTATCACTTTCAGGGTGTATATCTGGGTGCAATAAGTGTGTGCCAATTTTGTCTACAGATGTCTTCCATACTTCCTCATTAATTATAGTGAACGGTGAACCAGAATCCGCATATATCACAATAGGAACACCTCCAATTTCCATTTCACACATTGGTTTGCTTTTAGTACTCTCATCAGTTATATTCAGTACAAAATTTCCTGCCACCACATCATCTCTCGATTCAATGTTCTTTCCCTCCTCTTCACCTTCAGCCTGGTCTCTGCTTTCATACATGCATTTCACTGTTTTATTTTTACTACTACACACCCTTGCGAAAGGCCCACAATGCCACATTTGCTACACTTTTGTTTTATTGCATGACACGTTTTAGTGTGCACCAGATGTTCCTTACTATCGCATCTGTAACACCTTCGTTCACCATTTCCATAATTTTCCTTCTGAGAAGTTCTTTGTTCTTTGACTTTTTTCCGGTTCGTTACTTTGTAGATGCACTCAGTACTTCTCTCTGCCAGCTTTAATTCTGAAGCACACCTTTCAGATATTTCCGCCTTCTGCACTATTGCCGAAACTTCTTCAGGTGGAGAATCACTATTAATCCATTGTCTTTCTTGGATGGACTGATTATTACAGTGCATGACTAGTTGGTCCCTTATCAGATAATCGAGGATCGCACCAAATTTGCAATCAACAGCTACATTTTTTTTAAATCTGCAAGATACTCATCCACATACTCCACTTTCTCTTGTTTCCGTTGGAAGAACTTGTATCTAATAATGCCCATGCTTACCTTTGGTGCAAAATATTTGTAAAGTTCCTGTAAAGCTGCTCTGAAAACACATGCAGAACATTTAGGCATTTTATAATATGTCTTTAATCCTAAAGGGCCCAATGAGTGCAACAAAATTATTTTCTTTTGTTCTGAAGTCATTTTGTTCTCTTCATCTATTGCACTTATGTAATTAATCGAATATCCTTTCCATTCCACCCACTTTATGGTAGGCATATTACCTGCAGACCAAAATGCCTGTGGTGGATTAATAGTAAAGTTTTGTTGAGCCATTCTGTAAAGTTTCCGTATATAGATTCTTTAATTTATGTTCCTATAGTGGTTTATCTTTAATATATTCTCTTTTTCCTTCTTTTCTTTTTTTCTTATTTGTTTTATGCTTTGACCTGTTTCCTGTTCATTCACATTCCAAAAAAACCCAAAAACAAAACAAACCCCCCAAAAAAAAAAATGTGGCTGCTGCGTTGTCCCACACGTCGGCAGCGTCAGTTGCCAGGATATGCTATCTTCCTTTCTTTCCCTAGTTACGCCTCCGAAGAAAATAAATAAATAAAAATATGGCCACCATGTTATGCCGTGCCCCGGCAGCATCAGTTGCCAGGATATGCTTCCAGGCAACGCTGAAACGCTTCGCGCTAGCAACCATCTAGACCACGCTGACGACATCTGCACGCGCGCTTCACAAATGTAATGAGCAGCGTACGCCGCAAACAGCGAGAAGCAGAAAGAAGAAAAAACACAAAAACATTGTTCCTCCTCACCGGTCCTGACAATGTCACAGTGCCCACGACGCTCTTCTGGACTTGCAATACACCATTTAAGATTCCACAATGCGATTCCTGCGCTCTCGATTCCAGCGCTCTCCGCACCCTGAACCACGCTTGTCGCCAAATTGAAGTGACCTCCTTCGTCAGGTAAAATACAATAATGCTTCACACAGGATTCCAATGACCTTCTTTTATTTAGTAAAACAGCAGTACAGGAAACAGGTTCTCCGCACTTCTCCAGCACCGAGGCTCAGCTGTTAACTCTCGGCTGAGAGGAGATGGATGTACAGGTGTGAGCACTGTGCTCAGATAAGATGGATCGGATGTACATGTGTGAACACTGTGCTCGGGGTAGAGGGATGTACAGGTGTGAACACTGTGTGCTGAGAGGAGATAGATCTACAGATGTGAGCAAAGTGCTCAGATAACATTGATCAGATGTACGTCTGAACACTGTGCTCAGAGGAGATGGGTGTACAGGAGTGAACACTGTGCTCAGAGGAGATGGGTGTACCGGAGTAAAAACACTGTGCTCAGAGGAGATGGGTGTACAGGTGTGAACACTGCTCAGAGGAGATGGGTGTACAGGTGTGAACACTGTGTTCAAAGGAGATGGATGTACAGGTGTGAACACTGTGTGCTGAAAGGAGATGGATGTACAGGTGTGAACACTTTGTGCTCAGATGAAATGGATGTACAGGTGTGAACACTGTGCTCAGATAAGGCAAATGCACAGGTTTGAATATTGTATGCGGAGAGGAGGTGAGCATACAACTGGTAAGTATTGTGTGCTATGAAGAGATAGGAGTTAGTAGGCATGTCAGGAACTACGGCTTACTGCTTATGACTTGGTGGGCGTGGGTTGCATGTTGAAGCTATTGCAGGGAAGGAAAGGTGGGCGTCTTTACAGAGTGCCATTGCTGTTTGGTGTGAGGCGTTTCATGTATGCAGAATGCACTACACAAGAGTACCCCGACAATGAACTATTTCCCAGCAGCCCCTGAGCTCATTTTGTCTGGTGTTGGCTGCAGCCTACTTGGGTGATCAGGTATACCTTCCTTCTCGTTTCATGGTGCCTTTGCTAGGCAATCATGCTTCAGTGTTGTTGCAACCAGAAACGTGGGTTCAAGCTATCCTTTTTGTAAAATAGTTGGTTGGCAGTCATTTGTGAATACAGAGAAGCATTCTGAAATTCAAATTGTTTTGTGAAAATGAGATTTGAATTATTTTGAAGATTTCACTCTGAACATTGCTAAGACTTGAGACTTGTTACTTTAAAACTTGTTTTTTTTTCTGTGCCAGAACAGGAGAAATACCAATAGCAGGATAAAATTACACAAGGTATATACATATAGCAGGTCCGGCTTTAGCTCTGGTGGTGCACTGTGCAATAGTCTTTTTTGGTGCCCCCAACTCCATGACCAGCTCCTCAGATTCACTCACTACTACCCAACAAATGTGCCCCTCATTTCTCTGCAACCCCACTTTCACATACATTTCATTTGTTTCTAAAGTGCTGGTAAAGACTGGCTTTACTAATCCACTCAGCTATTCACATAAAATACAGATCTGTTCTTTGCAGCAGGCACGTTAACCCTCAACACTACTTTATGGTGAGTCAAAGCTGCCACTAGACAAATCTCTCTCTCTAGCAGGAACATTAATCACAAGAGTTATCTTGACATTTTAATTGTTTCCTGAAGGCTGGACGCACAAGGAACTTTTCAGCAGGTGCTTTTAAATTGCAAGTTTTGTACATCATTGCAAAACACAGTGCCCCTCAATCCAGGTCAGCACCCGGTGCGGCCGCACCACTAGCACTGCCCTAAAGACGGCCCTGTATATATGATTATGCGTAAAGTAATAAGGTTTCTTAGCAATTGATATTTGAACTACCAATGTTAAGAATCATAGAATATGAATGCCTGTTAATTCCTTCTCCAGTGGCACAGTCAAGTAAAGCGTAGGCCTACCTCCAGCAGAGACTACAAACTTAAGAATAGAAAGGAAGTGTTTAAGAATGCAAATGCATATTCTCATCTCTCAGCTTCAGGAATAGCAAGTGTCATAGCGGCACACAGAGTTGGTTACAGAGAGATGGTGCTATCCTTTCATTGTTACAGTTAGATGCAGGACCTTCATAATAAATCACTAAGATCTGTTATTGCTTTTAGTTACTTCCTTCGACATGCAGATGCTGGTATCCAGCTGAAGTGCTAAGGAAGAGGGATGTATCCAGTGTGCCTGTTTTCTCTCTTATCCTATTTTACGTTTCTACTACAAGCCTCACATTCTTGTATGTGAAACATTGGTGGAGCCAGGGGGAGATGGAAGGGTGCATTGCAGTACAAGGTGAGTGCTTTCTGGTAGTGGGTAGACAGCTGTGAATGTTGTGTGCCCAGTGGAGATGATGGCCAGGTTTGAAAACTCTGTGGTCAGAAGACATAAGTGTGGTAAAATTGTAAATAATGTGTGCTCTGAAGAGATGGGCTGACAGGTGTCAATACTTGTGCGTTCAGAGGAGATGGATATACAGATATACAATGTATATGCATAGAGGAGAAAGGTGTACAGTTGTAACTATTGTGTGCTCAGAAGAGGTGTCTGTACATGTCTGTATACTCTAAACTCAGAAGAGATGTTTGTACAGGACTCAAAAGTTTGTGCCCAGCACAAATGGATGTTCAGGTGTGGGTACTGTGTGTCTAGTGGTGATGAGTGTACAAGTGTGAATACAGTGTTCTCAGAAAAATGGCTGTGTCAATACATAGATCCTCTTTACAAGTGGTCCCCTTAATCCGATGAAGCAGGTAGCATGAGCTACCAGTCCCATCGGGATTATGAGATCCACAGGAGCTCTACAAGTCTCTTTACTTTCGCATAAACGTTTCGGCTGCAGAAGGCTCAAGTGGAAATGAGGTACTACCAGTAAATCCGACCCGGAATGACAGATTCCCCATTAATTGTTCATTTTTTAGTGGACCCATAAGTGTCCGAACTCATATTAGATCAGATGTTCCCCAATCTGGAGTTACTGTTACCCCCGGTGTCTGTAACTGCGAGGTTGGGGGAGGTGGGATTACACCAGCACATTTTCAGTGCCCCCTTATAATGAGATACCCCTGACATAAGAACACCTCAAGTGGGCTTGCATGATTGTAGAGTTCACTGCAAGGGTAAACAAGGTTGTTGAGAAGGCATACAAGATCATGGTGGTACATCTGTGCAAAGCCATGTAGAGGACATTTGTTCTAACAGCTATTGTGAATATTATGTACTCAGAGAGGTTGGCTGTGTAGGTGTCAGCATGGTGTGCTAAAAGGAGATGGATGATCAGGTGTGAATATGGTGTATTAGAGGAGATTGGTATACAAGTATACCTGTTCTCAGATGATATGGGTGTGTGAATACTGTGTGTTCTTGGAAGATGAGTGCACAGGAGAGTGTAGCTCTGTATTGCTTTTGCTCAGCTGATCCCTGGTTGGAAAGAAATAGTTCACTTAGGAAGGCAGAAACTGGTGCTCAGCCTACTATGAATCTCCTGATGGTGTTTCTAGGCTGCTAACTGTGTTTTCTGATTGGTAGTATTATATAATCAGCACTTTGTGAATGCGCCACTGAAGCTGTGCCAGCTTACATACTCCGCATCAGTCCCCTGTGGCCTAGACATTATGGGTGTTGTTAAATGTAAAGACAGTGGGCCTGATTTAGAACTTGGCGGATGGAATACTGCGTCACAATCATGACAGATATCCTGGCTGACGTATTACGATCTCAATAGGATATAATGGGATTGTAATAAGGAAGACGGGGCATCCGTCACATTTGTGACAGAGTATTCCCCGCGCCAAGATCTAAATCAGGCCCTAAGTCTTTAGTTCGGAACTCAATAAATCTAGGTTTCACACTCAGTCAGAAGGGTCACAGCCCCCAAACTCCTCATTTACTCTCATTTATCAGCTAAATTTTCTCTTCATGCGTTCTTAACCAGAACATGGATCACCTCCCATCTCCATAACGCCCATACTGATCAAGCACGGGCAAAGCCAATAGGTCTCATGTTTTTTATCTGTTTTCTTTGCCAATTCTTTTTGGTGATACTATGCAAATCTGGCAAAAAAGGAAAGAAAAGGCATGATGACATAGTACACACATTAGCATGTGAGCATCATGATGCTGCTGGTGGCTGCGCCATTCACTAGGCATGTGTACCCATCACCATGCGTCTTCTGTGATGCAGACTCCATTTGGTTTGTTGTTTTATTTACTCATCCAAGATGGTGGAAAATTGTTGGGAGCTGGTGCTACCATGAAGAAACTCCCATCTGAAACCTTTCAGTGGCAGGAAGGATGCTGAGTCCATCCTAGCTCCGTGCCTCACAACCATGTCTTTAGTGTTTGCTACTCCTGCTCTTCACAGCTGATGTGCCGTCCTCTGATTGGGTCTGGAGTGGCTAAGTGATCACACTCTCATGCCATGCTGGCTTGCGTGACACGAGCGCACATGGAGTGTAATTTGTGATTTAACTTGTATCAAGCATGTCTAGGATCATCACAGTGAAAGGGAGATGTCTGTGCGTATGAGAGGCGTCTTCACGGTTGTCCCAGTGCAGAGGACAGTGGTTTTCCCAACAGTAGAACCACCGCTTTCTCGGCCACTAGGAAAAGTTCTCTATGGGCCCAACGCAAGTGACAATGTAAACAGTATTATTGACCGTGAAATGTTATGAGGTAAAATATTGTGATTTTTTTTAGAAGTGAGACGGATTCCCAGAAGACCAGTTCAGTCTGCTTGTTATGCCCTTGGAATAGTAGCAGATTAATAAACCCTAATGTGTGGGTCATTTTGAAGAGGACTGTCTTAACTTCTTTCCTGAACATCTTGTGATCTTGTGTTTGGAATTCAAGAAGGGGCAAGTTGGTCCGAAGGGGTAAGCTGTCCACTAATATCCAGGCCTGTCTTGTGGGTAGTGGCCAAATCTTACAGTGAGCTTCAGAGTGCAGCAAGCCTATTTAGCGTGTAGTGAATCAACACAGTATTAAGATATTTGGAACCTACATGCCCGTAACTGCCTTAATGGGCAACCATTATGGTCAGATCTTAACAAACAATGGTCCAGATCGATGTTATCCTTTCGTCTACACATGAGACTGCTCTGAATGTTGCTGTGGCCCCAACCTTGAGCTGCACAAGGAATGGCCTAGTTATGCCACCCAGTCTCTTTAGCGCACATACACCCATTTTCTCTAAGCAAACAGTATCCACATTCGTACAACCATCTACTCTGATATAAGACGAAAGGTGATATAGCTGCTTTCTGACCAGAAAACTGAAATAAAAAGATATCAAGAAAAAATTGAAATACTTAAGTATAAACACAAACAAACGTCAGACGTAGAGAGCAGAAATAAAACAAATACAAACAAATCTTGGTGAATGTGTACCGCAATGGTTAAGAAGACAATATTGTATTCCGAACCAAATCAATGATTTTGGAGAGGGGAGAAAAATCTGGCAATTTGTTGGTGGCCAGTGAAGAGACCGAAGAAGGCATCTTGGTAAAAAAAAAAAAAAAAAAAAAATGAATAATGTGAGGCAGTGTGCTCCCAACCCCCTCCTGTTTAAAGTGCTCCCTTGAGCCAGTGAGCTGACAAACTTTGGAGATGCACCTGTGTGCCTGTGAGTGGTACTTGACCTGAGAGGAATTTGGCAGCATTTCCAGCAACCCCAGATGAATTTTCTTTGTTCTCTACTTTCTACTGATGAAGGGCTGAACCCAGAAACACGTGTCTAGAGATATACAGCAATGTCTGCACCAACTTTGTTGAAAAACTACAGATAATTTTGAAGTAAGCGCTAACTGTGAACTGCATTTACCAGGATGCAAAGGGGTGAACTGTGCTGGCATGTGAGGCAGTGTGCTTCCAACCCCCCTTCCTGGAAAATAAATGAATGTGTTGCTAAATCAGATGTAATTTTGAAAAACTTGGAAAAAACTAAGAAAAATAATAGGTGTTAGCAATATTTCAAGAGAATGTAACAAGTGCTGTAGATTATTGTATATACAGGGAGTGCAGAATTATTAGGCAAATGAGTATTTTGACCACATCATCCTCTTTATGCATGTTGTCTTACTCCAAGCTGTATAGGCTTGAAAGCCTACTACCAATTAAGCATATTAGGTGATGTGCATCTCTGTAATGAGAAGGGGTGTGGTCTAATGACATCAACACCCTATATCAGGTGTGCATAATTATTAGGCAACTTCCTTTCCTTTGGCAAAATGGGTCAAAAGAAGGACTTGACAGGCTCAGAAAAGTCAAAAATAGTGAGATGTCTTGCAGAGGGATGCAGCACTCTTAAAATTGCAAAGCTTCTGAAGCGTGATCATCGAACAATCAAGCGTTTCATTCAAAATAGTCAACAGGGTCGCAAGAAGCGTGTGGAAAAACCAAGGCGCAAAATAACTGCCCATGAACTGAGAAAAGTCAAGCGTGCAGCTGCCACGATGCCACTTGCCACCAGTTTGGCCATATTTCAGAGCTGCAACATCACTGGAGTGCCCAAAAGCACAAGGTGTGCAATACTCAGAGACATGGCCAAGGTAAGAAAGGCTGAAAGACGACCACCACTGAACAAGACACACAAGCTGAAACGTCAAGACTGGGCCAAGAAATATCTCAAGACTGATTTTTCTAAGGTTTTATGGACTGATAAAATGAGAGTGAGTCTTGATGGGCCAGATGGATGGGCCCGTGGCTGGATTGGTAAAGGGCAGAGAGCTCCAGTCCGACTTAGACGCCAGCAAGGTGGAGGTGGAGTACTGGTTTGGGCTGGTATCATCAAAGATGAGCTTGTGGGGCCTTTTCGGGTTGAGGATGGAGTCAAGCTCAACTCCCAGTCCTACTGCCAGTTCCTGGATGACACCTTCTTCAAGCAGTGGTACAGGAAGAAGTCTGCATCCTTCAAGAAAAACATGATTTTCATGCAGGACAATGCTCCATCACACGCGTCCAAGTACTCCACAGCGTGGCTGGCAAGAAAGGGTATAAAAGAAGGAAATCTAATGACATGGCCTCCTTGTTCACCTGATCTGAACCCCATTGAGAACCTGTGGTCCATCATCAAATGTGAGATTTACAAGGAGGGAAAACAGTACACCTCTCTGAACAGTGTCTGGGAGGCTGTGGTTGCTGCTGCACGCAATGTTGATGGTGAACAGATCAAAACACTGACAGAATCCATGGATGGCAGGCTTTTGAGTGTCCTTGCAAAGAAAGGTGGCTATATTGGTCACTGATTTGTTTTTGTTTTGTTTTTGAATGTCAGAAATGTATATTTGTGAATGTTGAGATGTTATATTGGTTTCACTGGTAATGATAAATAATTGAAATGGGTATATATTTTTTTTTGTTAAGTTGCCTAATAATTATGCACAGTGATAGTCACCTGCACACACAGATATCCCCCTAACATAGCTAAAACTAAAAACAAACTAAAAACTACTTCCAAAAATATTCAGTTTTGATATTAATGAGTTTTTTGGGTTCATTGAGAACATGGTTGTTGTTCAATAATAAAATTAATCCTCAAAAATACAACTTGCCTAATAATTCTGCACTCCCTGTAGTGCAGATGCGGAAAAGGCATTTGTTACTCTAACAATTGACTCTGCAGTATGTAAATATAACGGATGAATGTATGTTTTTACAAATAGGTTTCTTTCTGAATTATTAAGGTTTTCAATTGAACAAAACAAGGTTACTTCACCTCTTTTTGATTTATCGTTATAATCGTTTGCGATAACTGGCAGGAAAAATACAGACATTGCTGGTATCAAAGTTGAGCATCTAAAATTGAATAGATCATTATTTTCGGATGACATGACTTTGACCTTGATGGGTTTGATACGCTGAAAACTACACTGCCTCCTTTGTTTAACTTTGTGGCCTGCTACAGAATTAAGTGGAGCAAACCGGGTATGCTAACACTCATCATGAACACATTTATCTATCAATACATGCATTTCATTATTTTGCTTAAAGTAGCACATTTTGAAAAACATTTGGCATTTAGTATTCTGAAGAGTTTACAAAACCTATATTCCTTAAGCTTGGATTCAGTGACTACTAAGTTGGATATTGACAGTAAATTAATGGATGCCAACCTTGCAATTCCCACTCCCCATTTAAAGAGGGAGAGGAATCACTGCCTTTTTGATGACAGAGACTCAGTGTGCTCTTCAACTAGAAACTCCTTTATGGCCACCCATTTGCCAAAGGTTCACTGTCCTCAAGGCGTTGCAAGGCCTACACTGGTTAGGCCGTGCCTTCTGACACCTTTTTTAGGTTGAGCGCACAATCGCTCTGACCTGTTATAATCTATCTGTCGGCTTTTAACTACCCCCACCACACACCCATCACTATCAATCGTACGTGGGCTTGACTTTCAGAAATCCTTTGTTATCATTGGTAAATGTTTTACATTTGTCCCTCCTTGTGGCAGTTTTGTTACCTCCTTGGCCATTGACCCTGTTACATGGATAATTTCACGTTTGCCAATTAGCTTGATTGTGAGCAGACTTCTTTTTCCTTTTGTGTCTCTCCTTTGCGCCCATGGCAGCCGTGGTGCTTCAAATCGACTTGCTTATGTCAACTGTTTTACTTATAATCTCCAACTTATGTTGCAAGAAAAGTCCAGGTAGGAATTTACAACGCTAGTAGCTCTAACTAAAGCAAACGTGAGACCCATTGGATTGCAAAAGCTTGTTTTCTCTTTGTGACTGATATGTAAACAACGGCGTACATTACAGGAAAAAGAAACAACGACCTACATGGACTGTGGGAAAACTCTCAGTGTGTCAAGTTAATTTTCTTATTTGATTTTCAGAACCCCTGTGTGGCACACACACATTTTTGAGGTTGTTTTCGTAAAAAAAAATATACAGTCCACTGCTATGGCATAACAGCTGGCCGGTATGTCAGTTTTTTTTAACAAAGGTGCTCCCACCACTGAAGGGAGAACTTTGAATGAAGGGTCTTCTGTATGGGTGAACAAATCCCCACAAGGCCAGCAGATAACTTTAGATACCTCAGGCTGAAAGAGGTGTGTCCCCTGCATCTTCAAAGGTTTAGCAACACACAAGCCTAATTTGTATCGAGTTCCTAAAACTAATATTTGCCTCTCAACATATAAGGATAGGAACCTTTTCTTTGTGGCAAATGGCAAGGATTATACTCTGAAAATTCCATTATGTCTTTCAGAATATTCACTGCGTTGCACGTCTTTGATATTTCAACAAATGGATACATTATTACTTAATCGCTAATGTCAGAAGAAAACAACATCCATTTTTTCTTTGCAAAGACTACAAATTAGCACTCCACGAGGAGGTATTAGGGTTCTTGTAATTGAGTCATAATATTTTTCGGTGTATAAACTGTAACATAATATAATTTATATAAATTTACCAGAAAAAGA
Source organism: Pleurodeles waltl (assembly GCF_031143425.1). NCBI lineage: Eukaryota > Metazoa > Chordata > Amphibia > Caudata > Salamandridae > Pleurodeles > Pleurodeles waltl. The sequence continues at coordinate 72,817,517 of NC_090441.1, read as the reverse complement.
AAAATCTATATATTTGAGCAACGCAGATATGTGTGCTACAAGCAATGTTCACACTGTCCGCTGTAGAGCTTTGACTGCAAAAGGCTTTCAACTTTAACTGTTAAATCTTCTAGGCACCTTATCAGAAAACTATGAAAGAATTTGAGCTATGCAGTTACAATAGAGAGAAATTACCCTGTCTTAAAATCTCTTTTTAAGCAAAAGCAAAATGTACTTCTTATATAGTCCTTTATATATTTACAAACATACTGTTGTATTATGGAGAAAAGGAATGATAGAGTGAAAAGTGAAGTGTGGGTTTGGGAGAGGAAATGTAAAAATCAGCTTGGGTGACACTGTGCTCTAACGTTTAGAATTTGCGTCCAGATGTGGATGTTCAAGAACATGACTGCAATTTACTGCATTTATTTGCTACTTCCTTGTGGTTGGTCAGCAGTAGGCAGATGTCTTTTGTAGAATTTACATTCTAATGAGAACAAACTTGCAGACGAGGGAAAAATTAACTTTATTTCATGGCCCATTGTGTAACAGGTGTAGTTTACACATTGGTAAAATGTGTGGATCTGAAGAGCCCTGATGGTGATGAAAAGTGTGTTTTATTTAATTTCGAAACAAAACAAAAAGTGAAAATATTCTCGAGACTACTGGCTTGCTTAGAACTTTGCCGATTTTAAACATTGTATTTATTGTTTATATTTAGTGCTATTAACCACCTCATTTAATGGCCACAGAGCCCTAGATAGGGTGATCATTTGAACGTCAAATTGCAGTATATTGATCCTGTGCAATGTTGCCCCCAGGGGGCAGGGCATATCAGCACTAGGCACCTGACCAGTTAGCTGGGGCGTAGCTTTTCGGGGACGGAGGGGTTTTGAGTGTGGCACCCCTCAAATAAGTAAATTTTTGGCTGGGTAGTGGGTCTGAGTCTGGTCTGCTATGTCTGTGTCGGAGTCAACCTGACTTCACTACACTGTTTTAACTTGTTCATTTTTTGGATCAAGGACTTAAATATATTTAGGCCCAGATTTATTAAGATTTTGCATCGGGATTGCATCACTTTTGCAAAGCTTTGTTAAAAAAAGTAACACAACACAGTGCATTGTGCTTCCCTGCATTACTTTGCATCAGACAGGCCCTCTATGGGTGGTGCATGGGTGTTCCCGTACAAACACCCATTGATTTTGACACAACCCCATATTTCAGTGTGACATGGGTTTGTGCTAAAATACTGCACCTGACTGGAGCTGGCATAATGAGGAGAAATATTTTCATTTCTTCTAGTTACTTTGGACCTGATTACGATCTTGACAGACCCTGTACAAAAAGTATCCTGACCATAACACAGGCTCCCTTGCACCGTGGTAGCTCTAAGTGTGCTAGTGCATGGAGAGAGCAGAGCTGTGCCATATCTTTGAAGAGATGGTGCAGTTCTTCTCTCTTCGGGTGACTCAGCACATCACCTTTGCTTGCTGCGTTGCATCGTACCAGTTCTTTGTAAATATGGCCCTTAGTGACCAGTTTCCAAAAAAGTAGCAAATCTGTGCTCATAGAAGTATTCCTTGAATGGATGCAAATTTACTACTTTTTAGAATCCACAAACATTGGCAATAGTAGACTTGGAAAGCTACGGCAGTCTGAGGATCCCAGGCATACTTCTGGAAATTAAACACCTACAAGGCGATGGGACAAATGCTTGCAAATAGTCTTAACCACTGACAATCCTACAGAGTAGCATTCCAAACCGTTGTTTTGTTCCCACTGTGTCACTCTAAACAAAGGGCCTGATTTAGGATTTAGCAGATGCCATAAAGGCAGAGTGGAGGGTGGACTTTACTGCCTTTACTCTGCCGCCTTTATGGCAGTTCCTGTCAGTGCAGGAAAAGTTTAACAAATGGCTCCATCAGTACGATGGCTGGCCATCAAACTTTTCCAGATTTTTTCATTTTTCAAAAACAAACTCCCAAAGCAGCAGTTTGTTTTTAGAAAAAAAACTAATGGCCCCTACATCAGTCAATTATCTCTGATGGTATAGGGGTCGTTTTTCTTTTTTAACTGGATATACCTGGCAGTGACCGTATTAAAAAAAAAAAGCAAACTGACGGTACACTCTAAATAGGGGTGGATGTTCCAATGGCTATTTCCCATGGCACCTGCTCCATAGAAAGGAAGTTTAAAACTGACAGAGTACATTTTACTCCATCGGTGTAAAACTTGTGATATGCCCGACTCAAAATTAGGTGGGCTGACTATGAGTTGCAACAGAGTACCTGACTGCTAAGCTCTAAATCAGCCAGGAGACCCACCTAATGCAAATCAGTACTGACTCTTTTCCCCATGGGAAAATTCCTGCCCGAACCTAGTCACCTCACTCATTTACCCTGCGGCCTATTGCTTTTTTAGTTGTGAAATTTGAGATACACGCCCCTGAATCTCACTGACTAACCTATGCAACTGCCAATAGGCATAATAGAAAGTTAGACAGCTAGGCTGGAATGGCTGACTACCCAAAATCTATTTTTAACCTTAAAGTACTTTCACAGTGTTTAAACATTTGCAAGGTAAATTGCCCTGTTATCATGAATGTCATATAATGATCATAGCTGTGATCCTTCCCCAGGGGTCATTTTTAAGTTGAAGCCTACCAGACGGTGCAGACTTCCTGGGGACATTCTGAAAGCTGACCTACGAAATGATTCTGCCCATTGCTTACTATTGGCTTTGTGATTTGTAACTCACATTTGTTTGCTTTCTGCTTGCTGGCATTATTTGTTATAGTCTGTCTAGCATGTCCTGTTCCTTCCTGTGGAGCATAGCCTGCTTACTGTATTCTTCCATGAGTGCTTGCTTTCTGTGACAAGGCCTTTACATTTTGTTCTTATCTTGTTACATTAGCTGTGCATTCAAAGACAGAGGTCAAATGTCAGGCTCTGTTTTCTGAGGGAGCTTGGTGTTTACTTTTCTTTCTTTGACTTCAAATTGAGAGGATTTATCTGACAATCTGGGGGTGTGAAATGAAAGGTGTTTCTCTAGCACACAACACAATTTAAATGTCTGAAAATTAACTGTGCAAATATTTCAGAATGTACCAATGTACACAAGAAGCACACTTTTTTTGTAATTCTGCAGTGTGTTGGAAACAAACATTTTAATATGATCAAAACAAAACAATACATTAGTTGATGCCATTTCCACACATTATTGTTTGTGTGCTGTAGCTTTATCTGTAAAACTGGATATTTGTGCAAATGTAATGGTCATTTTAATTGAAAAGGTGTTCTCTGTAAGGGCAGTGCACTATCACACCATGCATACTCCACTCTACGCCACTCCACTCTATGCCACTCTATGCCACTCCATGGCACTTTCTGCTACTCGACTCTACTCCACTCCACGCCACTTTACTCTACTCTATGCCACTCCACATTATGCAACTCCACTCTGACACTTTATTCTACTCCACGCTATGATACTCCACACTACTGTACTTTACTTGACTCCACTCTATGCCACTCCACTCTGCGCCACTCTACTGTACTCCACTCTGTGGCACTTTACTCCACTCTACACTACTCCACTCTACCACACTCCATTCCATGTCAATTCACTCTATTCCACTCCACTCTATGGTTCTCTAACCCAATCTACACCACTCCACTCTATGCCACTCTACATCACTCTATGTCACTCAACTCTAGGCCACTCTACTCTATGACCTTCCACTCTACGACACTGAATGTCATTCTAGGCATCTCCACTTACGCCATGTTACTCCATTCTGTGCAACTCCACTGTACACCACGGTACTCCACCTTATGCTATGCCACTCAATTCTACTCTACAATACATTATTCAACTCTATGCCCCTCCACTCTGTGTCCCTCCACTCTATGACACTCACTCTACAACTCTCAACTCCACAACATTCCTTTCCAATCTACAACACTCTATGCCCCTCCACTCATTAACACTTCACTCCTCTCCATTCTGCGCCCCTCCACTCTATACCTGTCCACTGTATGCCACTCTATAACCCTTCCCTTTCTGACGCTTCACTCTATGACCTTCCACTCCATGATACACTACGCTACTCCACTCCACTGTATGCCACTATACTCTACTCTATGCCACTTCACACCACTCTACTCTATGCCACTCTACTCGACTCTGTGCCACTGTACTCCACTCTATGCCACTCCACTCTACACCACTCCCCTCTACAACTCTCCATGACACTCCACTTTACGACACTACTCATCTGTCACTCTATGACACTCCACTGTACAACACTCCACTCTATGACACTCTATGAGAGTCTACACCCCTCCACTCTACAACACTTTGCATTCTACTTTATGCCCCTCCACTCCACTCCACGCCCCTCACTATAGTCTCCTTCATTATATGCCCTTCCACTATACAACACTCAACTCTCTGACACCCTATGCCACTCCACGCTATGCCACTCCTCTCCATTCTATGCCAATCCACACTATGGCACTTTACTACACTCTAAGATACTTTACTCAACTCTATGACACTTTACTACACTCTTCATTACGTCACTCTATGACACTCCACTCTACGACACTCTATTCCAATCTCCGACACTTTATGACCCTCTACTCTATGACACTTCACTACTCTCCACTCTATGCCCCTCTACTCTACAGGACTCTATGACCCTCCATGCTACGCCTCTATACTCTATTCCACTCAGTTACAATCTATACCACCCCAGTGTATGCCACTCTATTCTATGCCACTCTATCACTATCACACTCCCTGCTATTCCATGCCAACTTCATTTTTTTCCTCTTGACTCTACTCTACACCACTGTACTCCACTCTGCACCACAACACTACTACACTCTAGGATTCTCAATGGCACTCCATCCCACTCCATGCTACTCCACTCTATCCCACTTCACTCTATGCCTCTCTATTCTACGCCACTCCACGCCACTCTTCTCTACAACACTCCTCTCCACTCTATGACACTCCACTCTATGACAATCTATGCCACTCTACACCCCCACACCAAAACACTTAACTCCACTCTACTCTACACCCCTTCACTCTATGCCCCTCCACTATACTCCCCTCCACTTTGCTCTACACTCTGCTCTACAACACTCTACTTCTCTCTACTCTATGCCACTCCACTTCACTCTGTGGTACTTCACACTATGCCACTTCACTCTACATCCCTCTACTCCACTCATCAACACTTTACTCCACTCTACAACACTTGATTTCACTGTTTGCTGCGCCACTCCATGACACTCCACTCTATAATACTCTATGCCACTCCACTCTACTCCACTCTGACACTTTAATCTACTCTATGACTCTTTACTCCACTCTAAGGTATACCTCTCAATGACCCTCCACTTTATGTCACTATACTCTACTATACTACACTATACAACACTCTACTCCACTCTACTCCACTCTTTGACACTCCATTATATGATGTTCTACATCACTCTATGCCACTTCCTTCCAGGCCACTCTACTCCACTCTACAGTTCTACTCCACTCTATGCCACTTCATTGTACAGCAGTCCAGTCTACGCCACTCTACTCTACTCTACAACACTTTAGTCTACTCTACACCACTACACTCTAGAGCACCTCCACTCTACACCCCTCCACTCTTTGTCCCTTCTCTCTTAGACCCTCCATTGTACTCCCCTCCACTCTTTCACCACTCCTCTTTGCTACTCTCCATGACACTCTGCTCTATCCCACTTCACTCTATCCCGTGCCACTCTACGACCTACAACCCTCCACTCTGCGACACTCTCTGACACTCAATGCCACTCAACTTTACATTACCTTCTTTCACTGTACTCTATGCCCCTCAAATCTATGCCCCTCCGTTCTATTCCCCCCACTCTGCGATTTTCCACTTTACCCGACACCACGCTTTTCCACTCCACATCACTCTACTCCACTCTACAACACTTTACTCCACTCCACAACACTTCACTCTTTGTTATTCCAGTGTACTCCAATCTACAGCACTCCACTCTACGACACTGTACTCCACTCAGTGCCATTCCACTGTACAACAGTCTACATTATTTTATATCACTCTAAGCCACTTAACTCTAGGCCACTCTATTCCACTCTATGCCACTCCACTCTACGACACTCCACTCAATGACACTCCACTGTACACCACACCACCCTACACCACTCCATTCTACGCAAGTTTACTCCATTAAAGGCCACTGTATGACACCTTACTCCATAACATTTTAATCCACTCTACACCCCTCCACTTTGTACGCCCCTCCATTCTATAACCCTCCAGTCTACATCCCTCTACTGTACACCCCTCCACTCTTTGACCCTCCACTGAATGACTCCACTCTATACCACTCCACGTCACTGTACGCCACTCTTCAATACTCCACTCTACGCCACTCTATGACCCTCCACTCTACAACACTCTGTGACACTCTAAGCCAGTCCACTGTACACCACTGTACACCACTCCACTCTGTTCCACTCTATGCCACTTTACTGTATTCTGTGCCATTCTACAACACTCCATGCCACTCTGACACTCTGCATCACGCCACTCTACGCCACTTCATTCCACGACACTCCATTCCACTCTACTCCACTCTGCCACTCTACTCTATGATACTCTACTCCACTCTTCAACACTCTATACCCCTTCACTCTACAACACTTTCCTTAACTCTACGCCTCTCCACTTTATGACCTTCCACTCTAAATACTTTACACCTCTCCACTCTATACCACTCCACTCTACTCTATGCCACTCCACTCGTCACCATTCCATTCTATGCCTACTCTTACTATACTCTACAACACTTTACTCCACCTTATGACACTTTACTACACTCTTCTGTACCCCACTCCACTATACTTCATTCCAGTCTATGCCACTCCAGTCTATGCCACTCCACTCTGTCCCACTCCACTCTTTGACACCCTTTGACACTCTATACCATGATACTCTTCGACACTTTAAGCCCCTCCATTCTATGCCCTCTACTCTATGACACTCCTCTCTATGACACAGTACTCTACTCTACTCTGTGCTACTATTCTCTACTCCACTCTACTCCTCTATATGCTACTTTTTGCCACTGTACTCCAGTCTATGCCACTCCACTCTACACCAATCCATGCCACTACACTCCTCTCTACTGCACTCAACTCTACACCACTCTGTGCCACCCTACTCTATGCCACTCTACTCTACTCTACTGCACACCACTCTACACCACTGTAATCTACTCTGTGACCCTCCACTCTACGACCCTTCACTCTACGACACTGCTTTCCACTCTATGACACTTACTTTGTGACATTCCGGTCTAGGACACTCCACTCTATGAAACTTCACTCTATGCCATTTTACACCACTCTACTCCACAACACTCTAGGCCACTGCACTCTATGATGCTGTACTCCACTCTGTGCCACTCTATGACACTCTACTCCACTCTGCACTCCTCCACTGTATGCCCCTCCACTTTATAACACTCTACTCTATGGTCCACTCTATACAGTTCCCTCCATGACACTCAATGCAACATTACTTCACTCTACACCATCCCACTGTATTCCACTCCAGTCTGCTCTACAACACACTACAACACTCTAGGACGCACTACTCTACTCACTGTACACTACTTTACTGTCCTCTGCTCTACATCACTACCCTCTACCTCACTCTAAGTCACCACACTCTATGACATGCTATGCCACTACACTCTACAATATTCTACTCCATTCTATGCCCCTTTACTCTACGCCCCTCCGCACTACACCAGTGCACTCTATGCCACTCTACCCCACTCCAATTGACACTACTGCACTGTACACCACTCCACTCTACACCACTGTACTCCACAACACTTCACTCTACACAACATTCCACTCTACTTCACAATACTCCACTCTACTTCACTATACTCCACTCTACTCTACTTCATTTTACAACACTCCATCGACATCACTCCTCTCCACTCTAGGCCACTCCACACCCCACCACTGCACTCAACGCCACTTCTACGACACTCTGTGCCACTCCACTCTGAGACACCCTATATACCACTCTATAACACTCTACACCACTCCACTCTATAACACAACTCTCCACACCAATCCACGCCACTCCTCCCCATCCCACCTCACGCCATTCTCCTCTATGCCATTAACTTTTAGCCATGCTGAACAGTTGCCACACTTGCGTACACCTGACTAAAACACAATTGGAAATCCAATAGCTCTTGCCTAGATGAGATCTATTAGCTTTGCCAATGCTTGCGTAGTATGAGCCTTCTCCTGAGTCCTTGGACCCCTCTGCGCCCGCGGGAGGTAGCAGGATGCTGATAACCAGCATTCTGTAGTTCAGTAATTGGCTCGCAGGAGCAGCATTTAGGGATCAAACGAGGTTGCGGTTACATTTATTCTTTTTGTACAGTTGTTGCTGAGATGAAGGGATCCGGAATGTAGATTTTTCATCGTATAAGATAAATATCGAGTAAAGCCTAGAACCGCCACCACCATCTGCTGCGAATCGATCGAGAGGTCAGGTTAAAAGATGCAGCCGAGGGCATGAAGTTTTCCCCCAAGTTCTGCTGCATGTAACGAGTAGAGGAACCAATGCTAATGCTTCTCCCATTGGAGGGTTGATGTTAATTGAATATATCACTGCAGAGCATGGTTGGTGCTTGCATAAGGAACAATGCCAGCAGCCTTGGGTTGCAATGTGTTAATCGGGCCAAATTGCTGAAAACTGCTCCTAAAGTCGCTCTTTTCAGTGTAAGAGACCTTTTCATTTGACAAAATTCTACTTTTCTTGAGGTGTTGAGAATCTGTACACCCCCCTGCTTTAGGGACGTTGTGAGCCACATCTCAGCTAGATGCAAAGCCCCCAGCCCCTCCTCCCTCGGAGCCGACACAGAAGGTTATGAACTTACCGCCCCCGAGGTGAACACTCGCACCCTTGACCAGTTCCCAGCAGCTGGCGAAATCCAAAAGTAATTCCGGGCAGGATGATTCACGTAGCTTTTTCCAGGCACACGTGTAAGTCCTGCCTGTAAAAAATGTTATTCGTGTATACATAAATATGCGTGAGTCACTGTAGGTGTGTAGGGGTGTGGGTTATGTGCGTGATGTTTGCTACTAATGTGTAGGCCACACTCAAGCTGGTTTGTGCTTGAATTAGATTTGTAGGGGAGTGTTGGGGAAATGTAACGTAAGTAACTTAAAAACCCACACAATGATACGTTTGTGGTATTCACAGACATTTCCCAATGCATTCGGTGCACTAACTTACCCATAAAAGTTTACACTGTAACATGGCTGCCTAATTTTACTGTGCCTGTGTGTGACATTTTCATCTTTGTATTTCAGTGCCTTCGGTGTGACGTTTTTAGTGACACTTTATTGAGAGTCTCACAGAGCAGTTATTTCCATGTGATGAGATAAATTTGAGAACGGGAATGAAAATAAAGAGCTGATTATGTAGCTTGGGCACAGCATGCAAGCCCAGTCAGCCGGCGTGCACCTTTTTCTTAGGACCTAGTGCGCATGCAATGGTCACTTGGGACCTAGTGTGCATGCACCTGTCACTTGGGACCTAGTGTGCGTGCACCTGTCACTTGGGACCTAGTGTGCGTGCACCTGTCACTTGGGACCTAGGGTGCATGCACCTGTCACTCTAGTGTGCATGCGCCAGTCACTTGGGACCTAGTGTACATGCAACTGTCACTTGGGACCTAGTGTGCATTCATCTGTCACTCTAGTGTGCATGCTCCAGTCACTTTGGACCTAGTGTGCATGCACCTGTCACTCTAGTGTGCATGTTCCAGTCACTTGGGACCTTGTGTGCATGCACCTGTCACTTAGGTCCTCATGTGCATGCACCTGTCTCTTGGGACCTAGGGTGCATGCATCTGCCACTCTAGTGTGCATGCCCCAGTCACTTGGGGCTTACTATGCATGCACCTGTCATTAGAGACCTAGTATGCATCCACCTGTCACTCTATTGTGCATGCACCTGAGTCACTTAGGATGTAGTGTGCATGCACTTGTCACTCTAGTGTGCATGCAACTGTCATTTGGGACCTAGTGTACATAAACCTGTCACTCTAGTGTGCATGCAACGGTCACTTAGTCGTAGTATGTATGCATCTGTCACTTAGACCCTCATGTGAATGCACCTCTCACTTGGGACCTAGTGTGCATGCACCTGTCACTCTACTGTGCATGCACCTGTCACTTGGGACCTAGTGTGCATGCACCTGTCACTCTAGAGCGCATGCGCCAGTCATTTGGGACCTAGTGTGCATGCACCTGTCACTTGGGACCTAGTGTGCATGCACTTGTCATTCTACTGTGCATGAGCCTGTCACTTGGGACCTAGTGTGCATGCACCTGTCACTTGGGAACTAGCGTGCATGGACTTGTCACTTGGGACCTAGTATGCATGCACTTGTCACTCCAGTGTGCATGCACCTTTCACTAGGGACCTAGTGTGCATGCACCTGTCACTCTAGTGTGCATGCGCCAGTCATTTGGGACCTAGTGTGCATCCACCTGTCACTCTATTGTGCATGCACCTGAGTCACTTATTATGTAGTGTGCATGCACTTGTCACTCTAGTGTGCATGCAACTGTCATTTGGGACCTAGTGTACATAAACCTGTCACTCTAGTGTGCATGCAACGGTCACTTGGGGCGTAGTGTGTATGCATCTGTCACTTAGACCCTCATGTGCATGCACCTCTCACTTGGGACCTAGTGTGCATGCACCTGTCACTCTAGTGTGCATGCACCTGTCACTTGGGACCTAGTGTGCATGCACCTGTCACTCTAGTGCGCATGCGCCAGTCATTTGGGACCTAGTGTGCATGCACCTGTCACTTGGGACCTAGTGTGCATGCACTTGTCATTCTACTGTGCATGAGCCTGTCACTTAGGACCTAGTGTGCATGCACCTGTCACTTGGGAACTAGCGTGCATGGACTTGTCACTTGGGACCTAGTATGCATGCACTTGTCACTCCAGTGTGCATGCACCTGTCACTTGGGACCTAGTGTGCATGGACCTGTCACTCTAGTGTGCATGCGCCAGTCATTTGGGACCTAGTGTGCATGCACCTGTCACTTGGGACCTAGTGTGCATGCACCTGTCACTCTAGTGTGCATGTGCCAGTCATTTGGGACCTAGCGTGCATGCACCTGTCACTTGGGACCTAATGTGCATGCACCTGTCACTTGGGACCTAGTGTGCATGCACTTGTCACTCTAGTGTGCATGCACCTGTCATTTGGCCCTAGTGCGCATGCACCTGTCACACTTAGGTCCTCATGTGCATGCACCTGTCTCTTGGGACCTAGGGTGCATGCATCTGTCACTTGGGAACTAGCGTGCATGGACCTGTCACTTGGGACCGAGTGTGCATGTACCTGTCACTCTAGTGTGCATGTGCCAGTCACTTGGGACATAATGTGCACACACATGTCACTTGGGACCTAGTGTGCATGTGCCAGTCACTTGGGACCTAGTGTGCATTCACCTGTCACTCTAGTGTGCATGCACCAGTCACTTAGGACCTAGTGTGCATGCACCTGTCACTTTAGTGTGCATGCACCTGTCACTTTAGTGTGCATGCACCGGTCACTTGGGACCTAGTGTGCATTCACCTGTCACTCTAGTGTGCATGCGCCAGTCACTTGGGACCTAGTGTGTATGCACCTGTCACTTGGGACCTCGTGTGCACGCACTTGTCACTCTAGTGCGCATGCGCCAGTCACTTGGGACCTAGTATGCATACAGTCTGAGGGGGTCATTCTGACCCTGGCGGTCATTGACCGCCAGGGTCAACGACCGCGGGAGCACCCCCAACAGGCTGGCGGTGCTCCCAAGGGCATTCTGACCGCGGCGGTATGGCCGCGGTCAGAAACGGAAAACCGGTGGTCTCCCGCCGGTTTTCCGCTGCCCTGAGGAATCCTCCATGGTGGCGCAGCTTGCTGCGCCGCCATGGGGATTCCGACCCCCTCACCTCCATCCTGAAACCGCCAGGAACAGGATGGCGGTGAGGGGTGTCGAGGGGCCCCCGTAAGAGGGCCCCTAAAAGATTTTCAGTGTCTGCTATGCAGACACTGAAAATCGCGACGGGTGCTACTGCACCCGTCGCACCCTTCCCACTCCGCCGGCTCCATTCGGAGCCGGCTTCCTCGTGGGAAGGGGTTTCCCGCTGGGCTGGCGGGCGGCCTTCTGGCGGTCACCCGCCAGCCCAGCGGGACACACAGAATAACCGCGGCGGTCTTCTGACCGCGCAGCGGTATTCTGGCGGCTCCCGCCGGCACCGCGGTTACCGCGGCCGGCGAGAGTCAGAATGACCCCCTGAGTGTTGTAAAATTTCTTGAACTTCTGAAGTGTTCTTAGTCTCTTTAAGCTCTGAGGCACAATGACACTTGTGTTTCCATTGCCGGTGCCTCGAGGATGGGGGTAGTTTATGTTATCTGACATGAAACAAAGTAGCAATACAGCACCCGTCGTCGCCAAACTAGTATCACACTCACACTGAGTGCAAAAATCCTGTTTCTCCAAACAAGCCTCAGATTGCTAATACAACCCCTATGGTTCTTTAACAAAAAACCGACAGAAATAACTCAAGTTTCCCACGTTCTATGAGAAAATGTCATTCATCCAGGGTGCCACTTTGCATTGTGGGCCTTTTTATCCATGAAAAAACCCCGAACTACAAGTCACAGAATGCAAAGCAGCCACCTGGTTTGGATGCGGCACTTATATAAGAACCCTGGGAAATTTGAGAGCTCTGCATACACATTGCAGACATAAAACCCCATCTTCGAATAAAAAGTTGCCATAATAATGTTTGTTTGAAGGGAACTACTTTTAAAGTCCTCTACTTACCAGCTACAAAATATTGTTTTTAGGTACCTGAGTCCACGGGTTTGAAGGGAAACACACAGATTAGAACTCAGAGAAAGCGCAACTAAGCTAAATGAAAGCCCAGAGCTGCAATTGGGGCCCACTTGACATTTCAGATTGTAGAAAGGGCACTGCTGCCCGTAGTGGAGTAAAATTCATGTTAAGTGCACAGCTTCTTTTCCAGCAAATAACATAATAAAACTAACATATATTTATACTCAACACGAACTATTCAGCAAATAGAGTGTGACTTGCGAGATTTGTTGGTCAGTGTGCACCATGCTCTTAAAGGTTTTGAATTCCTTTGTTTTTGAGTTCATACTAAAATTGAAAATGAGGCTGCAGTCTGAATGAGTTTGGATTATTCAAACTGAAAAATGGAGCCTCGATGGAATCTTACCATCACATCAAGAAGCTATCACTGATTGTCAATACTTATAATGCTACATATCATATCATTTTGATATACTTATCTTTTTTGATGACATTCTGTTCCACAATATTATTGCCACAATGTTTAGGTTTTTTACATGGGAAGTATGGAAAACTCAATATTTTTGACACAGTATTCTGGTAAATCGATGTTCTATCATATAGACCGGTGCGGCTCCTCAGCTATGGCGGAGGAGTGTCGCCCGCACGCCAGCAGCAGCATGAAAGCAGGGGTAGGATTGGATGCAGGGCAGGCTGGGAGCCTGGGCCTGCAGTAAGGACAGCAGTGCAGCGCGGCACGGCGAGACAGGTACGTTAAAAAAAATATATATTACATTTTTTATTTTGTCTCAACCACAACGTCTTCCCCCCACGCCCTGCGCCGCCCCACCCCTTTTCCCTCCCGTGAGCCACCACTACATATAGACACTTTCACAGTGCCTGATACATGGTCATACTTCTGCACATCTACTAAAAGTCTGACTGTCAGCAGTTGTAAGTGACCACTGTCAGGTAAATGCTATTTCAGTAGTCTAAGCAAGACTAGATACCAGCATTCACCACTTTCCCATGTACATGGTGCAGTTAACAAGGTTAAACTCTGCAGAGTGCCTTCATGTGGTGTACGGGAAGTGTACCATTTCTGCAAGGTCACCCTGGATATTTGCCTTTTGCTGGCTGTAGAACTCTGGGCAATTTACCCCTGCTAATCAGTGATAAAGGGGGTGCTCCCTGTCAACATAAAAGTAGGACATGTAAGAATTTTGTGTTAAACATGTCCATACAGTGTAAAGCCCCAAATGCTATTTTCACTGTAGCAAGGCTGTCTGTTACATAGGAAAACAGTGGGTTACATTATTACATTTAATGATGATAATTTCAGCTAAAGAACAGCTAGAGAAATAACTAAACAAGTATTTTTGATAGTGTAGGAAGTTGGCTCTGTATATACTATCTCAAAGTAAGAGATAGTGTGCACAGAGTCCAAGGGTTCCCCTTAGAGGTAAGATAGTGGCAAAATTAGATCATTCTAATGCTCTATTTTGTGGTAGTGTGGTCGAGCGGTAGGCTTATCAGAGGGTAGTGTTAATCATTTGTTGTACACACACAGGCAATAAATGAGAAACACACACTCAAAGACTTAACTCCAGGCCAATAGTTTTTATATAGAACAATATCTTTTCTTAATTTATTTTTAGAACCACAAGTTCAAGATTTGAAGTAAATCCATAAATTGCAAGGTACTCCACACAGGTAAATTAGGAACTTTGAATAAGAGCAATAGCATACACAGTTTTAGTAAAAATGGCAATAAGCTATTTTAAAAGTGGACACAGTGCAACAAAAATCAATAGTTCCTGGGGGAGGTAAGTAATGGTTAGTTTGTCAGATAAGTAAGACAATTACAAGTCTAAGTTCCCGGGCATACTCAGTCCACCGTTGAGGGTTCAAGGCAACCCCAAAGTTACCACACCAGCGGCTCAGGGCCGGTCACGTGCAGAGGTCAAAGAGGTGCCCAAAACACATAGGCGCCTATGAAGAACAGGGGTGCTGCGGTTCCAGTATGGCAGCAGGTAAGTACCCGTGTCTTCGGAGGGCAGACCAGGGGGGTTTTGTAGAGCACCGGGGGACACACAAGTAGGCACACAAAACACACCCTCAGCGGCACTGGGGCGGCTGGGTGCAGTGTGCAAAGCAGGCATCGTGTTTTGTATAGGATTCAATGGAGGGACCCGGGGGTCACTCTAGCAGTGCAGGCAGGGCACAGGGGGGCTTCTCGGGCCAGCCACCGACTGGGCTAGGCAGAGGGTCGCCTGGGGGTCACTCCTGCACTGAGGTGCGGTTCCTTCTGGTCCTGGAGGCTGCAGGTGCAGTGCTTGGTCCAGGCATCGTGTTCCTTGTTAAAGGCAGTTGCGGTCAGGGGAAGCCTCTGGATTCTCTCTGCATGCGTTGCTTTTGGGGCCCAGGGGGGTCATCTCGGCTACTCATGAGGTCGCAGTCACCTTGGAGTCCTCCCTATGGTGTTGGTTCTCTGAAGCTCGAGTAGGGGGCATCGAGTGCAGAGGGTGAATTCTCACGCTTCCAGCGGGAAGAGTGAAGTCTTTAGAGGTTGCAAAAGTTGTTTCTGTTGTTGAGCAGAGACGCTGATCACAGGAGTTTCTTGGTCCTTTGGTTCAGGGCAGTCCTCTGAGGCTTCAGAGGTCGCTGGTACCTGTCGGATGCGTCGTTCTTGCAGTTTTCTTCGAGTCAGGAGACAGGCCGGTAGGGCTGGGTTCAAAGCAGTTGTCATCTCCGTCGTCTCTGCAGGGCTTTCAGGTCAGCAGTCCTTCTTTGTTCAGGTTGCAGAAATCTGATTTCCTAGGTTCTAGGGTGCCCCTAAATACTAAATTTAGGGGTGTGTTTAGGTCTTGGGGCAGTACCCAATGTCTACCGTCCTGGAGGGTGGCTACATCCTCTTTGTGCCTCCTCCCTGAGGGGAGGGGGCATATCCCTAATCCTATTGGGGAAATCCTACAATCTCAAAATGGAGGATTTCTAAAGGCAGGGTTCACCTCAGCTCAGGACACCTTAGGGGCTGTCCTGACTGGTGGGTGAGTCCTCCTTGTTTTTCTCATTATCTCCTCCAGCCTTGCCGCCAAATGTGGGGGCAGTGGCCGGAGGGCCAGGCATCTCCACTAGCTGGGATGCCCTGGGACACTGTAACAAAAGGGGTGAGCCTTTTAGGCTCACCGCCAGATGTTACAGTTCCTGCAGGGGGAGTTGAGAAGCACCTCCACCCAGTACAGGCTTTGTTCCTGGCCACAGAGTGGCAAAGGCACTCTCCCCAGGTGGCCAGCAACTCGTCTGGTTGTGGCAGGCTGGCAGGAACTGGTCAGCCTAACACTAGAAGTCAGACTGGTATTCAGGGGGCATCTCTAAGATGCCCTCTGGGTGCATTTTACAATAAATTCCACACTGGCATCAGTGTGCATTTATTGTGCTGAGATGTTTGACCAAGCTTCCCAGGTTTCAGTGTAGCCATTACGGAACTGTGGAGTTCGTGTTTGACAAACTCCCAGACCATATAGTCTTATGGCTACCCTACACTTACAATGTCTAAGGTTTTGCTTAGACACTGTAGGGACATAGTGCTCATACACATATGCCCTCACCTGTGGTATAGTGCACCCTGCCTTCGGGCTGTAAGGCCTGCTAGAGGGGTGACTTACCTATGCCACAAGCAGTGTGAGGTTGGCATGGCACTCTGAGGGGAGTGCCATGTCGACTTAGTCATTTTCTCCCCACCAGCACACACAAGCTGTGAGGCAGTGTGCATGTGCTGAGTGGGGGGTCCCCAGGGTGGCATTAGACATGCTGCAGCCCTTGGAGACCTTCCCTGGCATCAGGGCCCTTGCTACCAGGGCTACCATTTACAAGGGACTTATCTGAGTGCCAGGGCTGTGCCAATTGTGGAAGCAAAGGTACAGTTTAGGGAATGTACATTGGTGCTGGGGCCTGGTTAGCAGGGTCCCACTACACTTTCAATCATAACTGACATCAGCAAAGGGCAAAAAGTCAGGGGGTAACCATGCCAAGGAGGCATTTCTTTACAAATAGTCATTCATTAAAAATCCAAATAAATAGTGAAGTTGTATGTTTTATAAATATTATCGTAAAGTTACTTTTAGAAAGTTACCATTTCCCTGCCTGAAGCCTCTAGAGGACCATTTGTAATTGCTCTCTCACTTCTGCCAGTCTGTAACTAGCATTTGAATAGGTGTAAATGGATGTGAAATGCTTCCCAGGAGCAAATTTAGACTGATGTGAATGGCAGAGATGCTCCTCTAAACCTGACAGAATATGCAGGATGGATTTGTAACCATCGTTTTTGACATTACAGTGTCAAATCCCGCTTGAATGTCAAATCCTGCTTCACCGGTCTCCTGGGGTTTTACATATATACATATAACACTTGGGTCGCACTTCAAAGAGGGATCCCTGCCACAGGCAAGTGTTAGCTGACACCTAGGCAGGGCCCATTTTGCCCCCCTCCCCACCTGCAGTCACAGGTTTCAATGACAGCAGACTTCTTCTTGAGATTACAGGGTCAAATCTTGCTGGAGTGTCTACTCCTATTTGATGGTTCTGCTGGGGTTTTACATATAAAACGTGGGGCACACTTCAAGGGACAAGAACAGGATGCCAAACATTTCTTCTGTATCTACTGTCTGGTCCTGGAAAGCCTTACCTTTGTTCTTCCAGACCTCTGTCTCTGAATTTATTGGGAGTAGTGTGATTGCCCCAAACTGGAATTTAGTGTTAGATGTGTGAGGACACTAGGATTACCATACTGTTTACCCCCTGCCTCCCACCCCCACCAGTCAGAGCCCAGGTTTAGTATGGCCGAAGCCTTTCATGATCTTGAAAATGAACAAATTAGGTGGATCTGGCCCCGGGAGTGTTTATCCCATTGGTTACCGCATGTCCATGAGTCATTCCTATACACTAGCTTATACCAGGCATAAATGTGGCACTTCAAGGCACCCATATCAGAACGCTCCTCAACCTGAGGAATATCAAAGAGGGCTGAACCTGCTGTCCATGCCTGAGAGGTGCCCTGGAAGATATGACCTGCTCCCTCTTCAACCCAGGACAAATAAGTTCACTCCTAGTGTCCTATGACTGCTCTTCTGATAAATCTACAAGGACACAACAAGCTGCAAGAGTCCTTTTCCTGCAACTGGTCATCTGACCAGTGTCAACTGGACCAGGATTAGAATCTGCTTTTTGGCCTCTGCCTGATAGACTGTTAGTCTCTATGTACCTCTCCTTAGGTCCTTGGGTGCTTTAGAAGTTTACTCCTGTGGATTGGAACTTAAAGTACTGAAATGAGAAGATAAAATCTTTTGCCAGGATGAACCTGGTGTAGGAGACTGGCCTCTTTGTGGTGTGCAAAGCAAGGCACACTGTTCAGGGGGTCCGGGCAACCATACATTGGTTTACAAAGGTAAAATCTAGACCACCTAATGCTCTAATTTTTATGGTAGCTTGGTCGAGCAGTTCGACTAATCTTGGAGAAGTGCAAAACATTTGTTGTACTCACAGTATCAATAAATTAGACCACACACTCAAAAGAATAACCCCAGACCAATTTACAAAACTACTTCAGATTTTTATGAAAAATTTAAAGACCAAGGTCATCAAAATCAGGTAAGTACCTTTTAAGGTATGAATTTTTTAAGTTTTAATAAAAAAGTATTTTTGTACATAATTACGCACCATAGGAATCAATGGAGAAAATATTTTGAAAATGCATTTAAAATCAGATAGTGTGTTTACCAATGTCTCCTTCTGCATGTCGAGGTCATCGGTGGGCACTATGGACCAGCTGGAGAAGTTGAGGCGGCTCCCGGTTTCGCCAAGAGCAGCTGCAGAAACTCATTGGAGCTGGTGCCAGGACTCTGCTGGGAACCATTTGGAAAAGCACTGCACAAATGGACTTAAAGGTAAGTCCGGTGGGTCCCCTTGGAGTGTCGAGGTCACAAGGGGTAGGGGACCCTTAGAGTAGAGCTGGATCTTTGGAACAGGGCACAGGACAGCCAGGTGCAAATCGGTGAGCTAGGAGCTGCGAGCAAAAGTGAAATTGGAAGCAGGTGGTAGGTGTCTCTGAGGGTCGCCTGTAGGTCAGCAGGGACACTCAGGTGGGAGGTCCTGGTGGTTTTTGAAGTCCCTAGTCTGGGGCTTCCATCTGGTCCTGTCCTTATTGGTGTCCGATGTGAGGTGACCAGTACCTAGGGCTATTGCATGGTTTGGTCACTGGAGGGTGAAGCACTACCAAACTTGGCACATTTGCAGGGTCTGTCCTAACGGTCCATCAGGTGGAGTTTGGTATGTGGTGTGGTTCCTTGGTCAGAACTGGGTCCGTTTAACTGGCCTTCACTGTGTATTTGGTCTTGGGTTGCAAGAGAGTGATGCCTTCACTTTGGGGGAAGATCTTTGGCGATTTTCGAAGAGTGGAGGTTCTCTAGGTGTCCATAATGTCCATGCAGTGACCAAGCAACCCCTCATCAGTGATTGTCGAGCCCTATGTGCAGCAGGTAGGGTTTGTTGACTTCTCTTTGTGCAGCAGAACCTCAGTTCTGGAACCTTGGGTCTTCTTTGTTGCTGGTCTTCTTTCGTCCTTGGAATCTAATTACGTGGTCTAGGGATGCCCCCTAAATATTGTACTTAGTAGGCGTTTAGGAAGTTCCTTGTAGTGACCAATGGGTCATCTACCTTGGGGTGGCAACATCCACTATGTGACCACTTCCTGTGTGGCAGAGGTCACTTCCCTACACCTGATCGGCTATTTTCTTTCCATGCAAGATGGAGAGAAATGAAATGGAGAGGTCACCTCTAATGCAACACCTTCGGGGTGGTGCAAACTGGGGATGACCACTCCTCCTATCCTTTGTGTGGTTTCCCTTTGTTGCTCCCGCCAAAAGTGGGGGTTTGCAATGGGGGCGGCCATCTGCTGCTAGAAGCAGGCTTGGGGATTGAGTTTCAAGGGCGGCAACCCCTTTGAAGCTCGCTAGCAAGGCAGAGCACATTCCTTAGTGAGGGGGTGTTTGCACCTCCACCCAGGAAGGGCTTTGTCCTGGGACCCAGAGAGCAGGATCTCTCACCCCGGGGTTCCAGAATCTTGTCTGGTGGTGGCAGGCTGGTTGTGACTAGCTACCAAAATGCCATGGTAATTAGGTTTTGCAAGGAGCACCTCTACGGTGACCCCTGGGTCCATTTTGTAATAAATCCAATGCTGGTACCCGTTTGAATTTATCATTCTGAGTTGTTTTATACCAAACATCCCAGGGTTCAGAGTAGCCATCATGTAGCTGTGAAACTTGTACTGACCAGTGTCCAGCACATGCATTAAAATGGCTGCCCTGTTCACTTACTATATCCCAGGTTTGGCAAGGACACAGTAGGGGCATATTGCTCATGCATATATGTCCACACATACAGTATAGTGCACCCTGCCTTAGGGCTGGAAAGCTGCCAAAGGAGTCATTTACCTATTGTGCATGCAGTGTGTAGTGGACAGGGCACACAGGCTATGTGCCATGTTGAGTTTGTCTTTTAGGACTGCATCAGAACGCTCACCCTGCAATGGCAGTGTTTGGTGCTTCAGGATGCATGGCCCTATAGGGTGACACAATCTGTGCTGCTGCCCTCAGGGGCCTACCCTTAGTATCCTGTGCCCTGCATACCTGAGTACTATTTACTAGGGACTTATAGTGGCAGGTAAAGGTGTTGCCAATTGTGTCAATGCATCACAATAGTTTTAGGGAGAGATCTGGCCCAGGGAACCTGATTAGCAGGGGCCATGGGCACTGCCAACTTTGAGACTACATCAAATACCAGGCAAAAAGTGGGGCTAACATAACAAAAGAGGCCTTTTCTGACACTACTCTCCCCACAAATAAAAATGGATGAGACTACACTTTCCCTAGTAAGTCTTCAACATCTAAGTGGAAGAACCTGGAAATGCCATCTGCTTTGGCATGAGTAGTCCCAGGTCTGTGTTCCACTTGAAAGTACATATCCCCCTAAGCAGTTTGGGGTTTTCAACCTTCATTTATTGCAGCCATCTGATAGGCCTGTGGTCAGTCAGAACTATTAAATGAGAACCAAACAGGTATGGCCTCAACGTCTTCAAGGCCCAAACCACAGAAAATGTGTTCCTCTCTTTTGCACTCCATTTGTTTGTTCCCTAGGGAGTAGTCTTCTGCTGATAAAAGCAACAGGCTGGACAATAAACTGCCTACAGTAATCTGGAGATTGTAGGACTAGAGCAGAGCACATAGCAGTCTTCATAGAGTCAAAGGCCCTTTGACAATTCACTGTCCAGTTAATCTTTTGGGGCATTTTCTTGGAGGCTAAGTCTGTGAGGGGGTAACTATGGTGCCATAATCCTTGGCAAATCTCCTATAATATCCAGTTAAGCCAAGGAACTTGGCCTTCACCAACCAGGTGGCCCAAGTAAACAACTTTCCCTGCCCTGTCTGGCACTTACTGGCCTTGATAGCGAGGCCTGCCTTTTGCAGAGCCTCAAGAACCTTACTTGTGTGAATCTGGTGATCCCACCAGGTGAAGCTATAGACAGCTATGTCATCTAGGAAAGCTGCACTAAAGGATTCCATCCCAGCAAGTACTTGATTCACCAACTTTTTGGAGATGGCAGAAGCATTATTTAATCTATAGGGCATAACAGTGAACTGATAATGTCCACTAGGAGTGGAAAATGCTGACCTCTCCTTTGTTCCTGGGGTCAGGCCACTCTGACAGCACCCTAATGTGAAATCAAAAGTACTCCCCTAGTCTGTGAATGAGCTCATCAGCTCTTGGGATTGGATATGCATCAGTTTTTGTCACAGGCCCCTGTAATCCACATAAAAACTCATCTCTTTTTTCTCTCTTTTTGAGTGAGGTTTGGGGACTAAAACTACTGGGCTCGTCCAGGGACTATCTGAGGGTTTAATAACACCTAAATCCAATATCTGTTTGACTTCAGCTTATATGCTCTCCCTGACATGGTCTAACTGTACATTTTGTTTTTGACAGGCAAGCTGTCACCAGTGCCCACATCATGGGTACACCAATCAGACTTCCCAGGGGTCAGGGAGAATAACTCAGCATACTGGTTGGGACCTGCCTGCAATCAGCCTGCTGTTGTTCGGTGCGGGTGTCTGAAAAGAACACTCCATCCACTGAACCATCTTGTGGGTTGCTGGAGAGGGGATCAGGGAGAGGTTCATGCTCTTCTTTCTGTCCCTCCCCTACAACCATGAGCATGGTCACATCAGCTCTGTCATAGTAGGGTTTTAGGCGGTAGACAAATATGATTCTTTTAGTTTTTTTGCAACTGCCTAGGTCCACCAAATAGGTGACTTCCCCTTTCTTTTCAAGAATGGGATAGGGCCCAGACCATTTGTCCTGGAGCACCCTTGGAGCGAAAGGCTCCAATACCCAAACTTTCTGCCCTGGTTTGAACTTAACCATAGCAGCTTTTTGGTCATACCAGAGCTTTTGCAGATCCTGGCTGGCCTGAAGATTTTGGCTTGCTTCTTCCATGTACTCTGCCATCCCGGAACGTGGGGCAAGTACACAGTCCACAATGTTTTGCCTGGGCTCTTTGAGAGGCTTCTCCCAGCCTTCCCTTGCAAGACGTAGTGGTCGCCTAACAGGATGCCCAACAAAAGCTCAAATGGAGAGAATCCTACTCCCTTTTGTGACACTTCCCTGTAGGCAAAAATCAGACATGGAAGTAAGACATCCCATCTCCTGATTGTTTCAGGACATCCTTCAATCGTGCTTTTTACGGTCTGGTTAAGCCTTTTAACCAACCTGTTTTTTTAGTATGATAGGGGGTAGTGAACTTATAAATCACACCACATTCCTTCCAAATGTTTTTTAAGTATGCAGACACGAAGTTTGAACAGCTGTCTGCTACTACGTCCTTAGGGAACCCTACTCTGATAAAAAATACCCAGGAAGGCTTTTGCAACTGCAGGGGCAGTAATGGTCCTAAGGGGACTATCCCCAGGATATCTACTGACATGATCCACTACCACCAGAATGTATCTATGCACTGATGCTGCTTAGGGATCAAGGGGGCCAACAATATCAACCCCTACCCTCTCAAAGAATGCCCCAACCACAGGTAGTACCATTAAGGGAGCCTTTAAGTGTCCTCCTGCCTTGCCACTGGCTTGGCTGGTAGTGCATTACTGACAAAAGTCATTCACTTCACTGAGACTTTCCTGGCCAGTAGAAGTGGTTAACCAACCTACTCCAAGTTGTTTGTTTTGGCCTAAAATGCCCAGCTAGGGGAATGGTATGGGCTAGAGTGAGGGTAAACTCTGTGAACTGCTGGGGTACTACCACCCTCCTGGTTGCACCAGGCTTGAGGTCTCTGGCCTCAGTGAACAGGAGTCCATCCTCCCAATAAACTCTATGGGTACCACTGACATTACCCTTTTCTTCCTGTGCAGCTTGCTGCCTCAGGCTTTCAGGAGTGGGACAGGTTCTCTACCCCTGGCACAGATCTACCATAGAGGGTCCCTTTGGGCCCAAGAGCTCTGGGTGATAAGGCCCAAGCACTGCAGGCTCAGTTCTCGCTGGGAATTGCAAGTCTTCTTCGGGAGAAGAGGGGTTCTGACTTGTGATCTGTTGGGAAGCTGGTTCCCCAGTCTTCCTGCCCTTTCTCTTGCAATCATAGCACCAAGCCTTTCTGGGAACAAAGTTCTTTCTTTTGTACCCAACCCTAGACTGTGAGGCGTCTCTGGGCCCACCCTCCTGTGCAGGTTTTTGGGGACCTTCAGAAGATTATTTTTGTTTTGGCTCCCCTCTTTCCCTTGTGGGGGGCAGTTGGCCTCTTTCTTTTGGTCTCCCCCATCAGTGGTATTTTTGGTAACCCTTGTTTTGACCTAGTGGACTGGCTTCCTCTCCAACTCTTGAGGGGAAAGTGTACCTTGGTCCACCAAGTATTGACGTAGCCTCTCATTGTAACAATTACTCAGCAGTTGCTCTTTCATGAATAGGTTATACAGCCCATCACAATCTTGTACCTCGTTACCAGCTCCACAACCACCCAGCATTTTTACTGAATAGTCTACAAACTCTACCCAAGTTTGGCTCTGTGTTTTTCGAGCTTTCTTTAACTTTATGTCATTCTCTTCAGTTGTAAATCCAAAGCCCTAAATCAGGGAACTCTTCACTTCATGAGGTCATAGGATTTAGAATCTGCCTCATTCACTGTCAGGAGCCCATCCCTGCACTTTCCTGAGAATACCTCCCATAACAGTGTGCCTCAGTGTTTTTTTCTCAATTTCCCACCCAGTGCAGGCTCTTTCAAATGTAGAAAACCATTTTACTATATCATCCCCTTCTGTAAAGGGAGGGACAACTCCTTTTGGGAGTTTAATATGGAAAGGTCTCTCTTTCATGACGTGGATGCTGCCACCAGAGGTGGGTCCTAGGCCCAGCTCTTTTCTTTGTTTTTCAAGTTCCAAAAGCTGACTCTCTAAGACCAGTCTTTTGGTCAGCCTGGCTAAGGCCAGGTCTTTTTCTGTGGGTGCACTAGTGCTTTGGGTGGAGGACCTACCCTCATCTCCATTTCCCACAGGATCCTCTTTTCCCCCAGATACTTTATCATCTAATTCATCTGTGGGGTTATCTTTTTCATGCTGGGCCACCAGACGCCTACACGTACCTGCACTGGGGTTTTTCCAGTACAAATTTGATACAGTCTAGATAGCCTCCTTAACTGGTCATAGCTAATACCTGGTAAGTGGCCAGGTCGAGCTCCTGGCTCTAGCTCTCTGCATCAGACGTATTAATTTACTAAAGATGGGACCTTTTTATAAATTTGGAACCCTTTTTGGATAAGGACGAATAAAGTGAGGACTTTTAAACTTTTGCTATTATTGTAGGGACCTAAACAGGGCCCTAACAATTATCATTTTTTAAATTCTAGCTAATTGAAAAACAAAAGCTATTATCAAAAGACAATTTGGAGAGTCATTTGTATGCTCACAAAATTGACAAAGTGGTATCAGCAAACGCAAAGTCTTTATCCCATCACTGATACACCAAATGTAGGAGGCTGGCCCTCCATGTAGTGTGCAAAGCTAGGCACACTTGTTGGTTTACAGAGGTAAAAACTAGGTCACCTAATGCTGTAATTTTTATGATAGCTTGGTCAAGCAGTTAGACTAATCTTGGCGAAGTGCAAAGCATTTGTTGTACTGATAGTATCAATAAATGAGACCACACACTCAAAAGAATGACGTGAGATCAATTTACAAAAATACTTCAGATTTTTATAAAAATGTTAAGGCCAAGATTATCAAAATCAGGTAAGTACTTTTTAAGTTATAAATTTATGAAGTTTTAATAAAAATAGTCGTTTTGTGCATAATTATGCACCATAGGAATCAGTGGAGAAAATAATTTGAAAATGCATATAAAATCAGGCAATGTGTTTACCAAGGTCTCCTTTTGCAGGTATGTCGAAGTCATTGGTGGGCACTATGGACCAGCTGGAGAAGTTCAGGTGGCTCCCGGTTTTGGCCAGAGCAGCTGCAGAAAGTCATTGGAGCTGGTGCCAGGCCACTGCATGGGACCAATTTGGAAAAGCACCGTACAGGTGGACTTCAAGGTAAGTCTGGAGGGTCCTCTTGGAGTGTCGAGGTTGTAAGGGGTGGGGGACCCTTAGGGCACAGCTGGATCTTCAGTGCAGGGCACGGGGTGGTAGGGTGAAGAGTGAATTGGTGAGCCAGGAGTAGTGCGCAAAGGTGCCCTTGGAAGCATGAGGTAGGTCTCTTTGAGGGTCTCTTGCAGGTTAGCAGGGGCACTCTGGTGGGAGATCCTGGTGGTTTCTGAAGTCCCTTGACTGGGGCTTCCTCCTGATCCTTTTACAGTCCGGAATGGACTTTCCTTCTTGGTGTCTGAGGTGAGATGACCACTACCAAGGGCCACTGCATGGTTTGGCCACTGGAGGGCACAGTGCCACCAAACTTGGCACACTTGCAGGGTTTATCCTCACGGTCTGTTGGGTGGAGTTTGGTCTGGCTGCGGTGTCCAGTCACTTGGTCAGCAGGCGGTCAGGGAAAAGTGGCCTTCACTGGGTCTTCGGTCTTGGGTTGCAGGAGAGTGATGCATTAACTCTGGAGGAAGATCTTTGGTGATTTTCAAAGAGTGGAGGTCCTTTCGTGGTTTGCAGAGTCTGTCCAGAGTCCGAGCAACCCCTCAGTGACGATTTTCGAGTCCTGGGTGCAGCAGGCAGGGTTTGGAACCTTTTCTTTGTGCAGCAAGACCTCAGTTCTGGAGCCCTGTCCTTGGAATCCAATTTCTTGGTCTAGGGATGCATCCTAAATACTGTATTTAGTGGACGTTTAGGGGAGTACCTAGTAGTGACCAATAGGTTGTCTACCTAAAGGTGGCTAAACCCACCAAGTGACCACTTGTACAGTAGGGAAATAGTACAATGGGATTAAGGGGGCATGGCATGAAGGAGAGAAACCACAGAATAGAGGAGCATGGGACAGTGCAATAAAGGAACAAGGGATGCAGGAGAGAGGCAGGCATGGGATTGAGGAGCATGAGACAGAGGAAATTGTGCAATGAGATTATGAAGACCTGGGGTGAAGGAGAGACATCATGGAATAGAGGGACATAGGGCAAAGGGCACAGGACAGCGGCACAAAGAGACAAGAGATGCAGGGAAGATGCAGGCATGGGACTGGGGGCCATGAAATAGAGGACATTTTACAGTTTGATGAAGAGACAAAGAAGGGAGGAAATTGTACAATAAGAAAATTGTACAATGGGATTAAGGAGACAGGGCATGCAGGAGAGAAACGATGGAGTAGATGAGCATGGGACAGTGCATAAAGGAACAAGGGATGCAGGAGAGGGAGGGATGGGGATGGGATGAACGGGCATGGGACACAGGACATGGCACAATGGGATTATTGAGTTTAAGGGGCTATGGAAAGAAGTGGGACGTCATGGGATGAAGGTTAGAATAATGAGTATGGTGCTTGGAGCTGTGGGTGGAGATGTCAGACAGGTAAGCAGGAAGGGCAGACACAAGGTGATAATGTGACACTAGGTGAAGCGGAATGTGGCAGGGGTATTTCATAGCAAGACAGCAGTGGCAGGGCGGGTGCAGACCGTCCTCGGATCCCATTGTAATAATTGATTCTCTTGTCACGTCTCAAGTATTCCGACTGATAAATCAGTCTCCCGGTTTAGCTGCTGAAGAGCGCGCGCCCAGATAGGGCCTCATCGAGGAGATAAGTACCAGGATGTTTAACATTCTAACACCTCCGCGCAGCCCCTAATTTAGAGGCTTCCCTTATCAACTGTGAAGCCACCAGAGAGGTCACAGAGTCTGCAGCCGTCTCCGTGCCTTCTGCAGGCCTCTGTCAGGCCTGCAAATCACTGCTAACCCGTTAGCTGCACCTGCTGTCTGGCTTTAGGTCTGGCTAGAGAAAGCTTTGACAATTATTTTCAATATACCGTGCTCTTAGTAAATGTAATGATTAGATTCAAAAACATGTAATGCATTTAATATTAAAAGATTTAGGGCCGTATTTATACTTTTTGGCGCACAACTGCGCCAACGCAGTTGTGCGTCAAAACATTTAACGCCGGCTAACGCCATTCCAAAGCGCCATGCGGGCGCCTTATTTATGGAATGACGTTAGCCGGCGGAGCTGCCTGGTGTGCGTCAAAAAAATTGACTTACACCAGGCAGCGCCGGCGTAGGGGAAAATGGAGCTTGGGCGTCAAAAAATGGGGCAAGTCAGGCTGAGGCAAAATTTTCGCCTCAACCCGATTTGCCCCATTTTTTTTGACTCCCAACCCCCATTTAAATGACTCCTGTCTTAGCAAAGACAGGAGTCATGCCCCCTTGCCCAATGGTCATGCCCAGGGGACTTATGTCCCCTGGGCATGGTCATTGGGCATAGTGGAATGTAGGGGGGCACAAATCAGGCCCCCCTATGCCACCCAAAAAAAAAAAAAATACTTACCTGAACTTACCTTAAGTTCCCTGGGATGGGTCCCTCCATCCTTGGGCGTCCTCCTGGGGTGGGCAAGGGTGGCAGGGGGTGTCCCTGGGGGCATGGGAGGGCACCTCTGGGCTCCTTCCGAGCCCACAGGTCCCTTAACGCCTGCCCTGACCAGGCGTTAAAAAATGACGCTAAAGCGGCTGGACGTCATTTTTTTTGACCCGCCCACTCCTGGGCGTCATTT
Organism: Pleurodeles waltl; assembly: GCF_031143425.1. Lineage (NCBI taxonomy): Eukaryota > Metazoa > Chordata > Amphibia > Caudata > Salamandridae > Pleurodeles > Pleurodeles waltl. Next base: position 72,789,351 of record NC_090441.1, on the reverse strand, counting down.
TTGCCCGGGAGTGTAAATACGGCGCACATGCCTCGGAGTCATTTTTTAGAAGGGAACGCCTACCTTGCATATCATTAACGCAAGGAAGGTGTCCACGCTAAAAAATGACGCAAACTCCAAGATCTTTGGCGCTAGACGGGTCTAACGCGAAAGTATAAATATGGAGTTAGTTTTGTGTCGGATTTGCGTTAAAAAAAACTACGCAAATCCGGCGCAAACAGAGTATAAATATGCCCGTAGGGCCTCATTTACAAGCCCTTTGCGCTACTGCTGTGTCATTTTTTTTTTTTGAAGCAGCGGTAGCACTACACTGCTCCATATTTACAAACTGACACATAAGGCCCAATGCATCAATTTGTAAAGCCCTGCATCACATTATGCCCGCGCCACGTATAATGTATGCACGGTAGGTGTTCCCACCAGAAAAGCCACACAGAACTGACACAGTGAAATTTACATTTCACTGCGTCATTCTGCGACTTCACTGTGTCAAAATTTTACCGCCTGCTCAAAGCATGCGTAAAATTGACACAAGGCTTTTTCTTATGGGAGACTCCTCTCATTGCTGGAGTTGCATCAGTTTAACAAAGCTACTCTAGCAGTGCATGAGTTTAGTGCCAACAGATGCGCCAGAATTTCTGACGCATCTGTGAAAATGTGCGCTATGGAGCAATGTGTTGTAAATACAGCACATCCATGGCGTCATCAGAGGATGTGCTGGAAGTGCAAGAAATCTGACGCATCAATGGGGATGCGTCAGGTTCTTGTAAATGAGGGCCTTAGTACCTTCCATGCCAAATAACTGTGATTAATTTCTCAAGAAAGCAATTGTTGCAAACAAGCTCATTTCATAATAAGTTTGCTCTTCACCATTAAATTAGTTCCATTAAACTAGTTCACTTACTTCAGCCTCGCACATCGACTTTGTTACACCAATGTTCTAGCTGCCAAACCCCATCCTTAGGGTCTAGGAAAAGAGCACAGTATGGAAAGCACAGACGGTAAGCTGGGCTCCAAAGCCCTGATCACGTTTTGGTCCTGCCCCCACCTTCACGAATCCTGAGACAAGAGGTACCAGTGGGAGTGCCAGAGGTAGTAAAGGGCAAACCAGGAGTACCATCTGCTTCCGTGAACTAACTCTAGATGACGTGCGTGCCCTCTCACCTCACCAAAGCATTACTAGTAAATTAATTTACTTAAGTATATACTAAGTTGCCTACCTTGACCTTCCCTTTACAGAACCTCGTCCTAACTCTCTACTCATTCATCGCCAATCTCGTGGGTCATCATATCACGCCTGCCTTCTGTTATGCCTGAGCTATAAATTAACAAAGAAAAGGCCCATTCTATTACTTATCTTGTAAGTACAGCTTTCAGTCTTCCTGAGATATAAAACAGAGCCAGATAAACCTTCTCTTTTTGAAAACAGAAACTTGTAAAGAAAAAAACATTAATGTCTCAACTAATCCCTACTGTGTGCACATAAAATATACCTTTGCTGCAGTGCTTAATTTGTAAATAAGAATGTGCCGGTGCTCAAAGCCCTCCTCTTAAACACACGGCTGCTGCAATTAAATGTGGGAACACGGAATACTGAGGCAGCGTAATCCTGAATCCATCTCGGGCCTCTTCAATCCATTTAAAGCCACCCCTGCCCCTTCAGCTCACTTTAGCAGCTTTCTGGTTTCTCCCATTGTGACGCTTTTTCGTTTTTCTCTTCCTCCGTCTTTCCCATATGTGCCTTTTGCTCGCAGCAAATGCTTGGGGCAGAAGAATAAGCGCCGGTGCTCAGCACCGGAAACAACAAGCATAAATTAAGCACTGCTTTGCTGTCATGTTTTATGGTGTCATCAGCAGCTGACCATTCTACAAACCTACAAGAAGTGCAGGGAAGGGATGACGAAATGGAGGAGAGAGTTGAAAAAAGCTTTGACAAAGCCAAAGGTCTCACTTTTTTTCGATCTATTGGCTTTGCCAATGCCTTTTAGCTATGGTATACAGCATCTGCGAGATGCTGTGCAGCATGGTGAAAACTTTTAGAAAAAAAACAAAAAATGCACAATTACAGTTCTGCTTCATCTTCTAGGTGCTTGCAAGCTCTTTTTTGCATGAGTGATTCCAAAATGACTCTGGCACTATTTTTATTTACCGATCCGAGATGGATCAGTAAATAAAAAAATTAAACAGAAGTAGCGCAAAAACACCTTTAAGGTGGAAGGGGCTAGTTTGCATGCTGGTCCTCTGCAAAATAAAAAATGAAAAAAAATGTATGGGTGGAGACAGCAGCAACAGGGAGTGGGAGGGGTTGAGGGAGGAGTCAGTAATGGGGAGTGGGAGGGGTTGAGGGAGGAGTCAGTAATGGGGAGTGGGAGGGGTTTAGGGAGGAGTCAGTAATGGGGAGTGGGAGTAAAAATGCATCAAAGGGAACCGGGTTGGAAAATGGGGAAGCGGCACTCAAGGGATATCCAAATGAGCAAGAAAGCAGCAGGGGGACGCGCACAGGTGGAAAATGGAGGGGAGAGGGAGAAGTGCATGGTCAAGAGAAAGAGCAACACAGAGCATGGTATGGGGGAAGAGACGTACACTAAGGAAACAGATGGAAATAAATCCACTGTCATGGAGTGTTTAACCAAAAATAAAAATGTAGTGCCTGAAAAGTAAGAAGTGGAAGAACACATATAATGAGGATATACTCGAGGGAATGGGCAGGCACAAGCAAAGGAAGGTAATCCAGCACAAGCTAAGAAATGAAAAAAAAAGCAAATGAGAGCCAGCTAATTCCAATTAATGGGTGGCTTCTAAACCTACTGTAAGCTAACAAGAGGTCTTTTTACAAACACACAGCTTGCACTGTCTGGTAGGATGAGACCTAAAAAGGGTTAATACTCTGAGAGAAGGTGACTTGCAATTATCCTAGTCAAGAAGTAGGATTTTAAGAAAAACCTTTAATGTCTTTTTAAAGCAATAGGCAGCCCAGGCAAGCAGAATGTGAGGTGGACCATAAGATGTTCCTCAGAGCAATACTTTGCTACCTCACGATTTGGATCTACTTCAGATCTTTCAGGTACAGTGTTTTCTTCATGTGAAAGCCTTGAATGTTAATCTGCAAAGTCTGAATATTGTTTGTGCATCTAGATGGAGCCAATTTCGAAATAGGAGGTATTCGATTTTCTTGCTTGCAGCAAAATGGCTTCTACATAAGCAAGAGTTATATTGGGAACGCTTGTCAGAAGTGCAGTACGACTGTCAACACGTTTGAAAGTCACGGAGAGGGATTATGGTTTTGAATTTGTGTGATAGGTCTACCTGGGACAAAGCAAAGTGAGTTAACTTGGTAACACGTCCAAGCACAGTTCTGTGGTTATCCTGAAAATCACCTTCTGGACCTGTGTTGAACACCTGTGTTGTAGGTGGTACTCAGGGGGACTCACGTGGACCATCTTCATAGAGTCCAGCTTAAAGTTAACTATCGAACCAATAAATACATTTTACTGATATATGGGGGGAATTAGCAGAACCCAGCATAATTAATTGAGCTAAAAGATAGCACCCTCCATTACCTGGTGTCTTCTCATATCATTAACATGATCTTCTCTTGATTGGATCGCAATATACTATCTTTAGAGTAGGCAATGCAAGTTTTTTCTTATTCTCGTTAGCAATATTTAGGACCTTGGTTGGTTCTTGGAAAGACTTGGGTGGTCATTCTGACCCTGGCGGTCTTTGACCGCCAGGGCGGAGGACCGCGGGAGCACCGCCGACAGGCCGGCGGTGCTCCAATGGGGATTCCGACCGCGGCGGTAAAGCCGCGGTCGGACCGGCACCACTGGCGGGGTCCCGCCAGTGTACCGCGGCCCCATTGAATCCTCCGCGGCGGCGCAGCTTGCTGCACCGCCGCGGGGATTCCGACCCCCCCTACCGCCATCCAGATCCCGGCGGTCGGACCGCCGAGATCCGGATGGCGGTAGGGGGGGTCGCGGGGCCCCTGGGGGCCCCTGCAGTGCCCATGCCACTGGCATGGGCTTTGCAGGGGCCCCCGTAAGAGGGCCCCTACATGTATTTCACTGTCTGCTGTGCAGACAGTGAAATACGCGACGGGTGCAACTGCACCCGTCGCACAGCTTCCACTCCGCCGGCTCGATTCCGAGCCGGCTTCATCGTGGAAGCCTCTTTCCCGCTGGGCTGGCTGGCGGTCTGAAGGCGACCGCCCGCCAGCCCAGCGGGAAAGTCAGAATTACCGCCGCGGTCTTTCGACCGCGGAACGGTAACCTGACGGCGGGACTTTGGCGGGCGGCCTCCGCCGCCCGCCAAGGTCAGAATGAGGGCCTTGGTGTAGTGCAGTTCTCAGCCTCGGGAAGCAAGCAATGAATGTAGCACTCCAGCCTGCTACTGAAGGCTATGATCATTATTAAAAGCCCTCTCCCCACTGTAAGGGAAAGGGCCTCTAACACCTGCTATAATACTAGACTGAAGGGCTAGAGTGAAATTAGAACATTTCACCCACTGTGGATCGAATGGTGTATATTAGCAGTTATTAACCTGGGTCGAGGAACCCAGGAGTCTGCCACACCTGCTCACGTCGTGGTCTCTAACTGATATTAGTAGAATATTAAACTATATGTACAGAAAAGAACAAGATTGAAACATGAACATTTTAAAACGTGTAAATGTGAAGGAAATCAAAATTGGATTGTAATAATTAGGTTGGCATTTAAGGTAATTAAGTGGGTAAATTAAGTAACAAACAGAATTGAGTACGGACAACTGGTGGCCTCAACTGAGGTGCTGGTATGCACTGACAGAGAGAGAGCATATGTTGTGAGTGAAAAAGACAGAGGGCCAGATGTATGAAAAAGTTTTACACTCGCAAACGGTGCAAATCGGTAAATTCGGCCGTTTGCGAGTGCAAAACAGTGGTCTGCAATGCTTGAAAGGCATTCGCAGACCACAAATAAGAAATCGCTAAAATTGCGATTTCTTGTGTTGCGACCTGGAAATTGCGAGTCGCAATTTGCGATTCGCAAATTCCAGGTCTCAAGGCGATGCTGCAAAAAATCGCAAATTGCGATTTTTCGCAGAATGGCATTTTGCACATGCAAAATACCATGGACTGCAACCAGGTGGTAACCCGGTGCAAAATTTAAAAATTCATTTAAAATGCATTTTTAAATTGAACATGTAAAGCACACATGCCCTTATGGCATGTGTGTACTTTACATGTCCCCCAAAACATTTTTGGGGTGCAGCAGAGGGGACCATAGGCCCCCAGCACCCTGGGGATTTGCATTTCCAAAATTGCGATTTCTGGTTCAGAAATCGCAATTTTGGAAATGCAAAAAATTTGCAGCTATGGGCTGCGAATGGGGCCGGTATCGCAATTTGCGATTCGGTAATAGCATTTGCGATTTTTAAGAAATCGCTATTACCGAATCGCAAATGTGATACATGGCACTTTGCGAGTCGGTAATAGCGATTTCTTAAAAATCGATATTACCGAATCGCAAAGGGCTGTGATGATACATCTGGCCCAAAGTGATAGACTGGAGTATAGCATATCACTTCGTATTTCAGAAATAAAGTTAAGTATTGAAAAGCTCTAACTCCCCCATTAATAATTCGATGTTTGCATATTTTTTGTTTACAAGTTAATAAACATATTTCTTGATTTGTGTATTTGTTTGATTTATAATTGTTTCTGTATTTTTTGTGTAATGTTTTGAACTTCAAATTGTAGAAGTTGCTTAGTCGGGGGTCCCTAGGTTCAAATAGTGGTTCAGTAGGGGTTCACAGCAGTCAAAAGGTTAAGAACCTCTGGTGTAAATTATACAGGGGACAAACAGAAAGATAAACTATATTATGTTAGTGCAGGGCTGTTCTTGCCATTTTCAGCCTTGAGCCTCTCCATTGTAGACAGTGGCACTCAAACATTCAAGAATATTTAAACCTCATTGCCCACTGCACAGTCCATCAAGCGCAGTAAACACCTTTGCATAGGGAGTTAACTGCTGTTAATTGCCCACTGCACAATTATTGTCCCAAGCCAAAGACCTGCCGAGCATCTCAGCCTTGCCAGTGTTCAGTCTTAGAGCATTCCTTCCAGTCCACTCGTCTCAGGTCACCTGAGACCATTCGAAACTGATCAGGGGAGGCACAGCCCTTCACATAGTTAGACATCTTCTCAGAGAGGCCAGTTGATCTGAGGATCGCCATGAGGGAGCTCACGAAGATGTTGACGAGACTGGGTAACAGGGCAAAGATTGACAAATCCTACACGTTACCAGAACAGGTTTAGTGACAAGGTGGCAGAGTTTCACCTGCTGAGATGTTGACCAAAAATCACATCTCAGAAGTGTTTCCAAGAGAACATGATGACTGGAGAGCAAGGGGATAGTTTGCATTTTAGCTCTAAAGCTTTAAAATCGGTATTTAGCGTAGAAAGTGCATGAATTAGTTATGCTAGTGGTTGGGCCAAAAGACTATACATTTAAAACACAATGACTGGGTTCCTGTTGTAAACACAAGGCAGTGTTGGGGGTGAGTTTACCCCATTGCAGCACACAGAGTGCAAATGGGCAGGACATCTGGGTCCTTTTTAGTAATCTTTGCTGTGAATGTGCATCTACAACCGATTTTGTGCAATGTCGCAAACTTTCCAACAAATTAACGTTTGAGAACTGTTGCACAAGGTGCAAATAAAAAGTATACCCGTGGTGAAAACAGATCAATACTCTGTACAAACATCCCCTTAACCTGCTGCCGTCCTTGAACTACCTGCGGAGGGTGGCGGCAGTGTAGGGGCCCTGTCTGATTCCAACCCCCTCCAGGCACATGCTGCCCCCTCTGAGCTTCCCAGACTAAACGCTGCAAAAGCCCTCATTGTTATTAATTATAAATTATTTTACTTTCTCTTTCAAAGTATGCCTGCTAATTAATGTGGTCTTTTCCGACAGAAGCTTAGACCAAATACCATGGCCCAAATGTACTAACACTTTGCATTGGGATTGCGTAACAGCGCAAAGTGTTGTACGAACTATACACTACTTTGGCCCATATTTATACTTTTTAGCGCCGCATTTGCGTCATTTTTTGACGCAAAAGCGGCACAAACTTACAAAATACAATTGTATTTTGTAAGTTTGCGCCGCGTTTTGTTCAAAAGGCGGCGCTAAAAAAGTATAAATATGGGCCTTAGTGTTAAGGGGTCGTTCCATGAGAAGTCCACAGTCGTTCCCATGTAACCATTCATGAGTTTTTATGAGAATCCCTAACTAGTAACACTGTTAGACAGGGATTTGCCTAAAAAATAGTTGGGAAAAGTTTTCTTTTCTTCATACTTTTCCGCCTTCGGATAGATGCTGTATTGCACAGTACACATCGAAATTTAGAAAAGTATTAATCTTTACTTATGTATATTATTTGTACAGAAAGGGTAACTTCCAGTGTAAAACCTATGATAGACATCACACACACGCTTGCACTATAATGCAAGTGTGTGTGTGGCACAAGGCAGGCCAAGTGTCCCGGGGGAGGGTCAAAAACAGCACCATATCATAGTAGATAGGGCTCTGTTTAACTCTACCTTTGATGCAACGCAGCAACTTTGCAGCATTGCATTGCTTCACTTCTTTGTAAATTTGCCCCCAGAAGTGGACTGAAAAGTGCAGCTGGCATAATAAGAGTCCCCTGCATGTAGAAAGATGATTGATTGATCAGATGCTTTTACTATGGAGCCTCAAAAAGGTGAGTAAATCGGCGAGGACTGCTATTATAATCTTTTTTCCCACTTCGTAGGCACTCTAGTCTCTCAAACAGACCGATTGCCATTCTAATTTTAAAGCACTCCCTGAAATTAAGTCATTCTTTTTATGGAGCCTTCCTCATTTGCATGGTTGCAAGTGAGCCACTATCCGTCTTCCTGGTCAGGTGCTCAGGGCCTCTAGACTGGTCTGATGACAGCCTTAGCATTCCATTTTCAGGTGCATCAACTAGTTAGAACAGACCCCACCAACCACCCCCTTGTGATGATGTGACCCTACTAATCGCTTCTACCATGAACAGGTTAAGAGAGCACCACAAAAGATGATCCTGCAATAAGAGCAGTGCATGGTGTACTGCCGAAGACTGCCATGCCCCTTGGCTGGAATGTGGCCTACTAGTAGATGAGCTGGATTAATGCAACATTCGGGCTGATGCCTTAGCACACCACCATAAGAGGGCCCCAGATTTCAATAAATGACCTTACGAACTCCCTTGTTGCTAAAGGGGAAAGAGCACACCCAAGGGTAATTTAGACTTTGGCTCTGAAAATTTTGCATCAGAGCTTATGAGGATGGCTCTCTTCCTTGGTTGTAACTAGGTCTGATGTAACAGAACCAGAGCTGGTGCCACAGTAATTTGATAGTAGGCAGCTTCCTTACAGTGCTACTACAAGAGGCCACAAGATGGTGCCAGAGTCAATAAATATTGCAACAACAACAAACTGATTGACGGAATGCTTGGATTCAACTCAGCCACTGGCAATTGCTCAGGCTGCATTCCAGTGATCCCTTGTATGCAAACCATTCCACTCTAGACAAAGGCCCCCGATATGCAAGTCAGTACTGACTCTGGTCCTCATAGGAACAGTCCATCCCATAGTGCCAGGCAAGGTCCTCTTGCAGACTGGTTTCAACCTACTTAGGTCTCATAAGTGAGGTATAGCTTGAGTCCTGTGGTACACGGAGTATGGAACCCATGTTTGGGCACACCCATCGCACTTAAGATATAAACCACAAAAACAAGGTCATGGTATGTTCTGTTAATACCAGTACTGGCAATCACTCAGGGCCTCATCTCAGTCCATCGCTTTTCACCAACCATACCACTCTAGACAAATGTGGCCTCATGCTTATTGCAAGCATTCCTTCTATCACCTTTGCATGTTTTAATGTAATGCCCTAAATGGCCAATGGTGTGCCCAGACATGGGTCCTGTGCTCATTGTGCCACTACAACCAAGCTACACCTGACTGAAGAACCCCAATCAGGGCAAAACCAGTCTTGGGTTGCTTGTGTCGCTTGTGTTCTGGGTAAGGGAAGACTTGCCCAGGCAGTTCGGGCTGGACAGTTCTTACTAGAACAGATTCAAGACTGATTTGCTTATGGCTGAGTCCAAACTAAGATAGCTTGTTGGGCAAAAGAATGATGAGTTTGGATGCTATCCTGGGAGATTGCCGGTAGTTAGACTTATTTCCAGCATTCCTCTAATCACCTTGTGTGTTTCGACTGCAAGAAATAGTCTAAAAAAAATTAAGTGGGGAATGCCCTGCATAATTAGATTAACTATGCTGGAACCTTTGAAAATCTTTGTACCGGGAACTGTGGAGGGCAGCTTTCTCCCTTGGTTGGCGGAAGGGCTTCCTATAGAAGGTAATTCTCTCCCCAGTTAGGAGAACAGCATATTGGTGAAGGCCAGCTCTCTCTCTTTATTGGAGTAGGGCCTTCATGCAGAAGTCACCTTACCCAGTTGGTTGAAATGGGACCCATGAGTGAAGGATGCCTCTCTTTCCCCCTTGTTTGGAGCAGGCCTACTGGAAGAGGAAATTCTGTCCCTTGGTGGAAGCAAGGCCTGCGGAAGGAAGTTGCTCCGGATTGTAATTGGTGTACACTTAAGTAGTGTCTTCCTCCTTTAAAGAAGGACAAGGTTACACAAAGATTTCCTATCCTGAAGTCCCCATTGACAGGAACAACTAGTCCTCCAGTGTTGGACTGGCCTATAGGGAATCTGGCAGTGCCTGATGGGCTGGTCTGACAGATCAGTGTGTGGGCCATTTTTATGGCGGTTTGTGGACCTTATTGGGAGAGGTGCCACTACTGCTTGAACAGCCAGGTCTTGAGAAGTTTCTTGAAGGTAAGGAGGTTTTTGGTTTGACGCAGGTGGGTGGGAAGAGTGTTCCACGTCTTGGCGGCGAGGTGCGAGAATGATAATGGGTCGGTTTTTATTGCTGATTTCCCTCATATTGCTGCAAACATTGCCTGCTACAAGCACAAATACATTAAAAAAATCTATTTTCAGATTTTGTGTTATAGCTGCAAACATGAGGCTGCAATAGCATAAAAACCCAGGACAGTGAAAACAACTTTCTGAAGTTTGATCCCACTAGGTATATTTTCATCACTCTTGTGTGCCCCACAATCTCCCAATACATCTATTTTCAGCTCTTGTTCTGAAATTGCCAAATGTTACATTTGCTCATTAAAGTCCATTGACACCTGAAAGTGTGTGCTTTGCAAGGGAATTAGAGAAAAGAACCTTAAGAATAACTGCCTGAAATTTCCTGTGCTTTGTGAAGACAAGGGCATGGGTCCCTCAGAATACAGCATTGGTATTCCCACATTCCTGCTCTCAAAATAGCTGGTACCGCAGGTGTATGCAATATTGGGATAAAAGGACATCTGGGGTTTTCAAATTTGCCCCTCAGGCTCTCCTGAAAAAATAGGTAATTACCACAGGAACTGGGAATACTGCATCAGATTCCAATGGTATTGGGTGCAGCTGGAGAAATATCTAGGGGGATCACTGCAACTGTGGTATTCCTCCCTCCCATGTTGCTGGAAGCATCCTGATGGTGTCCCCACTGGTTGAAGGCAAGCCATTAAATACAGACCCTAAAGGATTCACAGTTCCATGCCGTAGTTTCAAACGTTGCTTTGCATAATAAAAGCATTGCTACTTTAAAGGCCAGATGCAGCAAAGGGTTTTACCCATATTGTGTCTATGGGAAAATGTGTTCGTACATATGGCCCTAAGTGTGCATTAAAGACATATGGGATCTTTAGGGCTTGGCCTCAAACATTTCATGTAGAGGGTGGGGGAGTCACTAGGTTTCTGCCAGTCGAGTGTCAGTTGGCCCCACTGCTGGAATTCTGTGACACAGCAGTCCATTCAGCACGAGGCCACCAGACCAATGCTTCAAAAATCTTGTACCATATGTGGAAGGCGTCAGGTGTATATTTTTCGTGTCCAGTAGCACCATGAAATGCATGGTTGTCTCAAGCAAGAAAAATAATCCATGGTCTCCACACACATCCACCATTAATCTATTTCCCTTGTGTTTCCTTGGGCACGCCTAGGCAGCGAGGATGACCACCTGGGCAGGGAGGATGATCGGCTGGAGGGTAGTAACTGGCACTTAGTTGATTGGATAGGGGCCAATTATGCAGTTTGTAACTTTTTGTCTTCCACATTATGATTTCATTGTTCTTTCAGAGGGTTCTCTTTTTCTCTGATTTCATAATCATATCTTTCTTTTGTCTCTCTCTCTTTCTGTATACTAAATGTACTGATTTATTCTGAGCTTTTCCTAGTTACACTCTCTTATTTATGCATCTGTGCAATATTACATTCTGTGGAAATCTAGCTGTACTTGCTTCACCTGGCAGGCAAGAGGGGCAGTGAGGGATGGAAGGACCCTGCGTATCAGTGTAAATGTTGAGGCCTGCAGCCATGGTCTGGGGCCATGCTTGCAATGTTCTTGACTGTAATCTATTGGGGCTTCTCTACCCTGCTTAGTCTGCCCACCCCCACATTTTATCTTCTTGTGACAACACTGCTGTCTATTCATCTGCTCTCATGGCTCTGAAGACAGTTTTGTCAGTCTCTATTAATGCTTATTGATTAACAAATTCCTTCAAATCTGTTAAATCTTTGGACAAATCCCCAACAGTTCTTACATCCTCATTCAAATGTCATCAGCCAGTGTCTTTGATCCAGGCATCTACTTCTGGGTCTTTATCTGACAACCAACGCTGGACTTACACTGTGGGCAGGTATAACCCTTGCTTGGGCTTAACGTCTGTAACATTGCGGGGGTCACATCAATCCTATGTAATATATCAAAGTAACTCAACCTAAATCTAGCATTGCTAACAAACTTTACCTGCCAGTGATTATAAATTATAAATTGTCCATTCTGTGATGATAAACGATGTATCACAATCAATTTCCCATTCCTGTTTCACCTTCAATTCATTTTTCGCAGGTCACTTCTAAAACGTGTATACGATCTTTTCTGCAAAGCACTTTGGGACTTGGAGAAAAGATAGGAAAGCACTATAGAAACAGTGCATATGCAGTGCAAAAAGTAGATGTACACCAGCAATCTTTGGGACTTCTGTAAACATCTTTCATACGTTTTAACCACGTGAACATGGCCTGTCCTCTTCCTCAATATCCTGGAGTGATTGTGCCCTTATAAATTGTATTAATAAAATGCCCCCCTCATTAATACTCTGGTGAACAGTTGATGTGCAGCTTAGTAAATCCTTGTATGTGTGATGCGTCACGGGGAGAGAGGCACCTCGGGGGCGGGGGGAGTTGCTCATGGTTCCCCCTCCTAGCACAATGACTCCATTTTAAAACGCGGGAGCGAGAAACACACCAATGTACTAAACTGTGGCTCATTCATGTTCCCATCACCCCCGTTTCCTGTGGTATGAGTTTGTTTAAATCTTGGAGCAGAACAACTCTTGAGAATTCAATCCAGGGCTAGCTTCACCGCTGCCTGGCCCCTCTCTGCCCTGGCAGGGCCGACACCTGGCTTCTGTCAGCAGTAAAAGTAGTCAGAGGCCTGTCTGTTTACTGTGAGACTCTCACACCTATGGAGGCCGATGCGAGCCTTAATTCTCTGCTTGTCTTTAAAGTCTGGGCTTTTATCCAATGTTGTAGCTACCGGCCCTCCTCCCCTTCTTTAGACCAGTAAGAGGAAGGGGGGGGGGGGTGTTGTCTGGCGCTCAGGGTCTCGTCTCTGTGCTTGTGGGTGTCATCCCCCCCGCCCCTCAGGTCCTCCTGTCAAAGCGTGGGGGGTTTCCAGAGCATGCCCCTGGGTGGCTGTGCGCCATGTCGAGGTTAAAGCTGGCCTCCTGCCCACTCGCTTGGCGCGGCTCCGGGCCTTCACGGACTGCAGGCCGGGCGCACAGTCTGCTCAGACCTGTTCATTATCACTCCTGGGTGAAGACAGGATGTCGCTGAAAACACAACCACATTGTTGTCCTTACGGGCTGTGCCGGATCCGGGCTCGGGTGTCATGGAGGTGTATCCCCCGTCAGGGGGGGGGGGGGGGGGGGCCCTGTCTGACACCTGACGGGGAGCGAGCACATGCATTTGGACAAGGACCTGGCACCGTGGTGTCTGACACCCGGCGTCGGCGGCATGGAGAGTGTCCATCATACACGCATGCGGATGAGGACCAGGCGGGTGCTCGGTGTCTGCATGCCCAGCGTGTGTAGAGCAGTGGCATGTGCCTTACACCACTGCTTGGAAACTGCGCCCGTGGGAGGATGAGGTCTTAGAGGAGCTTCGTGTCTGACAACAATGCTCGGGGAGAGCACTCGGCTGGGTGAGGGCCTAGAGGGTGCTTGGTGTCTGACACCAAAGTTGGGGTAGAGTGCATGAGTGCGTGAGGGCCTGGAGTGGGCTTGGTGTCTGAGAACAATGTTCGGAGGAGCACATGGGTGGATGAGGGCTTGGAAGGGGCTTGGTGTCGGACACCAATAATCTGGGAAACACACGCTTGATGAGGGCCTGGAGGGGGCTTGGTGTCTGACACCAATGCTCGGAGAGACAAAGAGGTGAATGAGGGCCTGGAGTGGGCTTGGTTTCTGCACGAAGAAGGTCTTTTACCAAGAAGACTCTTTCATCTCTTTGGAAATAGCAATAGGTATCTTTACGTCTCGGTCATGACTATGTGGATGGATGGAAAGACAGCATGCAGCCTGGCAACTGGCTCACCCCATGGGGTGCTGAGCTTGTCTCCTTCTCTGGTGTTAGTAAGTGTTCTGCCTGTCCCTCACGTCTCCGTCCCTCTCCTTTGTCAGATCAGAGATGAAGTGTGTCACGATGAGAGCATCAAAAGGACACCCCATGCTAAACTCTTGGGAAATAACAATTAGGAAGCAGGCAGTGGGGGCGCTTATCTAAACAGACTTAGCCTCAAAGGAAAGTATTATGAACATGTATCATAAGACAATTTGTTTTTCAAGTGGTGATGCTAAAAGGTATTTACTGCAAAATATTGTAGAGTAGATGCTTTTGATAAATTACCAATATTAGTGTTGCAAACTTAGAAATAATATTGCGTACATGTCTTAACTGTGTGACCAATACAAGCTGTATATCCGACAATCTTATCACGACAGCAAAGTTTAAAAAAAATATGCGTGCACATGAGCGATTTGTGAATAGCACTGTGTATTTATGACAGGGATAGAGATCTACACAGCAAGCTCTTTCTAAACAAAAAGGGCCAATAATCAGCAATTAAATCATCATCATGTCAACAGAGTAACTAAATCAAAGAACACACACTGGCTCTCAATTAGAAACGGCACATTATTTAGCACTTGCTGTCAACCAATAGGATGAACTGATTTCTATCACCAAAAGCTAATGGGGAAACGAATGGGACAATGTAATCATCCTTGAAATGCCAAGGACCGCCCATCCAAGCCATGGCAGTGCATGAAAAACACATGGAAACCAATAGCTGAATGGGACTGACTGAAAGCCTACCTTGAAAGCCGACTGTGAAAGCCTACTGTGTTTCTGTACTTCTTAGTGTTTTTTTTTTAAAGAATTGATAACATAGAATCCGCCAGTCAGCTAGAGCTGTCCATAACAAGGCCTAAAAAAACAGAGAACCTTTAGGAGCCATCCTTACAGGCTGGGAGAGGTGAGACCCAAGGCTGTTGACTTTTGTCCCTACATGGACACAGCCTTAGGTATCTACTGCTGCACACATTTCAGATTTACATGGCACACGCACCTTTGATCTAAAAGTTGGCCTTAGCCTGGTGATACTAATGCAATAGTTTGTGTGTGAACTATCAGTAATGTGCAGGATACCTCTGAATAGCTTGCACATCATAATTGCCTGTCAGCTGGTTTGAAAATACACAGCTACCCACCAGCTAGGACAGCGCTCTAAGGCACTTTGCCTGTTTTGGTAAGGCCTTGAGAGTCAACAGGACAGGTTGATGCAGCCTACTCTCATCTCAAAAACGTTCCTCTTTCTTTATGTTTCTCCTTTTTCTGTCGTTTCAATCCTCCATTCTTTTGTCCTCTTTCCTTCCTTTCTCTCCTTTCTCATTTCATTTTCTTGTTCTCACCTTTCTTGATTTATTTCCTTTCTTGTTCTTTTTTCTTCCTATTATTCATTTTCAACTTCTCTCTTTTACTTCTTTCTTTCACTTACTCCTTTCTTGCATTCTTGCTGATACTTACTCCCTTTATTCTTCTATATTTCTGTCTTTTTCTCTTACTGTTTCTGTTTCTACTTTTTTCTTTCTTTTCTCAATTCTGGTTCTCTCATGTTTCTCCATGTTCTCTTCTTTCTCTTTCCTTGGCTCGGATTGCTCTAATTCTTTCCTTTACATCAATTCTTTCTTTCTTCTCCTGTTCTTTTCCCTCACAAATCTCTCTCTACTTCTTTGTTCAGCTCATTTTCCTTTCTCCAATTTTTTTTTGCTTTCTCCCCTCCTCTCCTTCTTTCCTTCTCTTTTTAACATCTTTCTTTCTCTACTTTTCCTACTCTCCTTTTAGTCTTGCTGTCTCTCTCTGCATCTTCCTCTTTTTTCTCCACCTGCCTTCCTTTTTTTGTGCTCTTTCTTTCTTTACTTTCTTTCTTTTTCGTCCCTTTTACTCTACATCTCTCTCTTTTCCTCCCCATATTTATTACTGTAGTTTGGTTCATTCCTTCTTTCTTTCCTTTTCTGTCCCTCTTTTTTCTCCTTCCATTACTTCCCTTTCTCTCTCTTTTTCTTTCAGTTGCATTCTCTTTTCTCCATTCTCCCTTCTTCATTGGTTCATTTCACTCTGTTGTCTCTTTTCCTTTCCTTTCCTCCCCTTTCTTTTCTCTCCCATCTTTTTTGCTTTTTCTGCTGGTTTTCTTTCTTTTATTCTGTCTTTCTCCATTTCTGCTTCTTTATTTTTCTCCATTCTCAGCCATCTTTTTCTCTTGTTCTTTCATTATTTTCTACCCCGCTCTCTCTCTCTGTCACGTTCTCTCTCAAGAGCAAATGGACTAAACTTGTCCTTGGGGACCCCACAGGTAAATCTTTTGGGGTACAGCTCTTGTGTGTTTAATTCTGCTTGCTCTCTAGGGCAGCACTGGAGTACTCAGTGGTACTGTTTACGTTTCTTAGGCTATGTGTACCCATACCGAATCCCTTAGTCAGGGTGGTTTATAACATGGGTACTTGAATTAATTTTTTCCATGGGCCAAAATGTTTGGTCTGTGGTGTGACAGAGGGCCACACTGATTGCAGCAGGGTAACGGTCTTGAGGGGGAGAGTGTAGGGGAAGCAAATCAAATAAAATCTGGTATCAATCCCAGCTTCTTCACTTGACAAAATTGTGTGATCCTAGTCAATTGTTTTTTCACTTTCCCTCCTTTTACATTATCACATATAAGATAACCTCAAAATACATAACTTCAGGATGTCCTCTGTACAACACCTTCTCCTGTGTTTGGTTTAATAAACTATAATGATCACGTATAACAGCAATGCAGGTCACCCAAAGGGTGCACATAACTGAATTGCCTCTTAGTTCACTATGTAGCACATTTCTTGTTCAGCATTTGATACTGGCTTAGGAAGTATAAGCCATTGTGTGCCAGGTCCTATCTGGATGTGGGAGAGAGAAAGCAACACGTTGTGGTGGTAGAATAAGCAGCAGGCTTGTGCTGTGTATTTGCCAGTCTATTGTTTTTTAGGGGGTGATTGTGGAAAAGCCAAGCAGTATGTGGAGGTTCTAATGTGAAGTGTGAAGTGTCCACCTCTGCATGAGGTCAGATGAAAGTCTTTGATTGTTTCCCCCGTTACATTATCTATCATGGGTGTGAAACATCTTCTGTGTGTACAGGTTCCCATGGCAGTCACTGGTTTCTGGGATTTATCTGGGGTGGGTTTTGTCATTTACAACTGGAGTCTGACAGAAACTACTGCAGTCCAGTTGGATAACCAACTTCCTTAGTACTCTTGAGAAGCAGATAGGATATACTCCTGGAGTTGGAGCAGGTTAGGAGCTTTAAGGCGAATTCTACAATAATCATACACAATAAACTCAGGGGCAGATTATCTAAGATTTTGCATATCATTTTTGTTATTTATTAAGTCATGAAAAGCCACTGCCTTGCGTTTCCCTGCATTGGAAAGGCTTCCTATGGGTGGAGCAAGAGTATTACCATGCACACACAAATGAATTTTGCCACATTCCCAGATTTACAAAGACATCCCCAGTGAGGTGTAGCAAGGAGAAATAGCTTTGTTTCTCCTCGTTATTTACTCTTTTCACATCTGCTGCATTTTGGAGCACACATAAAAAGAGGAAAACACTGCACATAAACAATCCTGCCAGTAACAGAAGCACTTGGCGCTAGGCAGCACACAGTGCGCCAGCACTAGGAGGCAGCAGAAATGCACCATACTTTAGTTGATATTGTACATTTCTACTGTAATTTTTTCACAACACAGTGCAGCAACTTTGCTTGCTGCTCTGCCTTGCTTAAAAAATTAGTAAATCTGCCTTTCAGTGTCCAGTCAGAGTATTTGTAAATGACTAGTCTCTGATGCTCAGTGAGTCTGCTGTGAAGTGCCACAACCTTTGCGTTAATCCTTCTCTGTTCCTTTCTCAATAATGCTAATGGAGTAGGAATCAGTAGTGCAGAGGACAAGGAAGTGCTTTTGCAGATGTGAGAAATATAGGACTGTCGCAGCTGCAGCATCTTTGGAGCTATTTGCGCCTTTGTCCTGTTGCAGATGCAGCACCTTTGAAGTTGGTGCTGCAGGCATTGTGCCCTACACAGCACCACTGCAACTGTAGGAACAGCAGAACTGTGGCAAATACTGCACCTCTGTAGCTGCAGGAGCAGCAGTCCTGTAGCAGATACAGCATCTTTGCATCTGCAGGAGCAGCAAACCTTTGGCAGCTGCAGCACTTCTGCAACTGGAGTGGCAGCAGACTTGTGGAAGATGCAGCAAGCATATCTGTGGCAGATGCAGCACCTCTGAAACTGCAGAAGCAGCAGGCATATATGTCAGGTGCAGCAAGCCTGTGCCAGATGCAGCAGTTCTGCAACTGCAGGAGCAGCATACCGGTGGCAGATACAGCACCTTTGTATCTGCAGGAGCAGTAGACCTGTCGTAGATACAGCACTGCTACTGTAGGAGCAGCAGAACTGTTGCAGATACAGCACCTTTGCATCTGCAGAAGCATCAGACCTGCGGTAGGTGCAGCACTTCTGCAACTGCGGAGCTGCAGATTGTGGCAGATGTAGCACCTCTGCAACTGCAGGGGCAGCAGAATTGTGGCTAACGTAGCATCTCCGCAACTGCAGGAGCAGAAGACCTATGGCAGATGAAGCACTTCTGCATCTGCAGGAGCAGCAGACCTGTGGCAGATACTGTACCACTGAACCTGCAGGAGCAGCAGGCATGTGTCAGGTGAAACACTTCTGCAACTGCAGGAACAGCTAGTCTGTGCCACATGCAGCACGTCTTTAACTGCCTAAGCAGCAGACATGTGACAGATACAGCACATTTGCATCTGGAGGAGCAGCAGACCTGTGGCAGTTACAGTGCCACTGCTGCTGTAAGAGCAACAGAACTGTTTCAGATACATCACCTTTGCATTTGCAAGAGCATCTGATCTGTGGCAGATGCAGCACCTCTGCAACTGCAGGAGTAGCAGTCCTGTGTCAGATGCAGCAGCTCTGCAACTGCAGGAGCAGCGGTTTGTTGTCAGATGCAGCACCTCTGCAACTGTGGGAGCAGCACAGCTGTGGCAGATACTGGCTGTGGCAGATACTGCACCTCTGCAACTGCAAGAGCTGCAGACCTGTGGGAGATACTGCTCCTCTGCAACTACAGGAACAGCCAGCCTGTGTCAGGTGCAGCCCCTCTGAAACATGCATAAGCAGCAGGTTTGTATCAGGTGGTGCACTTCTAGATCTGGCGGAGCAGCAGGCCCGTGCCTGATCCAGCAGTTCTTCAAATGCAGGAGCAGCAGACCTGTGGCAGATACAGTGCCGCTGCTACTGCAGGAGTAGCAGAATTGTTGCAGATAGACCACCTTTGCATTTCCAAGAGCAACTTATCTGTGGCAGATGCAGCACCTCTGCAACTGCAGGAGCAGCAGTCCTGTGTCAGATGCAGCAGCTCTGCAACTGCAGGAGCAGAAAGTCTGTGTTAGGTGCAGCACCTCAGCAACTGCAGGAGCAGCGGCCTCTGCCAGATGCAGCACCTCTGAAACTGCAGGAGCAGCAGATCTGTGGCAGATACTGTACTTCTACAACTGCAGGATCAGCAGACCTGTGTTAGATGCAGCAACTCTGAAACATCAGGAGCAACAGGCCAGTGTCAGATAAAGAGCTGCTGCAACTGCAGGAGCAGCAGACCTATGGCAGATTTAGTTCCTTTGAAGAGCAGAGGACTTGTGGAAAAAAACAGAAACTACACGCATTTGGTAGTCACAGCACCTTTGGAGCTGCAGGAGTGACAGACCTTCAGCAAATGCAGCACCCTTGGAGCATGACTGCAGCAAATGGAGCACCTGTCGAGCTGTGGGTGCTAGGCCTTTTGGTAGAGACCTCGCAGCAGGCATCCTTCCTCCCTCACTGAGCACTCCTGTTGGACGTGGAACAGGGCCTGTAGAGTGGTTTTGGCTTTGATTGTCCGAAACGTTGCCGGATATTGCAGTGGGCACCAGTCACCAGATTGAGCCGCCTCCACGGCCATTTGTAGACAGTCGTCCTGATTAGTGGCTTCCACCACTTCAACAAGTGGTATGGGTATTGGTCGAGCCCAGTCCACGACCAGCCTGATGTTCTCCTCTGTCTCAATGGCTTCCTCGGCCTCCTGGGGGGTGGCGGGCCGTGCATGACGAGATAAAAAGTCTACAGGGTTACTGGTGCCTGGCTGGTACTCCACATTGAAGTCGAATTCTTGAAGCTGCAGTATCCACTTCTTGATCCGTGGTGGGGGCTTGGATGACAACCCTTTGAAGACGGGGAAGGAGTGGTTTGTGGTCCATTAATACGGTGAACGCCTTGCCATAAAGGTACAGGTGGAAGTGCCAACACCCCCAGTAGATGACGATAGCCTCCCACTCAATCTGGGAGTAGCGTTGCTCTGTAGGCGTCAGCGTCGGGCTGGCAAACACGATTGGAGCCCACTCACCGCAATCTTGCCTCTGGGTAAGGACTGCACCCAGACCAGTGAGGCTGGTGTCGACAGCCAACTGGGATTCCCCCTGGGGGTTGAAGTACACCAGGGTGGTGTCCGCCGAGAGCGTGTTCTTGGTGTCTTGGAACGCGGATTCTTGCTCACTGCCCCACATGGTCGGTCTTGGCCAGGTTTCTCAGGGGGCCAGTTATGTCCAATAAGTTTCTCATGAAGTGCCCACAGTATGTGACCATCCCTAGGAAGCTTCTAACCCCAGAAACAGAGGTCGGTGCAGGAGCTTCTTGGATGTTTCTTACTTTTGAGGGGACTGGGCCAATGCTTTGCTCCGAGAACCTGTTTCCGAAGAAACAAATGTCACTTTTCATGAACTCGCACTTGTCGTGATGCAGAGTCAGCCCGTGTTCGCGCAGTCTCACAAATACGGCTCAGAGGCTTGCCATGTGGGTTTCCAGCATGGGGGCATGCACCAAGATGTTGTCACGTAAGTTCAGGACCCCCAGGAGTCTTGCAATACCCCTTTGATGGTGTGTTGGATACCTCGGCTGCGCTGGAGATGCTGAAGTTTAGATGGGTGTACCTCCAGAGGCCTGTGTGGGTAGAGAAGGTAGTGAATCGGGGTGTAGCACCAGCTGGTAGTAGCCCAATTGGAGGTCTATCTTGGAGAACCACTTCGACCCTTAGAGCTCCCCAATGATGTCATCTATTGTCGGGGTTAGATGTCTCTCCCGCTTGATGGCCTGATTGGGTAGTCGCAGGTCCACACAAATGCAGACGGCATCGGGCTGCTTGGGCTTCTTCGCGGCAACAATCGGGGATATCCAGGGGGTGTGCCCTGACACTCTTTCAATGATCCCTGCCTGTTCCAGGAGCATTAGTTCCCGTTCCACATTTGGTCGTAGGTGGAATGCCACTCGTCTGTGCCTGAGAGCGACTGGGCTCACAGACTCGTTGATGTGCAGCTTGATGGGGGGTCCTTTGAGGCATCCTATGCCGCTGAAAAGTGCCTCAAATTCTCTAGTGAGGTCTCCCAGGCCGCTGGCGTGAATGCTGAAAGCAAAGTGCATCAGTCCTTGGTCTTGTGCTGTTTGGCAACTGAGCAAGAATCCCGGCCCCTCTTGTGACACGTAGACTTTGGCCTTGATCTTAGCGCCTTCATGGGCGAGGTCTGTCGCAAAAACACCCGCCATTTGTAGGGGTTGAGCATTCCCAAAGGCATACACCCGTACTTTCGTGGGTCTGAGGGGCGGGGGGTTCCGTAGGTCGTGATAAGCTTCGATGGCCATGAAGTTGATAGAGGCTCCGGTGTCTATCAACGCTGGAATGAGGTGTCCTGCAACTACCACTTGGCATGTGGGCAGTTGTCGACCTTTGTCTGATCCCTTGTCCACAGCTCTTACCACATGGACTATCTCTGCGTTGTCGTCCATGTTGCTCTCTGATGAGGTGGTAGGTAGTGCTGCTACTGCCTTGATGCTTTCTTGGGTGCGGTTGGGGCAACTTCGGCTGAGAAGCAGCAGACCTTAGAGAAGTGGTTCAACTTGCTGCACGCAGTACAAGTTTTCACTTTGGCCAGGCAGCCGCCAGGGGGTGGCAGGGTGCTACTGCACCATCTGCAGGCTTTGTCCCTCAGTTTCGACTGTGGGATTCCGGTCTTGGTTTTGGCAGCATCTGAAAGTATTGCGTTGACAGGCTCCGACTTTATCTGGGTGGTTGGCAGCTGTTCCATATGCGCAGCCCACGCCTTTGAGAGTTCCTTAGAGTGGCCTAGTGTGAGGATGTCGCTCATGTGCATGTTAGGTTCTTGTAAGATGTGTTCGCAGAGCTTGGACGACGGGCACCCTTAGATGAACTGAGTTCTGATTTAGTCATCCCCATCCGGCAGGGTGCAGGTGCTGGCCAAATCCCTTAGGCGCACGTAGAATACATCTACCAATTCGTTGGGCCCCTGGTGCGCTTGTCGCAGCAGGAACAGCTCGTAGTCTGGGTTTGCGTAGGGCTCGAAGTGCGCGGTGATCGCATTCTTTAGTGTGTGGTATGTGTGTGGGGTTGCTTCTGCCAGCGACTTGGAGATCTTGTGAATGTCTGCCCCTCCCAGATGAAGTAGATGTGGATGTTTCCTCTCATCCTTAATTTCAATGGCCTCGAAGTAGGTTTTGAGGCGCTCCACCCATGCCTTCCAGTGTGTGGCCTGTGTTGTGGGGGGGGGGGGTTCCCCGTAACCGTGAATGGCTCTAGTGCAGGGATGCTGGCCGTACTGAGGTGGAGGAATGTGGACTGACGGTCACTGGTGGGATGACGTGCCGCTTGCGGTGGCTGGGCCTTCCGTGACTGGGGCTGGAAGGCAGTGTGGTAACCAGTTCCTTTGCTTGGAGGTGGATATCAAGCGTAGACCTGCAGCCCTGGACAGTGAGCCACCTCCTGAGGAGGGCAGGGTGCAGGAGCAGTCCAGAGAATCAAGGGGCCTGAGAGTTGGTATGCCCCACGGGGTGGGTACCAGATCCACAGAGGAGCAGAGGGGCTACAGTACCTCAATGGATGCAGTCTGGGCAGGTGGCACGGCAGTGGGCATGTTGTTGCTGGGTTTTGGCTGCTGTAGCACCATTAGGAGCTTTAGGGGCAGTAGACATTGACATACGCCACACCTGTTGAGCCGGGACAGCAGGCCAGTGGCGTAACAAAGCCCCCCTCAGCCCTTGGGGTGTGAGGGGCCCCCAGCTACAGGGGGCCCCCTCAGCACAGTACATTGTGCAGGGGCAGCAGCCCCTTGTCTGGGTCCACAGTGATGCCCCTTCTTCTACCACCCCACGGTGACGCCCCTTCTTCTACCATCGCAGTGACGCCCCTTCTTCTACCATGGCACGGTGATGCCCCTTCTTTTACCATCGTAGTGATGCCCCTTCTTTTACCACCGCAGTGATGCCCCTTCTTTTCCCATGGCACAGTGATGCCCCTTCTTTTACCATCGCACAGTGATGCCCCTTTTACCATCGCAGTGACGCGCCTTCTTCTACCATGGCATGGTGATGCCCTTTCTTCTACCATCGTAGTGATGCCCCTTCTTCTACCATCGCAGTGACGCCCCTTCTTCTACCATCGCAGTGACGCCCCTTCTTCTACCATGGCACGGTGATGCCCCTTCTTTTACCACCGCAGTGATGCCCCTTCTTTTACCATTGCAGTGATGTCCCTTCTTTTCCCATGGCACGGTGATGCCCCTTCTTTTACCATCGCAAGGCGGTGCCCCTTCTTTTACCATCGCACAGTGATGCCCCTTCTTTTACCATCGCAAGGCGGTGCCCCTCTTTTACCATCGCACAGTGATGCCCCTTCTTTTACCATCGCAAGGCGATGCCCCTTCTTTTACCATCGCACGGTGATGCCCCTTCTTTTACTATTGAGCGGTGATGCCCCTTCTTTTACCATCACGCTGTGATGCCTCTTCTTTTACCATCGCACGGTGATGCCCCTTCTTTTACCATCGCAAGGCGGTGCCCCTTCTTTTACCATCGCACAGTGATCCCCCTTCTTTTACTATCGAGCAGTGATGCCCCTTCTTTTACCATCATGCTGTGATGCCCCTTCTTTTACCATCGCAGCGATGCCCCTTCTTTTACCATCACACGGTGATGCCCCTTTTTTAACCATCACGCGGTGATGCCCCTTCTTTTACCATCGCAGCGATGCCCCTTCTTTTGCCATCGCAAGGTGATGCCCCTTCTTTTACCATCGCACAGTGATGCCCCTTTTTCTTACCATCGCGCAGTGATGTCCCTTCTTTTACCATTGCACAGCGATGCCCCTTCTTTTGCCATCGCACTGTGATTCCCCTTCTTTTACCATCGCAGCGATGCTCCTTCTTTTCCCATCGCACGGTGATTCCCCTTCTTTAACCATCGCAGGGCGGTGCCCCTTCTTTTGCCATCGCACAGTGATCTCCCTTCTTTTACTATCGAGCAGTGATGCCCCTTCTTTTACCATCACGCTGTGATGCCCCTTCTTTTACCATGGCACGGTGATGCCCCTTCTTTTACCATTGCAGTGATGCCCCTTCTTTTTCCATAGCGCAGTGAGGCCCCTTCTTTTACCATCGCACGGTGAGGCCCCTTTTTTTTATCATCGCACAGTGATGCCTCTTCTTTTGCCATCGCACGTTGATGCCCCTTCTTTTACCATCTGTAGGAGGCTGGCCTGGCTTGTAGTGGGTACCAGAGGTACTTACACCTTGTCCCAGGTCCAGTTATCCCTTATTAGTGTAGAAGAGGTGTTTCTAGCAGCTTAGGCTGATAGAAGGTAGCTATAGCAGAGCAGCTTAGGCTGAACTAGGAGACATGCAAAGCTCCTACTATACCACTGGTGTCATATGCACAATATCATAAGAAAACACAATACACAGATATACTAAAAATAAAGGTACTTTATTTTTATGACAATATGCCAAAAGTATCTCAGTGAGTACCCTCAGTATGAGGATGGCAAATATACACAAGATATATGTACACAATACCAAAAATATGCAGTAATAGCAAAAGGAAGTAATGCAAGCAGTGTAAAGTTACAATAGATTGCAATAGGAGCACATAGGTATAGGGGCAACACAAACCATAGACTCCAAAAGTGGAATGCGAACCACGAATGGACCCGAAACCTATGTGAGCTTGTAGAGGGTCGCTGGGACTGTAAGAAAACAGTGAGGGTTAGAAAAATAGCCCACCCCAAGACCCTGTAAGGTAGGTGTAAAGTGCACCTACTACCCCCAGAGAGCACAGAAGTCGTAATAGGGGGTTTCTGCAGGAAGAACAAACACTAGCAATGCAACAACAGTGGATTTCCGGACCTGAGTACCTGTAAGACAAGGGGACCAAGTCCAATAGTCGTGACCGTGTCGAGAGTGGGCAGGAGCCCAGGAAATGCCATCTGAGGGTGCAAGGAAGCTGCCACCAGATGGAAGAAGCTTGGAGTTCTGCAAGAAAGAAGAGAGCTAGGGACTTCTCCTTTGGAAGACGGATGTCCCACGTCGCGATGAAGCTTGCAGTGGTGTTCCCACGCAGAAAGACCGCAAACAAGCCTTGCTAGCTGCAAGGGTTGCAGGAGAGGTTTTTGGGTGCTGCTGCGGCCCAGGAGGGACCAGGATGTCGCCACTTGGAGGAGGAGACAGAGGGGGCACCCAGCAACTCAGGGAGCCCTCACAAAAGCAGGCAGCACCAGCAGAAGTACCTGAACGGCACTTGGAAGAAGAGTGAACTGAAGTCCACGCGAAGTCACAAAAGGGAGTCCCACGACACCGAAGGACAACTCAGAAGGTTGTGCACTGCAGGAAGGAGTGTCGGGGACCCAGGCTTGGCTGTGCACAAAGGAAATCCTGGAAGAGTGCACAGGAGCAGCTGCAAATCATGCTGTACCCAGCAATGCAGTCTAGCGTGGGGAGGCAAGGACTTACCTCCACCAAACTTGGACTGAAGAGTCACTGGACTGTGGGAGTCACTTGGACAGAGTTGCTGAGTTCCAGGGACCACGCTCGTCATGCTGAGAGCTCACTCTGATGAGCTCTTACATTCGTTATCTAAAGAATTCCCCAAAGCAGAGACCCAAAATAGCCAGAAAAGGAGGTTTGGCTACCAAGGAAGGAGGATTGGCTACCAAGAGAGGTAAGAGCCTATCAGAAGGAGCCTCTGACGTCACCTGCTGGCACTGGCCACTCAGAGCAGTCCAGTGTGTCCCCAACACCTCTGTTTCCAAGATGGCAGAGGTCTGGGACACACTGGAGGAGCTCTGGGCACCTCCCCTGGGAGGTGCAGGTCAGGGGAGTGGTCACTCCCCTTTCCTTTGTCCAGTTTCGCACCAGAGCAGGGCTGGGGGATCCCTGAACCGGTGTAGACTGGCTTATGCAGCGGTGGGCACCATCTGTGCCCATCAAAGCATTTCCAGACGTTGGAGGAGGCTACTCCGCCCCAGCCCTCACACCTATTTCCAAAGGGAGAGGGTGTTACAGGAGGGCAGAAACCTGTCTGAGGGGTTGGCAGCAGCTGCAGTGGAGACCCCGGAAAGGCAGTTTGGCAGTACCCGGGTTCTGTGCTAGAGACCCGGGGGATCATGGAATTGTACAATTCCATGATCTTAGACATGTTACATGGCCCTGTTCGGAGTTACCATTGTGACGCTATACATAGGTAGTGACCTATGTATAGTGCACGCGTGTAATGGTGTCCCCACACTCACAAAGTCCGGTGAATTTGCCCTGAACGATGTCGGGGCACCTTGGCTAGTGCCAGGGTGCCCACACACTAAGTAACTTTGCACCCAACCTTCACCAGGTGAAGGTTAGACATATAGGTGACTTATAAGTTACTTAAGTGCAGTGGGAAATGGTTGTGAAATAACGTGGACGTTATTTCACGCAGGCTGCACTGGCAGGCCTGTGTAAGAATTGTCAGAGCTCCCTATGGGTGGCAAAAGAAATGCTGCAGCCCATAGGGATCTCCTGGAACCCCAATACCCTGGGTACCTCAGTACCATATACTAGGGAATTATATGGGTGTACCAGTATGCCAATGTGAACTGGTAAATGTAGTCACTAGCCTGTTAGTGACACATTTTAAAGTAAAGAGAGAGCATAACCACTGAGGTTCTGGTTAGCAGAGCCTCAGTGAGACAGTTAGGCATCACACAGGGAACACATACATATAGGCCACAAACTTATGAGCACTGGGGTCCTGGCTAGCAGGGTCCCAGTGACACATAACAAACATACTGACAACATAGGGTTTTCACTATGAGCACTGGGCCCTGGCTAGCAGGATCCCAGTGAGACAGTGAAAACACCCTCACATATACTCACAAACAGGCCAAAAGTGGGGTTAACAAGGCTAGAAAGAGGCTACTTTCTCACACCATCGCACGGTGATGCCCCTTTTTTTATCATCGCACGGTGATGCCCCTTCTTTTGCCATCGCACGGTGATGCCCCTTCTTTTACCATCGCACGGTAATGCCCCTTCTTTTACCATCACACGGTGATGCCCCTTCTTTTGCCATCGCACGGTGATGCCCCTTCTTTTGCCATTGCATGGTGATGCCCCTTCTTTTACCATTGCATGGTGATGCCCCTTCTTTTACCATCGCACGGTAATGCCCCTTCTTTTACCATCACACGGTGATGCCCCTTCTTTTGCCATCGCACGGTGATGCCCCTTCTTTTGCCATCGCACGGTGATGCCCCTTCTTTTGCCATTGCATGGTGATTCCCCTTCTTTTACCATTGCACGGTGATGCCCCTTCTTTTACCATCGCGCAGCGGTGCCCCTTCTTTTACCATGCAAAAAGAACAGTTGATGGACGGAATGCAGTACAAATCAAACATTCACCCCCCAGTCACAGATCTGGGTTTAATACATCAGTTTTCTTGCTTACCACGCCACCCCAGTTTGGACAGCCATAACGCAAATCAGTCTCGACCCTGTTCCCCAGGGGAACAGTCCAGCCTGAACTGCCAGGCCAGGTCTTCCCTGGACCAGAAACAAGCATCCTGGGACCAGTTTCGGGGTATCACCCTTCTTCAGCCAGGCTAGCTTGAATCTGGTGGCATAGTGAGAACGGGACCTATATCTGGGCATACCCTTTGCACTTGGGGCGACAAATGCAAACTGGGGTGGTGTGGTGAGCCAAAAAAACAATGGATTAAACCCAGATCTGTGACTGGGGGTGAATGTTTGCATTGCTCAGCATTCCGCCCATCATCTGTTCTTTTTGCACTTCTTTTTCCATCGCACAGTGAATCGAATTGTCCATTTGGCTGTAAATCGTGATAAAAATGATTGTGCACTAATTATGGCTTTTTATATTCTCTTTTCCGAGTGACATGGATTTCTGCACGTTAGTTTGAGTACTCTATTTTTGTGTATGCTTCCTTTCCAATTTGAACAGCCTTCAAAAGTTCTCAGTACTTTCTGCTACAACAAAATCACTAGCTTGTTAACGCATCGCAACGAGAACTTTGGAACTGTGTCCATCACACAAAGAGGAATAGTTCTACGGGTAACACAGCGCTTGTAGAAGCCCCACTTAGTGGGCCACATGGGCTCCATGCATCTTCGGCACATCCAACTATTTGAGCTGCCCAAGTAATACAAACAGCTCCTGCCATTATTCTAACCATATGCCCTTACACTGTGGGACATAGTTAAGGACACTGGGAATGTAGACAACCTGTTTGAATCCATCAAGAACTGGTTAGATATAAGTTAGCTTACCTTGAACGCAAATAAGTAAAAAAAGATGTTATCCTTTTATACTACCCTGAGTTCTTCCTACGACCAATGGCGAGGAAAGTATTAATAGGTTTAAGATGGTAAAGTCTGGGGCATGGCTTTGTGCACAATGCAAGATAGCGGTGACCCCATGAGGTCTGTCATGTTGTGGAGCTTCTATTTCTGGAAGAAGCTGCTGTTTGTCATGAAAATTCCTGATGAACTCCACTGTGCATCGTGGGACGTTTATTTCAGTACACTGACTATATGTTCTGTTTTGAAATCTCGGTGGACATTACCTCATGCCCTTTGCCTCCTGTTTTTTTTTCATCTTCTCCACAACCTCAATACTATTTATTCTGCATTCTCATTTACAGACATTACAAATGCGTGTATGGATGTGCACAATGAACTCACGTCTGATGACAAACTCATCTTAACGGTGTCTCTTAAGGCATTTCGGTCTTCAAGTGTACTTTGTAAGTTTGCACTGCTT
This sequence comes from Pleurodeles waltl, assembly GCF_031143425.1. Taxonomy (NCBI): domain Eukaryota; kingdom Metazoa; phylum Chordata; class Amphibia; order Caudata; family Salamandridae; genus Pleurodeles; species Pleurodeles waltl. The sequence continues at coordinate 72,760,394 of NC_090441.1, read as the reverse complement.
TTGCGTCAAAAAATGACGCAAAGGCGGTGCTAAAAAAGTATAAATATGGGCCATGGTGAGCTACTTTGATTTACCACCAGTTACAACCATTACATTTCTCCTGTGCTCCTTTTTCTTTTTATAGGTAGAACAGTCTCTTCAACGTCTGTCTCATAGTAAAACGCTCAATATTACAATGGCTACTGAATCACTGATTGGGTTAAACTACTTCTTCTGGTGACAAATCTAAAAGAGACAAAAATTATCCTCTGTGACCTATTGCTTCCTCCAGTAATCCAATCTGGGATGCCATTCTTGATGAGGTGGGAGCCCTCTAAGCCCTCATGAGTGCCAGGAATGAGACATTGCAACACATTGAAGACAGATGGACCATCACTGAGGATAGGATGGTCGAGATAGAATAAAACTTCTGTTCAAGGTGTGTCTGCAAGAATTCCTCTTCTTGAACAAGAGATTTTGAATCTAAAACTTCACTCAGAAGATTTGGAAAACAAGAGTTGCCATAATAAACTGCACTTATATGGTTTGCTGGAATCTTTCAAAGGTCCTTATCTTCTTGACAATTTAATGAAATTCTCCCTAAACTACTTTACCTTCCTAGTTCTCTGCCTCTCAACTTACAACGTGCACATCATCTAGGATAACCCAGTTCTCATTCTTCGAAACCTCAAGGCATTATAATGCTCTTCTAGGAATATACACATCTTCTTTGTGTTCTGAAAGTAGCTAAAGGTAAAAGGAGACTGGTCTGGTTGGTTCATATCTTATTCATATCTCAGGACCTCTCACATGCAACCAATGCCAGATGCAAGGAATTGACTTTTAGACCCCAGACGACACATATGAACATACAATGTGGAATCCTTCACCCTTACCTCTGCAAAATAACTCATGAAGGCAATACTAAAACCTTTGATGACCCTGTTAAACTAAAAGCTTTTATTCAGAGTATTTCCGCACATGAGATGGAAACTACTTCACTGAAGCCTTAACATTTTCCATGTTATGCCATCTTCATGAGTGCCTTTTTTGATCTATCATTTGTCTTTGCTATGCTGTTTGGCTTGTCATGGCTTTGACACTTCTAATTCATTTTTTCACTACTCATTCATTCAGATCTAGACTCTTCTCCTTGATCTGCTTTTTAGGTCAAAGACTACCAGATTTCCTGTGGACATTCTGAAAGATTCCCTGGGAATGGTTTGCACCCACTGCTTACCATTGGTTTTGTGGTTTGGAATTCACATTCTCTGGCTTTCTGTTTGCTGGCTTTATTTGTTTTAGGCTGTCCACTGTGTCTTCGTCCATTGTGTGGAGCATAGCCTGTTCACCATTACACTTTATATTCTTCCATGAGTGCTCGCTTTCTGCATATCAACCTTTAAATTTTGTTCTTGTCACATTTGCTGTCGGTTCAAAGACAGAGGTCAAATGTCAGGTTCTGTGAGGGAGCTTGGTGTTTACTTTTCTTTCTCTGAATTCAAAGTGAGAGGATTTATGTGACAATCGTGCTGAGTACTGGGAAATAAAAGGTTTTTTTTCTAGCATGCAGCATTTAAGTGTCTATAAATGACCTGTGCAAATATTTTAGAATATATCAAAATTTGTAAAGCACAAATGAAGCACTTTTTTGTAATTCAGAAGTGTGGTGGAAACAAATATTTTAATATGATCAAAATAAATCAGTACAGTAGGTGATGCCACTTCCACACATTATCATCTCTGCAGTGTATAGTTTTAGCAGTAAAACTATACATGAAACGTAATGGTCATTTCATTTGAAAATGTGTTGTCTGTAATGGCAGTTTACACAACGCATACTTCACTCTAAGCTACTCCACTCTATGGCACTCTACTTTATGACACTCTGCTCCACTCTACTCCACTCTATGGTACTTCACCCTACCACACAATACTCCACTCCACCACAATCCACACCACTCTATGCCACTTCACTCTAGGCCACTCTACTCCACTCTACAACACTCCACTCTATGACACTCTATGCCACTCCACTCTATGCCACTTCACTTTACCACACTCCACTCTATCACACCCCACTCTATCACACCCCACTCTATGACACACCATGACACTCCATGCCGCTATACTCCACTCTATGACACTCCATACCACTTTACTCCACTCTACCCCACTCCACGCTCACCACTCCGCTCTATGACACTTTGGGGGTCATTCCTACATTGGCGGGCGGCGGTCGCCGCTCGCCAAGCGGGAACCGCCACTTGGCCGCTCCGCGGTCAAAAGACCGCGGAGGCCATTCTGGCTTTCCTGCTGGGCCGGCAGCCGCCCGCCAAGGGAACGCCCGCCGGCCCAGCGGGAAAGGCCCTGCAACCCAGAAGCCGGCGGGGTGGCAGGGGTGCGACGGGTGCAGTTGCACCCGTTGCGATTTTCACTGTCTGCTAAGCAGACAGTGAAAATCATGCTGGGGCCCTGTTAGGGGGCCCCTGCACTGCCCATGCCAGTGGCATGGGCAGTGCAGGGGCCCCCATGGCCCCACGACACCCGTTCCCGCCATCCTGTTCCTGGTGGTAAAAACCGCCAGAAACAGGGTGGCGGGAAGGGGGTCGGAATCTCCATGGCGGCGCTGCTTGCAGCGCCGCCATGGAGATTCAGCCCAGACAGGAGAAATCCGGCGGGAAACCGCCGTATCCCCTTTTCTGACCGCGAGAATGGGCAGGGAAGCACCGCCAGCCTGTTGGCGGTGCTTCCGTAATTTTAGCCCTGGCGGTCGCCGACCTCCAGGGTTAGAATGACCCCCTTTATTTCCACTTTGAACTAAAGCACTCCACTCTACAGCATTCCACTTCACTCTGCGCCACTCCACTCAATGCCACTCTACTTTACTCCTCTCCATGACATTTTACTTCACTCTGTGCCCCTTCAGCCTCTCCACTCTATGTCCCTCCACTCTATGACGCTCTTCTTTACTCAACTTTACTACACTCTATGACACTCTACGACTTTGTACTCCACTCTACGTCACTCTATTTCACTCTAGTACACTCCCGTCTACGACACTGTAATCCATTTTATGCCACTCCATTCTCTGCCCCTTAACTCATGTTCTCTCTACTCCACTCTACACCATTCCACTCTATGCCAGTCCACTTTATGCCAATCCACTCCACTCTCCGCTACTCCACTCTACTACTCAACAACACTCTACACCACTCTACGAAACTCCACTCTATGCTTCAACACCCTATGCCCCTGCACTCTACTCCACTCCATGGCACTCCACTCCGTGACACACCACAACACTCCTCTCTATGACACTCTACCCAACTCTTCCCTCTCCACTCCACTTTTCCCAACTCTACGCCACTCTACTCCATTTTAAGATACTCCACTTCACGCCACTCTCCTCTGTAGCTCCAGCTTTTAGCCAAGCTGAACAGCAGCCACACTGGTATACAGCATGGCTAAAACACATTGACACAACTAATAGCTCTTGCATAGGCGAGGACTATTGGCTTTGCCAATGCTTGTTCTTCTCTATTCCTATATATTTCCATTTTTTTCTTTTATATAGCTTATCTTTCTTCCTCACTTTGAGTACTTTTTTACTATGGGATTGTGGTTGTTTTTCTGCTATACCTCCTTGTATTACATAATTTGTAGAACATAACTGAAGTTCTCATTACACCTTTTCACATTTTTTGCAGATATCACCCTTGTTTTTGGAGTCATTCCCATTGTATCCATTCTGTTTAATTTTGTCTCAAGGAATGTTTGTGGACTTGGAACCCGGTCAAAAGATAATTGGTACTTTCTCATTTATCTAAGTTTGAATGTAAAATTGCCACTTTGCATGAAACACATTGCAGGGCCTCTGAAACTGTTAAGTTGAAGAGACAATCGGTTGGTCAAGTTTTTTTAGGTTTTGCCTGCACAGCACTTACACTGTGCGCAAAATCTTTTGTAAATAATTAAAAAAAAATCTTAAAGGGGCTTAGAGCCCTCCTATTATTTACTGGTACTTAACATTGGTTCTCTCCCACGTCACCATTCTAGTCTTCCTATTGGTCAGCAGCTACTCCTGGGCTCTGTCTTCGTCCTAGGCTTAGAGTCGAATCTTCGTCCCTTCGTATTTGTCGATGGTTATTTTCCTCTTATTTTTCTTTACAGCGAGGAAGAAGACAATGAAGCCATCTGTCCCGTTTACTATTTGTTTAATCTCTGGAACCCTTCTTGGAAATAATTTTTTTCTTTTTTTTTTTGTCCTCATTCAACCCCGCTTACTGAGCCACCTCTTAGTTCATGTGACCTTCTCACCCTCTAACTCAGAGAGAGACTCTAGCCAGGGGATGCACCATTGTGTCTCCCGGTCTGCCTAGGCAAACCAGCCGAAGTATTAAACGGTGACTAATCATTGGACCAAAGGAAGAAAATGACCAAACCAATTTCACATAGTCTCAAAGTAGCAGATATTAAAATGAAAACAAATTCAAACTACTCCCTCCCATTTTAATAATGGCGACCACACTTCCGCATTACTCTTGTAGCCCTGCGCATTTAGGTCCATATTTGAAACACGGAGAGCTGCATTGAGCCAGTCCGTATAGCTCGGAGGGTGCTCCTTCATCCACTTTTTGCAGATTTCGTTCCTGCCCAGCACAATTACATAGAACAAAAATTTACGGTTAGCTTTATTCACCCTGCTCCATATACCCTCATCCTGTAACTGCCCGAATATAATCAGTGGGAGTGATACATTGATTTTCCAGCCTAACATAGATGATATTGCCCCAAAAACCTCCTCCCAAAACAACCGAATAGCAGGGCAATCCCAAAACATATGTATATCCGTTGCTCCTGACCCGCCGCATTTCGGGCATTTAGTCACTTTCCCCTTCTCAAACTTGGCAAGTTTTGCCGGCGATATATAAGCTCTGTGTAGAGTATAAAGATGGTTTTTCCTTAATGGGGCAGGCTTCACTACTTCATAAAGAGTCAAAAACGACTTCTTCCACCATAACCCAATCTTGTCGCCTGGCACCGCCTCGCCCCATAAATTGTTTGGTAGGACAAAATTCTCATCAAGAGTTTCTAATATTTCCCAATACCAAACCGCCAACCTCTTCACAGGTGCCGAGCCCGCCAGATCAAGAAAAGAATCCTCCAAAGCATTTACCACTCCCAATCCCCCCTTAATTTCTTTTTCCCACTCTTTAATCTGTAAGTATTTTAACCTAGACAGAGATCCACTTGTTATCCTTACCAATTCATCCCATAAAAGTAGAGTACCCTCTCGCGAGAGCTTACCCCACCTTTCCACACCTGCCCTTTTGAGTGGTAATGCTAAGGTATCTTTCTGGGGTGCCCGGGGAATCCCAGATAGGGGCCTGATAGCTGTAATAATGTGCACCCAGACGTCGTCTCAACTGATACCAGCTCCTTGCCAATCCTTGCAACACTTTCAATTGAACATTTTTGAAAAATTTAGGGTCTCCGAATTTGAATAGAAAAAACCTTGAGGCCCCTTTCACGGATGAAACCATTGCCTTATACATTCTGCCCACTGCTGAACCATCTGGGCACAAAAACAACATCCTTGAGTTCTTAAACAAGAAAGCCCATGCATAATATGCCAAATCAGGTAAAGCCAATCCTCCCTTTTCCCTTCTTCTGCATCATTTTTTCCATGATATCCTAGCCCCTTTGAATTCCAAATAAAACTACTTATGCCTGCTGCATTTTATCCAGGTATCCCTTATGCATTGCCAGAGGTATAGCTGCAAACACAAAGTTACATTTGGGCAGAATAAACATCTTAATTAAATGTATCCTCCCGAGGATCGTCAAAGGGAGATATGCCCATTTTTGTAGCATGGCTTTACATTCAACTAATAACTTTCGTGCATTCCTTTCCACTAAATCCTTCAGATTATGGGTCACTAAAATGCCCAGGTACCGTATTTCCTTCTTATTTGATATTGACCCTACTTCCATATTCCACTGCATAGCTTCTGTTTTTTCCACATTAATCCGATACCCTGATATACTTCCAAATTGTTCGGCCAAATCTTTAACTGTGTTAAAAGCTAAAAGCAGGTTGTTAGTAAATATCAGCAAATCGTCTGCATATAAAGAAATTTTCTTTTCCCAACCATTGCAGCAAAAGGTCGAAATAAGGGGATTTTGTCTAATTTTTCTGGCAAAGGGTTCAATATACAAATTAAACAATACAGGCGATAGGGGACAACCCTGCCTAGTACCTCTTGAAATTGTAATGGGGTCTGTAAGCTTCCCATTCACCAGAATCTTAGCACGCGGCGATGTATAGATCCGGTCAATAACCCCACAAAACTGTGATCCTAAGTTGGCCTGCCTCAAAATCGATTTAAAAAAGTTCCAATTTACTTGATCAAAGGCTTTCATTGTATCTAAGATAATAATTGTCAATGGTGCCCCAAACGTTGTAGCCATATCTATTGCCCCAATCAATTCAAAAGTTGATTCATGCAGATATCTGCCTTTAGAAAACCCTTTTTGATCTGGGTGCACTAAGTTGTTAGCTATCTTACTCAGCCTATCCGCTAAAATTTTAGCTAGTAATTTATAATCGCTATTCAACAATGATATCGGCCTGTAAGAAGCACATTTCGCTGGATTTTTGTCTGGTTTCAAAATTAAAGAGATCACCGCCTCATTCCACGAAAGAGGAATATCATTACCAGATTCCAAAATCCCCCCAAACAACTCAGTCAGTACGGGGATAATTGAGTCCCCTAATACCTTATAGACTTCCACTGGGATACCATCCGGACCCGGCGCCGTCCCCGATTTACTACTAATCAAAGTTCTCCTAATTTCCTCAGCCGTTATTGGAGCATTCAATGCTTCCCTCTCCTTCAATGATATACCTAAAGGTATATCGGCCCCCATCCAATCCGTTACCATATCTTCATCCACCTCTAACTCCTCCGAATACAATTGTGAAAAATATTTTCGAAAAGCCGATTCTATTGCCGCCTCATCCGTTCTTCTTTCTCCTGAGTGCTCCATTTCAACCTCCTTAATGTAATTCCTAACACGATCTGTTTTGCCTTTCCAGGCTAGCAACTTCCCCACATTTTCCCCATATTCAAAATGAGCCAATTTGCTTGCCTCCCATTTCCTTTGAATTCTTCCCTGTAGTACCTTCTCCAACTGACTTCTCAACCCATCCAAGCTGGCCCTCAAAGCCTCAGTCTCCCCTGCTTCTATTATTTCGACTTTAGGTTTTTGCATTTCCTGCTCTATTGAATTAATCTTGTTTCTCAACAGTTTGCGTTTCTGGATGGAGCTACTCATAATCTCCCCTTGAATAAACGCTTTAAACGTGTCCCATACTACTAATATTGGAGCGGAACCCAAATTTACGCTGAAAAAAAATTCGGATTCCTTACGCAGCTTCAGCAGCACCTCCTGATACAGTAACAAGGACCGATCAATCGTCCACCGATTACTAAAACTTTTCTGCCGAAAACTCATATCTAACACCACCGCAGAGTGATCTGATAGATGCGAGGGCAGATACGCTATATTCTTCACCTCCTCTCTCAAACATGAGTCTAATAGAAAGTAATCGATTCGAGAGGCATGTCTATATTTCTTATTAAAAAATGAAAAATCCCTGCTGTTCCCCACCCTTTGTCTCCAAATATCGCACAAACCAAATTCCTTCATTTTCCTCCTTAAATATTGTTGCGACTTAGGCGTGCCTCGTGACTTGCAGTTATGCCTGTCCAGCTCATTATCTAACACAACATTAAAATCACCCATCAAAATAACCGGGTCCGAAAATTCAAGAAGCTGAGAGAAGAGACGCTTCAAAGGTTCTATATCGTCGCAGTTGGGGCCATAGTAACCTGCTAAGGCCAGATTACGACCCCCGAATTGTATTTTAACTATCACCCATCGCCCTGCCAAACATTATCTAACTTCCAAAATTGCCACACTCCCCTGCTGTGAATGTTTAACTAAGATTGCCACCCCTTTATTATGATAGTTGTGTTCTGTACATGAAAACGTTTGAACCTACCTCAACTTTTGTATTATGTTAATGCACTCTGCCTTTGTTAAATGCGTTTCCTGCAAAACTAAAATTTGCACCGTAGAATCATGCAGATACTGTAATATTCGCTCCCTTCTTCCTCGCACCCTCAAACCATTAACATTCCACGAAAGGATTTGCACTAATATGTTCTTCACCCCCTGCCTTCTCTCCCTACTAGCTATCGATCAATCTTAGGAGACAGATAACTGGGTTGAAAGAGGCGCTACTTTTTTTTTTTTCCCACTCTCCCTCCCCAACCCTGGCCCTACTCCCCTCTCCCCCTCCCCTTCCCCCCATACCCCACCCGTGGAGAACCCCACCCAACTAAGGACCATAATGATCCCAAATTTTAGAGCGCCCCTGTGTTCCTGGGGGAATTTAAACTTTAAACGCAACCTTATTTAGCGGACTGCCCATTTTTAACCACTACCAATAATTCATCTGCATCACTTATATCTCTGATATTATACATTTTGTTATTATACATGACCCGGAGGAAGGCTGGAAATTTCAACTGGGCCGAGACCCCCAACGATTTGAAAATCTCCAAACGTTTCCCGAGCTCCCACTGCCTATCCATAGTAACCCTGGATAAATCAGACCTGATCTCAAAAACAATATCATTCACTCTTAAAGATTTTTGTTTCAATGCTCTAGATAAGATCTTTTCTTTCATCTGGTATGTCAAAAAGTTTATCAACATTTTCCGAGGTCTACTACTGTTCGTTCGCAGCTTGAAAGGGTCTCGATGGATTCTCTGAATTTCCTTTCCAATTTCCTCCTCCGTCTCCTCCAGATCAACTGCTGATTTAATTAGTGATACTACAAAGGCCTTAAGATCGTTACCTTCTATACCTTCAGGGACTTTCAAAAGTTTTAAATTGTTTCTTCTTGAGTAATTTTCCAGTTGCTCAACCCTATTTTTTAATGCCTGTTTGCTCCCCTTCAGTGTATCGATCTCACCTTTATGTTGTGCCAGTTCCTCCTTCATACCCCCCATAGCTTCTTCCAGGGCCTGTGTTCTCTCCATTAGGCCATCAATTTTCCTTTCTAAAATAGCACAAACCTCTCTTATCTCCCCTTGATTTACTTCTGAGCTTGCAAAACCTTTCTTTACATCCTCAGAAATAGACAAAATTAACGCCTCCAACGAAGAACTCAGTGAAGGGGAGGTAACAGGAGTGGCTTGAGCAGATTCCACAACCACTGACTTAGACGCGGGGTCTTGAGCCTCTGCGGGCATAGCGTTTGGGGTCTAAATTGTACTGGGGCCATCTGTTCCTCTCCTGACAGTGGCGGGGGGAGCCTCGCCCACCCCCCGCCCTCTCCAGCAGCATTATCCGACTGCCTGGTGGTAACCTCCATTGCCACTCTGGTCTGACCAGGGGTTAGCTTAATTACATCCGGTCTCACTTTGAAAAAAGACCTTAGGGAGGGCGTCAACTTATCTCTCCCCTTAAGCTTGCTTTCCCCCACCTTCCTCACCACAATCCTTTCTCCTTCCCCAGATTTAAATTTAGACCTTTTTTTGGCTGAGCCCCCTTGTCTCCCTTCTCCTCTGTAGTCACAACCAAATTGTCCAGGAGCCGCTGATCATTCCCCTCCACTCTTGTTAAGTAAAGCGGGGGGAAGGGGAATCACCCCCCCCACACTGCCTCACCGTTTTTCTCCTGGCTCCCTTCTCCAAAGTTTCCTTAAACTGTGCTCTTTGCCGTAACTTCTCAGCTGCTACTCCACAAGAGCCGCTACTGCAGCTGCTACTGCCGCTATTCCTCCAAAGGGATATTCGCGCCACACCTTTCCGCACCCGGCGCAGCTCCAGCGCGGCCGGGCGCCACCAGACAGCCCCCGCTGCCCTCCAGTCTGCCTCAGTATCCCAAAAACGCAGAGCGCACATCCGTATGCCTGCGGCCGTAATCCAGTCGGCAGCCGTGTCCTGCCGCATCCCCCAGGAACCGGAACCAGAAACGCCCTAGCACGCTGCGTGAACGCCGCAGCCCGCCATGTTCTCCCCGGAAAGAATTTGTTGTAACTCAAAAATATCAGGTTTCAAATCTGATTCATAGGATGTTAAGTTGTATGCATAAGCTGGTGATATTTTTATTTACCAATCCAATCATCATACATCTTTTTACAAGATAATTCTTTGTGTTCTAGTACCTTAGGTTATACATTTAATTTCACTAAACTCATGATTTTACGTTTGAATTCTTTATGTTATCAGAATATATTTACTGACTCAAATTTTGAGTGACGACCCTCATAAATTAAATACCTTGGGACCTGTTACTCTCCCAGTATAAAAGAAATAATAACTCATACTGTTGCCATGTTAAAATATAACATACAAACCTTAATTTCCGTTTGGTCTCCTTTGTGTTTATCCTGGTGGGGTAGACATAATACCATTAAAATTATCATTGTACCACAAATCTTATATTGCCATGTTACCTTATAAAATTCCTGAATACTATTTGAAGCAATTTGATTAGATTTGCTTGAATTATTTATGGAATAATAAAACTCCCCATATTGCTTTTACTATGTGCAAAAGACCGAAAATTGAAGGTGGTGTTAGATTCCTGGATTTTAAACTATACCACTACTTTAAAATTCAACAGTTTTATGCCTTCACACATGATTGTCATGATGATCCTTTACCCACACTCGTGGTGGTAGTCGGACCGCCGCACTCCAGGTGTCTGACCACCACATTACAACCCTGGCGAGGGACCTGCCAGGAGACAGCTGTTACCAACAGGGAACATCGTTCCTTATGAGATGACGGCGGTCTGACTTGTACTCAGCCACAGCAGCACTGAACTCAGTGCCGCTGTGCTGATTACAACTAGGCTTTCCTCTAGCCTTTCAATGGCACTCTGCCTTGAAAAGGCTGGCAGAAAGGCAGTGCCAGGGGCCCTCCTGCCCAGCACCATCAGAATGCACACTGTCACATTCCGATGGAGCTGGTGTGGTACAGTATTGGACTTGGCTCCCTTAAGGGAGCAGAGACCAATATCATAGCACTGTTCCCACTGATCAGCCTTGCAGGAATGTGTAATACAATGTTCCTGCCGGTCAGCATGGTGAGAACATTGTAATACGCTTGGGGGAGGGGGACACCACTGGGATGATGGTGGTGTCCTCCCCGTGAGGTTGGCGGTTTGCTCGTCTGACCGCCAAACTCATAATGAGGCCCTTTAAATATTAATATTTCTGTGAAAGTTTTTTTTAATAAACTTTCTCCTCCCCAAGGTTTTTTAAGCTCTTCTACTTGGTAGAACAAGTCCATTAAGACTCAAAATCAATAATTTTATTTTAAAAATAGGAAAGAAAAAGGCATTTCAATTGTTTACCAATTCATTAATGACAATAGTATGGCTACTTTTGATTGTTTACAGATGAAATATCGCTTGCCTGATTAATTTTTAAAGGATTACAACTGAATACATACCTCTCCTCAGCTTTTTTTTCGAAATCCCCTATACATTTTGATTCTTTGTTATCATCACAGATTGTGCATCTTGATAACATATTTACCAGATCTGTTCCCAAGTTACTGCCAACTTCACCTACACTTTAAAGTGCTTTAGAACGTATATGGGAAGACAATTTAATTTTCTCTTTATCTCCACAACTTTGGGATAAAATATGGCTGAAATTTTTTAAAACATCTAAAGCAGCACATAGTACACATTTGATATTTTTAGTTTATAACAGAACTGTTATTACTCTCCTACATGCTGCTAGATATGATATTTCTGCTTCTCCTCTTTGTTGGTCTCGTTCTAAACAAAGTGGCTCGTTAATTCATATGGTAAACAATTATCACCATATTAAAGGTTTTTGGATTTTAGTTAGAAAATTACTCCTTTCACTACTTAATATTTTTTTAGGTTCTTTGTCAACAGAAATTGATTGCTTTCCATATAGACCTATCTTATTAGATTTTTTTATTGCACTTGCTTTCAAAGTTATACTCTCGGATGTCTGTCAGAACATCAGAACAACAAAGATCGAGACACATATATATATATATATATATAAAGTCAAAAATACCAATTACAAAAATATCATCTACCTATAGTTATAACTGTAAGTACAAAAATATTTGAAAAAAATAGTTTCCACTAATATTGTTAAAAAGAATAACAACAATGTTGACTTCATTATTATTATATATATATATAGTATAAAATATAGGTATTACATATTTTAATATATAGAATTAACTTAATGTAAATTAAATAATTTTAAATAGTGTTTAAAATATATATAAATGTATACTCTTAAAAAAACACCCACATATACATAGATATACATTTTATATTATATATAGAATGTAACACTATTTATAAAATATATATTTTAATTTGTTACATTTTTTAAAATTATTTTAATATACTACTATAAAAGGTATATATATACATACATATATATATGTATATATATATATATACATACATACATATATATATTTAAATGAAACAATATTAAAACACAAGTACAAAACATTCTATTAAATTACCAAATTGACTAAATATAAAAAACTATAAATTATCACAAAATGTACAATATACATATAAACAAATAGTATAAAATGAAACAAACAAATAATAACATATATGTATGAACAATATTAGAAATAAGTATTTAAATCGGAAAATAAAAGATACACTATTCCCACTCTAGTCTGTGCAACAGTAGGGAAAGTGTTGGACTTCAGAGGAGTAAAATGTAGTATTCCCACTCCAGTATGTGCAACAGTAATAAAAACCATTGGACTTCGGAGTGGTAAAAGTTACTATTTCCACTCCAGTCAGTGCAACAGTAGGGAACGCATTGGACTTCCTGGGATAATATTTACTATTCCCACTCCAGTTGGTGCAACAGTAGGAAAAGTGTTGTAATTTAGAGGAATACAATTTACTGTTTCCACTCCAGTCTGTACAACAGTAGTGAAAGCATTGGGCTTCGGAGGGGTTACATTTATTGTTCCCACTCCAGTCTATGAAAAATAGGGGAAGCATTGGAGTTTGGAGGGGTAACTTTTACTGTTCCTATTCCATTGTATGCAACAGTAGGGAAAATGTTGGAATTTGAAGAGGTTAAGGGGCATATTTATACTCTGTTTGTGCCGGAATTGCGTCGTTTTTCTTTACGCAAATCCGACGCAAAACTAACTCCATATTTATACTTTGGTGTTAGACCCGTCTAGCGCCAAAGATCTTGGAGTTTGAGTCATTTTTTAGCGTGGACACCTTCCTTGCGTTAATGATATGCAAGGTAGGCGTTCCCGTCTAAAAAATGACTCCGAGGCATGTGCGCCGTATTTATACTCCCGGGCAAAAATGACGCCCGGGAGTGGGCGGGTCCAAAAAAATGACGTCCAGCCGCTTTAGCGTCATTTTTTAGCGCCTGGTCAGGGCAGGCGTTAAGGGACCTGTGGGCTCAGAAGGAGCCAAAAGGTGCCCTCCCATGCCCCCAGGGACACCCCCTGCCACCCTTGCCCACCCCAGGAGGACGCCCAAGGATGGAGGGACCCATCCTAGGGAACTTAAGGTAAGTTCAGGTAAGTTTTTTTTTTTTTTTTTTTAGTGGCATAGGGGGGCCTGATTTGTGCCCCCCTACATGCCACTATGCCCAATGACCATGCCCAGGGGACAGAAGTCCCCTGGGCATGGCCATTGGGCAAGGGGGCATGACTCCTGTCTTTGCTAAGACAGGAGTCATGTCAATGGAGGGTGGGAGTAAAAAAAAAATGGCGCAAATCGGGTTGAGGCAGATTTTTTACCTCAGACCGACTTGCCCCATTCTTTGACGCCCAAGCTCCATTTTCCCCTACGCCGGCGCTGCCTGGTGTGGGTCATTTTTTTGACGCACACCAGTCAGCTCCGCCGGCTAACGTCATTCCATAAATAAGGCGCCCGCATGGCGCTTTGGAATGGCGTTAGCAGGCGTTAAATTTTTTTACGCACAACTGCGTTGGCGCAGTTGTGCGCCAAAAAGTATAAATACGGCCCTAAGTTTACTATTCCGAGCCCAGTCTATGCAACAGTAGGGAAAGTGTTGGACTTCAGAAGGGTTAAATATATTATTCCTACTCCAGAGGGGTCAACAATAAAAAAAATGTAATAAATAATTATGAATTTAAAAGTTATTAATTTTGTATTTAATTAAGTTACCACACTATACTCCCACTAACCTATCAACCTAAACTTAAAATATAAGTAAAATAAATACATATAACACAATTAACATACTTAATAATCAATTAAATAATTATTAGTAGAGTAATAATTAACTGTTAATTATTACGTAAATAACTTCCCACCCTATGCCCTTTCAAACACAACAGCCCCCACCTAACATGTTTCTTAAAATATATAATTATTACACAATTTACAAAATAACAAATTAAATACTTTATAATAAATTATTAAATCATCGTTATTCAATTATTACTTAACTAACTTCCCATACTATACCCCACAAATCCAACAACCAGCAACAAACTATATAACCTAAAATATATATAATTATTACACAATTTACATAATTACCAAACAATTAAATAATTATTAATAAATTAATAATTATTAATTAATTATTACTTAATTATCTTCCCATACTATACCTCTACAAAGCAACAACACACACTTAATATAAAACTTACAAATGTAATAATGACACAATTTACATAATTAACAATCAATTAAATTTAATGGCAATATTTAATTATTAATGAATTGTTACTTAATTAACTTTTCACCCAATACCCCTCCAAACCCAGCAACCTACAACTAATATATATCTAAAAATAATAACATCACAACACACATAATTATTAATCAATTAAACAATTGGTAATAGATCAATAATTAGCTTTTAATTCAGTATACTTAATCAACTTCCCACCCTGTATTCCTACAAACCTCACAACCCGCTATGACGCTATAAATTACTATTAGCAATTAAATTTAAAATTATAAATCACTCAAAATTACAAAATATATTTAAAATTATTGAAAACAATTATGCAATATTTTTGTGAATGATATTTCTGCATCCCGATATTTTTGTATCACAATATGTTTTTTCTGATATTTCTGTATCTCGATATTTAAAGCTCGATATTTTGTACAAATACCATAATCTCATTTTAGAAACACTTCTCCAAACTTTCTGTACTCGCTTGCTGGAATTTTGTTTGTGATGAACATAGAATTCATACTTTTTCCTTTCTTAGCATAAAACAAAAGATTAACAACCTTATTATGAATCTGGTGGTCCCAACGCGGGACCTCCAAATTCGTGGAGAGGACGGCACCACCATAGTGGTGGCATCCCCCCACCCTAATACAATGTTCCTGCTGGTCTGACCAGTGGAAATATTGTAATAGAGCATTACCGCCAGTCAGACCCGTGGGAACAGTGCTACGAGATAGCACTCATCTCCCTTAAAGGAACCAAGTGCTATCTCGTAGCACAGAGGGGGCCGACCAGCTCCCTCAGAAAGGGCACTGTCTGTGGCCCCCAGCACACCCCCACCTTCAGCCTTTCCGTGCTGGTGAAACTGCCATGAAAAGGCTGGTGGTGAGTGTATTTCAGTGTCCACATGTTGCCCCCTTTCAGGAGACCAGATTGGCTCCCAATTGAAGCTAGAATTAAATCAAAGGCTGTGGTGCATATTTTGAGAGCTCTTCATGGGATTGCCCAAAATATTGATAGAGAGAATTAAATTCTAGGCTTGGATCAAAAAGTTCAGGACTGCATTCTGAAGCTTGATCAGCACCACGACTTTGACTGCCACCAGGATCCCTCATTCAGGCAGAGACTGCAGTCTCCTGACAGTCCGCCTGCCAGGATCATAATGTGGAGGTCGGAACGCAGGATTACTGTGGTCAGATCGCCACCATGAGTTTGGCGGTCTGTGGAATGCCAAACTCGTAATGAGGCTCTTAGGGCCTTATTACGAGGCTGGGGGGCTAGAGACTGCCAGCCTTACGGTGGTAGTCCAACCGCCGTATTCCAGGCTGTCGATCGTCAAATTACGACCCAGGTGCCACCACCAGGAACACGGTTCATGGCGGGTGGTGATGGTCGGAGCTGTAGTCATGCACAGCGGCGCTGAGTTCAGCGCTGCTGTGCTGATCACAAGTTCACTTTCTGCCAGCCTTTTCATGGCGGTGGCCCTGCCATGAAAGGGCTGGCAGAAAGCCAGTGCTGGGAGCCACGGGGCACCCCCGCACTGCCCACGACCATGTCGTAGGAAGTGCAGGCTTGTCGTAGCCCCCCTGCCCAGCACCCTCAGAGTGCACACTGTCTACTACTGCAGACAGTATTTATTTCAAGGATGCTGGGAGCACCCTCTGTGCCACTGCACAGTTTCCACTGGGCTGACCAGCAGAAACCTGTGATTTCAGAGGTTTCTGCCAGTCAGCCCAGTGTAAACCTCTCCATGGCGCTGACAGCCGACGGTCAGCCCACCAACCTCGTAATGAGGCTCTTAATCTTGTTTGCGGCTCTATATTGCCCCTACTGACTGCCATGGTGCCCTTAAAAAGTTATTGATTTTAATGCCCTAGAAATTTATTTGGATTTTGATTTGGGTTGGGAATGGTGAATTGTATATTAACAGCGAATTATGCATGGATGATAAATAATTCATAATGGAACGGGATGGTGAAATTGTATTTTTTTATGAAAATTATGCAAATTGCATTTTGGTGGATTTTTCCTTAAAAACGGTGGGCCCTCATATACAAAAGTCATGGAAGACACATGCTCAATAACTTGGGCAGTCACGCACATGAAAGCTGCCTTAGGTACAAATGTCACTTAAGATACATGGTCAATGAATTTGGCAGTCTGTATATAATTTTTTTACTCTATCCATTCCCCTGCAACCAAGTATAGCATGAAAAGTACACATTAAAAAAAAACATTAAAATATGTGAAAACTCATTAGTCAGGATTTGTGAGAGATTATGCTTGTAGAGAAAAAACTTTGGAGGTAAGATGAATAAATTGTAAGTACACGAACTGATAGTGAATGGTGAGTGACAATGAAATTATCTAAACAAACTCTCTCCGTAAGATTGGTTAATATTATATACTGGATCTATATATTTTTTATACAATTCCTATGTAATCCTTTCTTCCTTGTCCAAGGTGCTCCTTGTTTTTTTGTAGTTATACTCTCACCCCAACCCCTTGTGCTTAACAAAAGGTACACCCTAACGTGTTATTATGATTTGTAGGAAAGTACCATCTTTCTTGGCAAGGTTACCCCCATTTTCTGCCTGTTGTCAGTGTCTTTGACTGTGTCCACTGGGCTCCTGCTAAACAGGACCCCAGTGGTTATGCTCTCTCCTGTACAGTTTGGTAACTGAACCTTTTCCTTCCCACAATTGGCAAACTGGTCCCCCCATGTAAGTCCCTAGTATATGGTACCCAGGGCATTGGGGTACTAGGACATCCCTATGGGCTGCAGCAGTTATTCTGCCACCCATAGGGAGCCCATGCAAAGGGTTCTGCTGGCCTGCCATTGCAGTCTGTGTGAAACGGGTGCATGCACCTGTTTTCACTACAGGTCACTGCACCAGGTCACTGTAAGTCACCCATATGGTAGGCCCTCTCAGCCCAGAGGGCAGGGTGCCGGTACCTGTGTTTGAGGGCACCCCTGCACTACCAGAGGTGCCCCCCACAAACTCCAGGCCAATTTTCCTAGACTTTGTGAGTGTGGGGATGACATAGGTCACTACGTATGTCCAGCTACATAATGGTAACTCCGTACCTGGGTATGTTTGGTATCAAACATGTCGGAATCATACTCCAATACTGTTGCAAGTATTAGGAGTATGATTCCATGCACTCTGGGGGCTCCCTAGAGGACCCCCAGCATTGCTACTACCAGTCTTACAGGGTTTTCCGGGCAGCCCAGCTGCTGCCACCCCTCAGACAGGTTACTGCTCTCCTGCTGCTTGAGCTGATCAAGTCCAGGAAGGGAGAACAAGGGATTTCCTTTGGTACAGGGAGGTAACACCCTCTCCCTTTGGAAATAGGTGTGACTGGCTTCCGAGGGGTAGCCTCCCCAAACCACTGGTATGCTTTGAAGGGCACATTTGGTGCCCTCTGTGCAGAAACCAGTCAATACCAGTTCAGGGACCCCCAGTCCCTGCTCTGGTGCGAAACTGGACAATGGAAAGTGGAGTGACCACTCTCCTGTCCATCACCATGTCAGGGGTGGTGCTCAGAGCTCCTCCAGAGGGTCCCTGGGTTCTGCCATCTTGTTTCCAAGGTTGACAAGGAACTCTGGGAGCATATGAGTGGACAGGCCAGGAAGATGACGTCAGAGGCCCTTCCTGATAGGCGCTTACCTGGCTAGGTGGCCAATCTCCCTTTCAGGGCTATTTAAATGGTGGGGTGGGTCCTCAGATTGCAAGATTCCAACAGGACTCCTCTGCAACCTCCACTTCGACTTCTGGAACTGTGACTGGACCCTCCAGGAACTGACAATGCTGCAATCCACGAAGCAGACTCTTCTGCAACTTTGTTTCCATGGCTCCTGCCAGCTTTGCAACATTTCCCCAGCTGTGCCTCCTCAGAAGACAGCAACTCTTCAGCCTGCAAAAGAAGAAGAAGAAGGAATCTCCCCCTGCATCTGCAGACACCTGCTGCAATGACGACCGGCTGCATGGATCTCCTCTCATCCTCAGCTGCATGGATCCTGCATCACGGGTGGTAGTCCGGAGTAGCCCTCTTGGTCCTCTCTGTCAGCTGTACAACTTTGATGGAGGTAAGCCCTTGCCTTCCCATGCAGGACAGTATCCCAGGGCACAACGTCTCGTGCAGCTGCCAAGGTTTGTTTGCATCCCCTCCATGGGATCTCCAGGCGACGTGTAGCTCCAGTCCCCAGCACTCCTTCCTGTGAAGCACAGCCCACTGCGTGGTTCTCCTGCGGCGTGGGATCCCTTTCTGTGGTGCTGCGTGGGCTCCTTCTGCAACTTCTGTGACCCCACCCTGTGGGACTTCTTTGGGTGCTGCCTCTACTCCTGTGGGTCCTCTGTGTCACTGAGGGTCCCCTGTGACTCCCCCTCCTGGGTTTAGTCATCCTGGGCCTTGCTGGTCCCCGGCAGCACCACTTTTCCATTAACCACGAGTTTGCCTTTGACAAGGTTTGTTGATGGAATTCCTGCACCTACAACCGTCTGTAATCTTCAGTCCAGCGTGGAACATCTTCTGCATCCATCAGGAACTCTTCTGTCTCTCCAGGGCTGCAGTTCTGACCTGTTATTCCTTACAGTCGACCAACTCCTGCAAGTACAGCCAGCTGGGTAGTAACTCCTACTCCTCCTGGACTCCACTGTGACTTTTGGACTTGGTCCCCTCTCTCCACAGATCTTCTTCTCCAGGAATCCACTGCTGGTTTCCTGCAGTCTTGTCTGTGTGTCTTCTTTTTCTTCCTTTTGGGTGGTTTGGGGAAATTCCAGTGATTTACTCCTGCTTTCCTGGTTGCTGGGGGGTACTGAGTTACTTACTTCTGTGGTTTTCTAGTACTTCCAGCTCCCCTCTACACATTCCGCTTACCTAGGTGGGGATCCTGTGTTTGCATTCCATTTTTTTAGTATATGGTTTGGCCTTCCCCTAGGGTCACTATTGGTTATTGCTATTTGTACTATTTTCTATCCTTTTCTATGCCTATTTCTGATTATTAGTGTAGATATTTAGTGTGTAACCTCCTAAGGGAGTATTGCCTTTTTAGTAATTTTGGTATTGTGTCACTAAAATAAAGTACCTGGACCTGGTATAAGGTGTAAGTACCTTGGGTACCCACTACACACCAGGCCAGCTTCTACATGATTCTTATGCAAAAGACTGCTGTGACTAATGCTACTTTGGCTATCTGGGTAAGAGTAGCATAGTGCAATGGTTCCTAACATTTTGACATCTGTGGACCCCCACTTTATCATTACTAGGACCCGGGGCCCCCCACTGAATCATTATTGGAAACTGGGGACCCCCCCCACTGAATCATTAGAGGAAGCTGGGGACCCTGGCTTAAACACTGTTGATCAATTGAACCGCAAGACAATACACAAAAAATACAGAAACAACCATTCCATCAAATACAAATGATAAAACATTTTATTTAATGTATCAACAAATAAAATATAAAAAAAAAATATATATATTTTAAAAGGAAGGTTGGAGCTTTTCTAAATTCAATTGAAGCCACACATCCTCAATACAATGCAACCCCCTGAGGACGGTTCGCTGACCCCAGGAGGTCCCCGGGCCAAAGGTTGGTAACCACTGGCATAGTGATTGGATTTCAGGTGTTGATCAAAGCTGAAGATTATGCAGAACCTGGGAGTAGGCAGGGAATTATGTTTTTAGTACAGATATTCTTTAACTGGCAGCCCAGTTTGCCATATTTCTCTGCTTGTGTAAGAGAGAACGGAGCAAGCATATTCCACTCAAGTCCATGTTGGAGAAAGATTATTTTCACTAGTGCAATAATAGACAAAATAAATTGTAGAAGCTTAGCTAAAATATAGAGCTTATTTACAGCTTATCATTCATTTTACTTGTGTAATAGAGAAATTAACAAAGAAAGTCTAGTCTATGAACATTCTTAAAAAAAGAAAAGCGAATTGACTGATTTAGCTTCAGACTCTGTCGGTCATTTCATGTTTGGCACCATACATGGCAGAAGCCGCGTCTGCCAAACTCAAAGTTTCCCCAATCCATTTATAGGTGAATGAACCATTTGGTTTCCAAAGGCATGGTGGTAGCTGTCTCTACAGCTAGAAACCTTTCAGTAAAAGGCCTTCCTGCCACAGTGTGGTCAGGTCACAGTGACATCACCCCATCCTTCTTAGGGCAGGTCAATCAAGCACTGGAACTGCCATGTAAGGCATGGGGGCCCAAAACAGGAAAATCAATAAATGGTCCAAGGCACGAAGAGAATAATCCTTCTGTGTCAAGGTCATTGTTTTGTTTTTCAAAAACAAACTTCTGCTTTGGGAGTTTGCTTTGGAAAACAAAAAACTTTGTAGAGTGGAGCCAAGACAACATAGCTCCTGCTTGTCAAAGCTCTTTGTCTTTGGTGCATTCACTACTAGCAGTTGCACTGGATGTGTAGTGATTACTACCAGGCAGGTGGGATTTCTAAATACGGCGTGCAGAGCCCTGCTTGGGGAATGGAGGCTTGACTAGCGGGCTGACTGTGAGGGTCTTAATTTCCTCCTTAGGCCCTCATTATGACTTGCCCAGAGTGGTGTCACCAAAAGAGTATACCCCTCTGGACAACTCCAATTGTTATGGTGTTTCTGGACCAAAACTACCAGGTCTGGAAACAACAGGTCTAGTTTTACCAGGTGAGGATCCGCATCTGGAATAATTGTGGTGGTGAAAGTGGCAAGGGATTTGGGCAGAGGCACAGCCTAGCCCCCACCCACCCTCTCCAGCACTACAAGGGCAGCAGGTGATCCACTCCCCAGAGAGACAGCAACCTCCCCACCACCAGACAGATTCCAAGAGTATCCTTCACTATTGGGGCTCCTATTGGGCCAGAGTTGTAATGTTCCGACCCTCATTTCTAAGCTGAGGGCCTTTAGCATGCACTAGCTAAATGTCTATTGAATCTCAAGAAAATAACAACGCTTACTAGCCTCCTACAGCATTAAATAGGACCACCAATCACTATCAATGTTGAACCCTTGGATTGGCGGCTGGCAAAAGAGTGTAGAAGTGAACAACTTTCAAAGCAGTGACATCTCCATTCTTGTGAGAGTCCACTGCAAACTATATTGACAACCCCACCACATAAGCCACAGAAGGATATTCCAACTTGCATCAAGCTTGGATGCCTTGTGCCTGGAGTCTGCACTGGATGATGGAGGGTTAGAAGGCGTTGTTGCGCTGCCACTTGGGTTGGAAAGCATCCAGCCAATGAGTGACAAGTGAGCATTGCTTTGTCATCCTGACCATAAAAAGACATATTACAGGTTTTTTTGGACAGCTACTGTTGGTTGTTGGGGTCACCTAGCAGTTCGAAAGAGTGCCTAAGGTTCTTCCCAAGGGCCCTGCATTCTGGATACTTAGGGCCTTATTAAGAGTTTGCGGTCAGACCGCCAGAACGTCATAGTGGCGACCGCCAAAAGACTGTCATGTTGGCGGTCATATAGACTGCCGTATTACGAGTCACACAGGCAGGTCCGACAAAAGTCTGCCAAATATCAAACACCGCCAGTACTTTGGAGGGCGGGAAATAGGTGGGCCGATCACCAGCACTGACAGGCCGTCCACCACCTACTGAACGTATTACAGTATAAAGTCGCAGTCATGGTCAACCATGGTGGTCTGCCAATGGCAGTCTGAACCACAGCGGTTCGCGGTCAACAAAGTAAAACACAACACCACATCGGATGGACTTTAAAACAACACAGCTGACACACATCGCCACAGTGGACATACCTGCAAAGCACACTATAAAACACACCCCTTCACAAACCGCAATCCTTTGCATCTACAAAGCCAAATACCCAAGCCAGAGGGCATCCAAAAATGACCAAACAAGAGAATAGGCACGTCTACAACTTTCCCTAAGCACATATCCCACATCCTCAACACACTCCTATTTCCAATCACATCCATTTGCACTACACAAACCCACTACCCAAACCCATCAACTCACTGTCACCTTTTCATTTCCCACCACTTATTTTTTAAAACCCCACCAGGTCACCCCAGAAAAATTCCCGTTTCACTGAAGATGAGTTAAGAGTCATGGTGGATGAAACCATTAGAGTAGAACCACATCTATTTGGAGCCCAGGTCCAGCATACTTCTATCGCCAGGAAAATGGAAATGTGGCAAGTATAGCCGACAGAGTGAATGCTGTAGGTCCCTCCCTGCGCACAAGGGACGACATCAAGAAGAGGTGGAACAATCTCAGAGGCAAGGTCCATTCCATGGCATCCAGGCACCAGCTGCATGTCCAGAAGTCTGGCTGTGGTCCCCCACCTCTCCCCTTACAACTCACATCCTGGTAGGAAGTCTTGGCGATCCTGCATCCCGAGGGCTTGACAGGAATACCTGGGGGATTGGAGTCTGGTAAGTCACAACACAAAAATATTGCACCTAAATATATTGTCATGCATGTTCACTGATCACCTTTTGCCAACTTCACTGTAAAACCACTCACCAACCCAGTGTCCACCTGCCCAGAGACCACTGCCTGGCCTCCAACATGTGAACTAGACTCACCTGGGGCAACAACAACTCTGTATAGTGTGTGTAGTACAAGGATTGACAGCACTACAATTCCCAGCAGGCACTGTTTTAACATCACTAAAACCTGAACAGTGTATCCTACTCAAAATTACCTTGATTGTCATCTCCACATTGGAAGCTACACACCTTAGAGGATGCCATATGTTTACTGTGTGGGAAGGACAGGCACTGACGGGAATGCTAATGCCAGGAGGCACTGCTACTCTTACTCCACTCAGCCAACACAGTGTTCTCTGCTACAGTGACCCTTCTCCCTCTACTCAGTCTTAGAATTGTAGTCACCTGAGAGGATGCAAACTGTTTACTGTGCGCGTAGGACAGGCACTGACAGGAATGCTAAGGCCATGAGGCACTGCTACTCTCACTCAACTCAGTCAACACAGTGTCCTTTGCTGCAATTACCCTTCTCCCTCTACTCGGCGTTTGAACTGTACTCACCTGAGAGGATGACATCTGTATACTGTGTGTAGTACTTGGTGTAACATGACTGTAGATCCCAGGAGGGTCAGTCCATGTAACTCTTATTGCCAGTGTCCATATGATATTGTGCATCTGTCTGTGTACTCACACATGAAGATTACCCACATGGGAGGGACCAAGATACAGACCAGGGTACACCACACTGTGATGTGGCTAAACACCTAGACCCATCTTGAGCACCTATGGCAAGATGAAAATATTGTGGACAAGAAGGACAGCTCAACATGTGTGCCAGAAGAAATTTGAGAAAGATCAAAGTCCCCAAGATACATGATATGAATGGTATTGGCAGCAGACACATTCACAGGGCATTGACCACATGACAACTATCACATATACAACAGGGTTCTGGGTCTGGCTGCACAAAAGTCAAATAGGCCTTAAAATGACCTAAACTATATCCTGCCCAGTCCCAGTTTAGCCTGCACTGCTACAAAAAATGAGTCTATGAGCATCATATCAAGTGCTAATAAACTCAGACATTCTGAAGCTAGTTGACTGAAATGGAATTGGTATGTTACCCAAATGTCAGGTTAATACAACTGATAGCATGTGCACCTGTCACATAAGGGAAAACTGCAAATACAATGTGTACGTGGTCTTAGCCAAATGTCACTGTTCACTATTGGAGTTAGATGTCACAATACAACCTATAACATTGTATCTCTCACATCAACAGGTCTGGCTGCCACTGCAAATACTGAGCACGCTGAAGAGACTGCCACTACCCCTATGGATGAAGCCCTCTTTGCGGACACCATTCCTGGACGTCTGGATGTTGAGGACAGTTCTGCCCCATCAGGTCAACCTGGTCAGACAACACCAGTGAGCCTTAGCGTGACCACATTGACTCCTCCCAGCCCCGTTGCTTCAACATCTCAGGCAGTCAGTCCCCCCCAAACCTGTGTCTCGAGGACTGTGGACTACCATCTCATGCCCCCAGCTCAGGATCCTGAGTCACAGCAACACATCTCCCACAATGATGGTCCTGGAACCAGTGGTAAGGGGCAAGCTGTGGCAAGCACGCAGGCACATGGGAGTAAGGTGCTTGGGACGGATGGTGTGGGCCTGCGGCATGAGGCTGCTAGGGTTGGTCCTAGACAGGATACCATCAGCCAAGTCTTGAGAGCCTACCAACAATCCCAAGGTGTGAGGGGCCAGCTTCTTGCCAAATTCAGGGAGATGAAGCAGCTGCAGAGGGACTTCCATCGTGAGTCTCTGGAAAAATGGGAGGCCACCAACACCATCCTGGTCACCCTAACAGGGGTGTGCAAGGAGATCATTAGTGCCCTGATCAGGGACCGTGAGCAACACCACACTCCTTTCTTTGGCCAAGCAACACCAGCTGCCTTCAACATCTGTGGCAGCCACTGGAAGGGAGGCCCTGTCAGGGGAAGGTCCTGCCTCAGACACCCCTGCCTCTGTAGCAGCAGACCGTTATTTCAACACTTCAAAAGGTTGAATTGTAAACCTTTGTGATGCACATGAGGAAGACCTAAGATGATAATGGTAAAGGAAGGAGGCATATGTCTCAGGATAGTGTCATGCTGGGAAGAATTAGCAACACAGTGACACAAGTGTCTGGTCACATCAAATATTTTATAGCATAGTACAGCACACAGGCTGTTAAAATGTCTGGACAGTCATAGCCAAGAATGGCTGAACCATCTTGAGTCAGGCCAGATATCCCAAAGATACGGCCCCCCAGAACACAGAAGAAGGGGCT
Source organism: Pleurodeles waltl (assembly GCF_031143425.1). Taxonomy (NCBI): domain Eukaryota; kingdom Metazoa; phylum Chordata; class Amphibia; order Caudata; family Salamandridae; genus Pleurodeles; species Pleurodeles waltl. Next base: position 72,734,820 of record NC_090441.1, on the reverse strand, counting down.
TTGTCAGACCTTGTCCTGTAGAATAGACCAACAGATCAGTGTATCTTGTCACTAGCCTGAGCCTTATCATATACCAAAACCATGTCTGCCAACTTATCATACGCAATGGCACAGACAGAGGGCACTACAACTGTCCCCAATCATAGGCCCATCCTATTACAATGACCAAGCATCTGGTGGCATGATACAAACCTATGTCAGTGTTGTGGCGCAGACACTGTGGCCTGCAATAAGAAAACACAGCGACAGATACACAAACTAAATACAGGATCATTTTTAACACAATGTGAAGGGAGAATGCATGGATTGCACTGGATTACATGTTTCAAGGGCACATGATCACACACATGAGACAACTGGACCAACTCACCACATCAAACAAGTGCTTTGTGCAATTCAGACTTCCATCCACTGACTGTCTAAGCTGCTTTGGCACAGGACTCATATAACTCATATCTGTGACCAACATAACCTGGGTCAATCCATGTCCACTCCATTTATCAGAATAGCAACAGATACCTGCCAATGTCACATCTCTGAAATGCCCACATAAGGATGGCATGGTAAACAGACTTGGAGAAAAGACAAACCAAGAAGTCTAGGCATGAAAAATCACACATATGACCCATACCGAAATAACAAACTGTAGTGGATCCACACACATTACAAGGAGACTGACACAAACAAAGCAGATCATCGAGGTTGCAACATTTCCAAGTTAGATGTAGCAAGCAAACCTTGCTTGCATACTGCCTAGCTTCACATCCCCTGTCAATAGGAAACAAACAAATAACCTACTCAACACATCCTGACCCCTATTGTCACCATGCAGTCACAATAATTACATTACATGAGATACTTACCCTCAAGTGAAGTAGTGATTGTTGAGATCTGCACAAAATGTTTCACCTTCCTCTTCGTCACTGTCATCCTCACTTTCAGGATTCTCACCCAGTGGCACTTCTAGGTCCCCCTAATTTGAAATACATGGGATATCTCTCCACAGAGCAATGTTGTGGAGCATGCAGTAGACCACAATGATCTTAGATACTTTTTGGGGTGAGTAGAGATGCCAAAAAGCTCGCTCCACAACATGCCGAGTTCTTCCATGGGCCTTGTTGAAGCAGAATTCTCACCGGTGTCAACAACCACGGTCTGGGTATGCAGAGTCCCCTGTAACAGAATGGGACATATGTGCAACTATGAGTCGCTCTCATCTGGATTTTTGCTGCAGACATTGCATACAAACAAACAGAACATATGTGACTTACCAACCAGCCAGGCCCTCTCTGGGTACAGTTCTGACATCAGCTGTGGAATTGCACTGTTCTGCATGATGAAAGCATCATGGACTAAGCACAGATAATGGGCACATACTTGTGATATGTCTGCCAGACAAACAACTTGGACATTGATGGAATGGAAGTTCTTCCTCTTACGATAGACTTGTTCATTGCCATGCGGTGGAACCAATGCAACCTGTCTCCCATCAGTGGCTCCCACAACATGTGGGATGTGTGCCATACCATAGAACTCAGCCTTTACATGGACGAAATCCTCATGTTGAGGAAACCAGATGTAGCTGTCCAGGTGTTTTAACATTGCAGAGAGTACATCATTCAATAACAGACTGAAAATAGGCTGGGAAAATGCCTGCAGATATGGCCACTGTATTTTGGAAGGACCCTGTGGCCAGGAAGTGCAACACTGCCATGACTTGTGTAATGGGTGGTATGCTACTTACATGACGAATGGCAGGCATTCGATCTGGCTCCAACTGTCGACAGAGATCCATTGATTGTTTGCCTATTTGGATAATGTGCCTTCTTCCATGGCTTGAAGGTCTGGCAGTGGATGGTAGACAGGAGATGTTTGATCCTTTCCCTCTCTGGGAACCTATTTAGGACAAGTAATGAGTTTAGCCATCACTCTATTCGTCCCTTGCAACATACATTAGGCATGTCAATGAAAAACTGTGACAAGGCATGTCACGAGTTGAGGACATGATACACACTACACATCACCACTGTCAATGACACAAAACATGTTCCCCACTTGCTTTGCCACAAATGTGTACACATCATCTATCGGGACAGCAAGGATTTGTGCATAATACTTGCCATTTGGACTGTGACTTGATGTCTCAAAACTTAATTTACCGGGAGTAGAAGGGGGGCTATATCACAAAGCAAATTACCACATTTGTCAGGCAATGCATGAAAATGGTGTCCAACTTGAGGACCCACATTACAGGACAGTACAAGCACTTATCATTGGTATCAACAACATTTTTGGACTTGTGACGCATCTTAATTAGCCACAAGATGCATTTCATGCCTCTAAAAATGGTGGCTGCCTGACCAACTCCACTGGACATTAAGAACCGTCTGTGACCACCGGCGGAAGTCGTCATGGCGGTAAGCGGTTCCTACTGCAGCAGACACAGCCATAGGCTAACGTTGTTGCCAGTGGCGGTCAAAGGCCACTGACTGTCTGCCAGTGATGATGGCCGCATACGTGACCGCCATTCTCTGAAATATCCCTCACTTGACTCCTGACACTGCTTCCAGCAAGACCTCCATGACCTGAGCTGCTGTGTACTGCCTCTGGGAGCCATCATGCCACGTCCAACAGGTGATAAGGCCCCTGCCCTCTCTCCAGAGGAGCTTGAGAAGTTAGTGGAGGAAGACCTACCCCTGTATGGACAGCTCTATGATGCACCAGAGGAGCAGGTAAATACCTCATGTCCACTTCTAATAAATGTAATTCACAATACTTTCCCTCCTCACAGACTAGATTGGGCCCATGTGTGCCAGGATGAAAAGCCAAAGCCATGGAGGATGAGTCGGTGTGGCATCAATGGGAAAGTCAATGTTCATGTAACTGGGTTCAGTGCCAGATGTTGGGTCCTACGACGTTGGTGTGTGTGTCTGTTTTGAGTGTACTCGGTTGCACCTTATGTTGGATGCATAATACTAGGTGAAGTGACAGTACAGCCATCCCCATAGATCACTTTGCACATGGATGTTGTCAATGTGAGACAACATGTAGTTGCATGATGGCATGAGCTCTGTATGCATGTTGTGTGTGTCAGTTATGTGTCAGGTGAGCTATGTGTATGTTGCCTGAGAGATATCAAACTATATCTGGCCTTACTGAACTGTTATTCTGAAGGCATATCATGACTCACTCTGCCCTTCAGGTTACCACATACACACCACATGCCAATGTTGTTGGCTACATGATGTACCGTTGCGGGTGGAAGTAAAGGGAATGGAGCACCATGTAGGTTCTGTCTGCTCAGCTTGCAGAGACTAGGCCCTGTAAAAGTATATCTCCTAGTATGGCACACATCTAGACTGGAATAGATTCATTTTGACTATGAAATTGTGACACTGTGACCACTCCCTGTATCCAAGTATGTCCAGTCATGTGAATCAATCCAGGCTCTGTTAAGAAATTCATCTTATTGAGGTTCTTTCCCTGATGAGTATGTATATTGTTTGAGTAGGTAGACAATGATCTGTGTTATATATGCACTTGGCATCACTGTCAAGGTGCGTCTCGGACCCCTGACAGGTCCTTTACAGCCACAGCCCTGTTGACAGCATCACACTGATCATATTTGCCCTGTGAGGGCTTATTGCACATATGATAGTCCCATAGTGCAGACAGTGTGATGAATCCTGGGAACCCATAATATGTGACTCATTGGTTTGCTCACATAGCAGATGATGGACAATTCATGCCTTTCTTTTTTGGATGCCATCTCTGAAGGATGAACACATATGTCCTGAAGGCACATGTACATGATAAAAAACCCTACCCCCTTAGCTGGCATGAGTATGTATGTCAGTCCACGTGTCCACACATGGGCAGGTTGGACATCTTCATGCCAGTCCCTTCATCATCACCCATGTGTAATGTGTGAGTTTGTAGTCTGACTGTATGAAGGGAATCTTTCTCAAAGTATGTGAGTGTTCCAATGCCTTCATGCCTAAGGAGTGTACCATTCAGAAGCCACAGAAGTGTGATGTGTCCCATGGTTCTCCGACTCTCAGTCACATTGCTAGAGCATGTACCACAAGATGTCAGTTGGTCTACCTAGTCAGTGGAGTGTCTAAGCAGTGTCTAAGCATAATGGTGGATAGGTCTGCAGATTGGGACGTCAGTGACTGGTATGTGGCACACTTGGGACATAGGCCCTCATTACAACCCTGGCGGTCGGTGTTAAAGCGGCGGTAATACCGCCAACAGGCCGGCGGTAAAGAAAATGGGATTTTGACCATGGCAGTTACCGCCAATCAAAACTGCCACTTTAACACACCGACCACCAGGGTGGTAACGACCGCTGGGCTGTAGACTTCTGTCACTAGACCGCAGGCGGTATCAGGACCCTGCCTACCGCCATGGATTTCGTGGGGTTTTGTACTGCCACGAAATCCATGGCGGTAGGCACTATCAGTGCCAGGGAATTCGTTCCCTGGCACTGATTGGGGTAGCCCCCTCCCCAGAGTCCTCCCCCAAAACCCACGACCCCTCTACCACCCCCCAAAGGTGGTAGGACCTCCTCCCCACCCCCACCCCCCCACACCCACAGAAAACCCCCCACAGACCCCCCACACACCCCTACACGCACGCTCACACTACTCACACACATACACGCACACATACATGCACACATGCACACATACATGCACGTCACATTTCCCATACACACATTATACCCCTGCTTGCATACATGCACTCACACAACCCCACTACACACTCACACCCCCATGCACGCACACAACACACACACTAACGGATGATCACCTTACCTGTTCCCGTGATCCTCCAGGAGGGAACAGGATCCATGGGGGCTGCTCCACCGCCAGCACCCCGTCACCAGAACACCGCCATGCCGAATACTGTGATGTCATTCAGTGGGTGGTGTTCTGATGACATGGCGGAGATGGTGGCGCAGCCTCCACTTCACCACCGACTGCCAGTGTGGCTGCTGGCGGCTCTCTGTCCGAAAAAGGGCGGAGGGCTGCCAACAGTCATGATATGGTTCGCGGAAGACCGCCACCACTGGCGGTCTTCGGCCCGGAGGAACCTCAGCGGTCTTGCAAAAAGACCGCTGAGGTTGAAATGAGGGCCATAATTTCTTGTCTTCTATTTTGCACCCATCAGAAGAAGGGGATTTGGAGAGCTATCGCCAAGAAGGTGTGGACCACGGGGCTCCACAGCCAGCAGAGTGCCCACTGTAAAAAGAGGTGGGAGGACCTGAAAAGCTGGGCCCGGAAGATCGCGGAGGCCCATCTGGGGCAGTCCTCCAAACATAGGCAAGGTGTCCATCATGCAACAACCCCCCTAATGGACTGAATTCTGGGGGTGGCCTACCCGGAGCTGGATGGGCTTTGGAGGGCAGCACAGCAGCCACAAGGGGGTGAGTAGACAGCAATTTTCTGCCTGTCCCTTTGTTGGTTGATTGAGTGGTGACTGACTGCTCCACCAGACAATTAGGGATGAGCCATGTGTCACACAGTAGATGGGAGATTGTGTAAACATGTCATGTGCATCAAACTAGTCTACCTTGCCTTCTGTACCAGGATTCATGTACAAACATGGGGGAGTCCTCAAACAACGTTCTCTGCAGGGACCAGAACTGGCTGTGTAGTATACACTGATCTCTCATGTACTTGTTGTTGTTGTAGTGGGTGTAATTTGTGACCCACAGATCCCTTCCCCTGAAAGTGGGTTATGGATCACTGTCCTCTGCCATGTGTCTGGGCATAGATATATAGATATATGTATATATATATAGAGAGAGAAAGAGAGAGAGAGAGAGAGAGAGAGAGCGAAAGAAAAAGAGAGAGAGACATCTGCCACTCAGAAGAAAGTTATCTTCAGTGTATTATGTGTGCTGGTGCCTCACTGCAGTCTGTGATGTGTCTGTTCCCAGCATAGATGTGACATGGGTTACATGTTTAATGGTTTACAACTGTAACAAACTACTTTCCCTTGGTAAGTGGGGAATGTCCATTGAGTAGAATTATATCCAATGACTGTAGCCAACATCCCTTGTATCTACATGTCAGTATGTGTCCTTTTCTCTTCTGGAAACAACCTAAACCTGCAATGTAATGCATGTTCTACTCATGTTGATGGATTGATGTCTGTATTCCCTCACATATATGTGCATAGAAAACTGTTAGTGGACTAGCACATTTACAATGCTGATCCATTTCAGGTCGTCCACAGACAGGAGTGTGTCAGCATTGTTTATTGTCTGACAGATACCTTCATGTGTCATAGTATGTCATTTGTCATGTAGGACTGCAATAGCAATGAGGGAGATGACATTTAGGCCCAGATTGTGGAACCACTCTGTGTTTGACTATGTCTTTGAGGATGAATCTTGTTGAAACATGCACTGCACATGTCGAATGATTGAGGATTGCTCCCTGACTGTTGTCATGCATCATGGAGTGACTTGCAGTGATGTTCACATCACATGTGTATGGTTTCAGACATTCATCCACAGACACATACCAGGGTTGGGGCCCTTCTATTTTTCCTTGCAAGTTCTGTATCTCTCCAACATGCAAGGTACAGATATGTACCACAGACACATTGAGATGGTGTCCTTGTAATGGATGTCAGACATTAGTGGTGACTATCCTGGGGCTGACTGATTCATTGTTGTGTATATTCTGGAGACAAGTCTCACTAACATGTTGGACCTGACGTCAATGTTGTTCCTTTCAATGACCCATGTCGGGCCTATCTGAGTGACATTGATACTACCTCCTTGACTCTATTGGGACAGGTGTCACTTTGTGAGCTGTACATTGTTGCAATGTGTCCACTGTGACATGGGTACTTCCATGCCAACTATCCAGGATGTTTCACTTTTGTACCTGTGATAGCTGGATTTAATTGGCATCATTACTGCATGTATGTGCAAAAGAGATGTGTGCATAAACGTGTGTGTGAAATATGGGGAGTTACTTTAACAAGGGATTGTACTGTTGGCTAGAAGTAAACTGAGGTTTGCTGCATGTTTCACAGCTGTGGGGATGGAGAGGTTGCATAGTTGTTGAATGGTCATTGTGGTTGCAAGACTTCAGCCATGCACTTGTAGTTGTATGGGATCCTGATTAGCCTGTGGTTAACTTGGCTGACTCCAGATGGCATGCATATGGTATGGCACCTGAAAGTGCCACATGGAATAAATATTTTTCTTGAGCTTACTTGACATGATGGTATGGTTTGTCAATCCGAGTTGGGATTGAGGTGTTATCATGAATGTGTTATGAACCTATTTCTCTTTCTTATTGCAGCATCTGCACAGGCAGGCTAAAGAGACTGGGCACAGCAGAGTGGGAAAGCATCTGGCCACGGGACCGACACAGAGAGACCCAGTGAGGGGAGTACCACAGGGAAACAGGATCTACATCCTCATCATCGGATTCCTCTTCCAGTGGTCACTCCCTAGTGGTGGCGGACCCATTGGGGACATCTCCAGCACCATCCTTGTCCACCACCCCGTTCTAGTACCGCTCTCCCTGTTGCTTCCCACCCAGTTGGTCTTGCCCGCTCACCAAAAGGGTGGGCATCTCCTTTGCCGCAGGCACCACTGCCCCGGGCCTGCCCTGTCACCCCTGCTGCCCTCAGTGAGGAAGCTCTTGCCCTTCTGAGAATGATCTCTGTGGGTCAGACTGCCATTGTGAAAGCCATCCAGGGATTGGAAACCCAACTCCAACAGACCAATGCATTCCTGGAAGGCATTCATGGTGCAATGTCTGACTTATAGAGATATTTTCAGGCTCTGGCCTCCACACTGATGGCAGCCAGTCACCCCCCATCTTCTGTACCCCCTCCACCTTCCTCTTCCAAATCCAAATCCCCCTTCCCCTTACCTACCTAAAGCACACAAACAGCACCTCATGCATCTACATCAACAGACAAAGGTAGCATACACAAACACAAGCACCACCAGACACATTGGCACGCACACAAACAACATCCACCCACAGACACAGCAACACTCACAACTGGCCCTGACACCCCCACTACCCCCAGCAACACACATACAACATCGAGCCTACCTACAGACACCACTGGAACAGTCACCAGCACAGCCACCACACCCATCCTACTCGCAGACACCACCCCAGCAGACCCACAGACATCCACCACAAGCACCACACCCACAGACACCACAACTACCGACACACCTTCATCCACCATACCTGCAGTCACCGACCCAACAGACTCCCACCCATCCACCACAGCATCCCCAAGCACCTCCACCCCCCCTAAACCCAAGACACACAAATGCCCTCACTCACCCAACAGACACCCACCACACACAAGCATACCTTGCATAACCATGCACCCAAGACTTCCACCCCTACTCAGCCTACAACCATTTGCTCAAGCTCCAAATCACATCCCCCTTCTAATTACTGTCCCCGTGTTGCCAAAACATTCTTCCTGTGCGACCTTGTCCTTACCTGTGTTCTCCCCCCTCAAACCATGCCCACAAGGACCCCATCCAGCTCCCAGTCTGTCCCTTTCACCTCCAAGGCATCCCCTGCCCCTTCTGCAAGTAGCCATTCCTCCCCCCGAAGAAGCCCACCCCTCCAGAAGCCCCCCTCCCAAGCCCAAGCCGAAAGCCACCTCCGCTCCCAAATCAGATCCCTCCTACCCCCAGATAATCCCTTAGGTGCCTGTCTGACCCCTTGATGACCTTTCCTGTGGAGGTTACATTTCAGTCAGGAGTCAAGTTGGGGCACTACAGTGTGCCATTATTGGAATTTGATATGGACTGACCAAAGGCAAAGGACTATTTAAAATCCCCTATTTAATAAACTCAAAGAGTTGTTTTGTTTTGGGTACACCTTTGTCCTACAATTCATTTTCTATCTTTCTGTATTCCCAGAGTGACTTTGGTTGTGTAGCTACAGTTGTGTGGGTTTTTTAACCATGCTTGCTGCTCCAATTGCAGTTGTCAGCTGTATGTGAGTTTGTGTTCAGTGCTGATGTCCCCCAGGAGAAGGGTATATGTTGTGTGTATGTGTGTGTGAATGTAATGGTGATGTCATGGCATTGTGCAATGTTTGGTATGGTAAGTACTTCTTATTGTGATGCCCAATGTGAGCATGTATGGTGTGAGACTTCTCCCCTGATCTGACTTATGTATTAATGAGATGTGTGTCATCTTGAGTTATGTATGTGCAGACATGGAGTGTGTTGAATTGTGCTAGCTGTGTCTGCATTTGCCTGTGCATGTTCTCATTTAGATGTGGGTTCATTGCAAATGGTTCCTGTAGAGGTATGTCTAATGCAGTGGGAGTTGTGTGTGCTTTGTTGACTTTCCCTTCCCCATTGTTTAGATGTGCCTGACAATTGGTTTTGGCATTGTCTGTCCCAGAAACCCATGTAGGGTTATTTACTGTGTAGATGCTGTTTGACGGTCCTGTTCAAAGTGTTATATGCCCCACTGCAGTCTCCTTCCCTGTGTGTCCCAGATGGCTGCATCCCAATTGTGCAGGTATAGTTGTCATGTTGTTCTTGTTGTATTTGCGTCTCTGTATTTTGTGCATGCTTATGTGCTTCCATTGTGCTGTAATGTGTGTGGTGTGTGATGTGTGTGTCCATTGCAGGGCTGTTTACTAGTGGTGGTGCTTGTGTTGCATGCCACATCGATAGGTATGTGTGTTGTATGTGTGGGCAGTCCCTGGCCAGTGTGGAATGTGGTTGTGTGGGCTGTAATTGTATATGTGCTGCAGGTATGTTGTTGTTGCTGTGTGTGACAATGTTGTGTAGCCTTTAGTGTCCCGGTGCCTGGGCTATGTGGCCATGTGTATTTGTGTAGTGATGCAGTGCAGTGTGAGTGTGCGTATTGTGTGTGTGTACGTGTCCGTGTTGCTGTAAGTCAGGGAAGGTGTATTGTATGATACGTGTGCCTGCTGCTCTTGGCATACCCCCTATTATGTGTTTGCCAGCACTACAATCTGTTTTTAAAGGTTATTGATACAGGTAGGTGTGTGTACTCATGGTTGTTGGAGTCCATGTCAATGTTAATTTTGTGCTCTCTCTGCAAGCAGTGGCATGATGTTTGGGAAGACTCCATGGCAGCCCTGCCTGCAGGTGAGTGTCTCTCTTTAATCTGTCTGTTTCCACCTTCTGGGACGTGGTGGTTGGACCGCCACGGTCACATTGGTGGTGTGCAACCTGGTAATGGGTCTGGTGGAAACACTGTCTCCGCTGGCCTGTTTATGCTTTCTTCTGACCGTGGCAGTCTGTGCTGCCTGGTGGTGCCGACGGACTGCTGGTGGTAATGTCTGTACGACCGCCAAACTTGTAATACGGCGGTCACTCAGACAGACTGTTGGCAGTTGAACCACCAACATGGCGGTCACCGGACCGCCAAACTCGTGATCAGGCCCTAAGTCCATGAGGGTTAGACATGACTCCATAGTTTCATTGACTCCCCAGTGGTAGCTGTGGGTGAGCAGTCATTACTGAACTTATGGAAAGTGGGGTGGAACTTTGCACCAGATACATTTTAACACCGAGGTAACACATCTTGTAAAAGTGAATGTGGAAAGCATCCACCTTTACTATACAGATTGCTGTGAGGCTTTGTGACACATGGTGGGACTTTTCTTATGTTTCACTTTTTTTGTCACTGCTTTGCTACTATCATGTTTCATTATCTTTATTATTGCAGTACATGCCTTTTTATCTTGGATGCAGTTGAGTCAATAAAATTAATTGAACAAATAAGTGCTTCTGTTTGTCTTTGCATGTGTGAGACGAATGTAACTGAGAGAAAAGGGTAAGATCTGTTCCACCACGATTCCCTGGGAAAACATAATGTCATGCACACGGCTGCCACAAACCACCTCTACTCTTAGGTACTGGTGAGGTACTGCTACCTGGCCGGAAGGGTTAGGCCAACAGTTATCCCGCGGTGTGTAATTGGACTCAGTTCCCCACAATCCAGTGGTGCTACCACCCGAATCCAGCAGTCTCATTGTTACGAGAGCCAACACAATAAGATTAGATATACAGCTTACAACCCTATAGAGCTACTGTTCATAGGTGGCCCTAGACTATTTGAGGGAATGGGTTGTCTTGAATACTATTGAGTCAAGGGCCTTTCCAAAGCTTCATTTTCTGATCAAATGTAACAGAAAACTCATGTAAAGTTACATTAAAATGAAGCTACAAAACGAGAGCGAGGAGAATGGAGGACTCTGCACAACATAGTGCCTTTGAATATATGGCACTGTTTTAAATATATTTTGGGGGTATTTTCATAGTATTGTTGAGAATGCAATAGGTCTCCCAGATGTTGCTAGAGCCTGCTTGCATGAGAAGTAGATATGGCTTTGTATCTGAGATCTTCCAGAATGTAATGGTTGCTGCAGAGAATATATGATGCCACAGAAAGGTTATGACTAGAAGCTGTGCAAATTTGTGTAAAAATGGGAGAAATTCCACAAAAATGTATGTACATTTCTATAGAGCAATGCTGAAAAGTCATACTCTTATTTCTTAGATCACTGCAAAAAATAATGAGAAATTTACTGCAGACTTTACTGGTTTTTTTTTTCAATACTCCTAAAGATTTAGAAAACAGACAAATTGTAATGGCTCCCTCGAACTCTCTTCAGGAGGTTACTGAGTCCTGGTGCAAGGTCATTGCCTCCTGTGTGCCAGCCCTGTCAGAAGCCTTTCTGTGTCATGATGCCAGGATGTGTTTCCCTCCCTCACCTTTCCTCAGACCCCCTTTAAATGTTTGTGCACCCAAGAGTGCACAGCTACTTGGAGTATTCAGTTATAGGCATTTGTTGAAAGCCTCTGCTGGGTGGCTGAGTGACTTGCACTGAGCAGGTCTACCTCCGTGAAAAGACTGACTATACAACCCATCCTGCAACTGAGTTGACCTGTTTCTAACATGAACGAGTACCTCACTGAGGGTCATATTTATAAAGTGGCTTGTGCTGCTGGTGTGTCACTTTTTGTGATGAACCGGTGGCGGTGGCTGCAGACTCATTTCTACAAGGCCATGCAAAGCCACTATGGATGGCTTTTCAGGGCCTTGCAGATATGGAGTGCGGCAAAGCAGCACAAGTTGCTGGGTTGCCTCACTCTGCTTCAAAGAGGTATTCCATGAGTGTGGCGGTGGGTGTTCCCATGCGACATCCATAGATTTTGACACGTTCCCAGATTTACAAGGATTTGTAAACTTGGGAATGTGTCAAAAGCCTATGCGTCCCCACGGCAGGCGTAACGAGGAGCAATAACATTACTTCTCCTAGTTTTTTCCTGTTCATGTGTGCTGCATTCTGCATTCAGGTGCAAAGGTACCTGTCTATGGCGCATGGCAGCCAATTGTGAGATAGCGGAGTGGAAGAAAATGCACTGTATTTCATAGACACGGCGCATTTCTGCCCTTTTCTTTTGACGAAAGCGGTGCAGCAAGAAGCCTTGCAGCGCTGCCCTACTTCAAAATATTGTAAATAAGCCCCTCAGTGCCTGCAGTATTGCTGGTATGAGAATGTCTGCCATTGTTGCCCTGCCTCCTTAGCCCCAGCCATTCTTCCTTCCTTACCAATGTTCCCAAGTATTTTCTCTCTTCCTGTAAACTCAGGAAAAATTAGAAAATCTGAGGCTAATTTCCAGAATTTCAAAAGTTAGTAAAATGTCCAAAATCTGAGGAAAATTAGGAAATCTGTATGGAACCAAGACACCTTTGTTTCCCGAAGAAAAATCTGCACTGGACTTTCCCGTATTGACTCCAGGGCCTCATAAGAAGTCATGAGGAAGTCTAGATGCAGGGGCGGCTCCTTCCCAATGGCAAAGGAGCATCGCCCCCCTAGCTGAGCCAGCAGCTGAAAAACAAAACTATATCTTAATATTGTTTTACTTGTCAGCTGCTGGCTCAGCCAGCAGATGCAGGCGGGGCTGGTCCATGGGAGGGGGGAGTGGCGTCAGTGCACCAAGTGCGCATATCAGTTTGGCCAGCCGTCTTAGGCCGGCCAAACTGACATGCACACTTAGGTTTCTCCAACCCAGCTGTGTTACACAGCCGGGTTGGAGAAACTGAATAGACTCTAACACAATGCCTGAGCGGCAGACCAAGCTGTTCAGATCAATCCTGATGCTCCTCTCATGCTAGTTATAGCATGAGAGCAGCACCAGGATTGGGTGGGGAAGCCTGTGTTAGTGTCCCAGAGAATGCTGGGACACCAAGAGAAGAGGCGCGCAAGGCAGATGGCGGCATCAGGAAAGGTAAGTTTATTATTTTTTATTACTATTATTATTATTTTTATTATTTATTGTCTCCCCCGCTCCCCCCCCTCCCCCACGACCTCACGCTCCTCGCATTGAGAACTGCGGCGGGACCCGCTGTCTAGCTTGTCAGAGCTGACTCCTAGAGTTCTCGCTTTAGTTCCTGTAGTAGCTTTCTTCGATGTGGAGATAGGACTAGCAGAACTGACACGCAGGGCGCCCTGGTTCTCAGTGCAGATACGCAGGGCCCCCCGCACTCATTTAATTGCACATAGACGGGGCCAATATGGCGTCGGTGCTTTGTTGTCTGCACAAGGCTGTGGAATGGTCTCACCATCGCAGTGCGTTCTGATGGTTCTGTGAGGGGTGTAAGTGTGATGGCTGGTTTGTGGTGCAGGGCGTCTCTGTGCCAAATATATCAGCAAGGTTGTGAGGCCATCAGTGCACTGATGAACTTTCTAATGTGTTCTGCTCTTTTTGGAGACACTGGCAATTATAAGGAGTGTGCTTCAGTGTCGGTGAGAATCCCTTTGTTGTGGAGTTGTATGTCACTAGTACATCTCTAGAGTCATTTGTTGTGTGAAGTGCCCACGTGCAACTGAACACGGTTTGCTTCAAAAATATAAACAAGAAGTGACACTGCAGCCTGACCGAGCAGTGCAGATAACGGTGCTTGCAGAGCTGGGCTGAGCAGCCCAGGTCACACGGCTGAGGTACGTGATAAATATGTGTGCGAAAGGCCACAGGTGCTGTTCCAGGTTTCTTTGCTCCTGTCCAGTTTGTAAATGACGCACGTTAGGGCTTAGAGGAACAGGACTAATCATGGCGGCCAAGAGATGGCAGAGGCCGTGCACCTACCTCGCCCAGGCTGCATAGCTGCCAGTGTCACGTGTGATAGCTTCGCTCAGACAGCCGCACTGTGGGGTTTGTAGTCTTAAAACTGGAATGGCTAAACTACACGTCGTAGCACGCAAAGTGAGAGCGTCTAAGAAGCCAGCATCTGACCAAAATGAGGACTGTCCGCATGACGCCTGAGAGACTGAGAGGAGTGGCAGGTGACATAAGCCAAATCCGACGGAGATCAGACGGATGTAACTACCAACAGGGCTGCCTCTTATCTAACCCTAAACTGAGGGAGACCCAGAGCTCTGTTCACAAGACACTGACACGCCGCCAGGAGCTCCTTCACACCAGTCGGACAGGTCCACGGGGACCTATTCACACAAGACTTACAAGTCAACTTCACGCCAGACACGGCAGAAACATGAGAGCCCCCGTGCAAGATCGACTGATGGAACCACAGAGCCTAAGGACTGACTGACCAACGAGTCTCTGAAACCGACAGGCCAGCACTCACTAACATACCCCCTTCATAACAGAGAGACCTTCATGAGTCTTGACAGTTACACAAGGTTGACATACCTATGTGAGGTGATGAGTTTTACACTAGAATGACGGGACAGGGTGCTCCTTTTACTAGGATAGTGGAACTTGTTTCAGCCGAGACCGACACAACCATTAGAAGCTCCTTCACACCAGACTGGCAGGCCACGGAGGGGGTCATTTTACAGAAGACTGAGGCCCTCATTACGAGTCTGGCAGTCCTTGGACCGCCTGACTCTGGTGGCGGTCTTACCGCTGCCAGACCAGCGGTTAAGACAGCCATATTATGACTTTGGCAGTTTGGCTGAGGCCAAACTGCCGAAACGCTGCTTGTACCACCAGGGCGGTCGGACCGCAGGCCGGAGGTGAGCATCTCCTGCCTGGCGGTAGCCATAAAACCGCCATCGGTATTATGACTCGGCAGACCACCAGCATTTTCGTGGCAGTCGCACCCCCATGACAATGCTGGTGGTCATGCACCCGGCGACAGGAATCTCCATTCCTGTCACCGGCACATACACACACACATGTCCACACACCCCCATGCCACCCCCCACTTATCAGCATACATGCACACACCCCCTCCAAATTCACACTCATGCACACCCCCCTTCATCCACACACATGCACGCCCCCTCAGCCCCCTTCATCCACGCTCATCCACACCCGCCCTTCATCTACACCCCCCTTCATCCACACTCATTCACACACACACGTACACAGACATGTACTCACGCACACCCATTCAGGCACACATACACGCACACAGCACACACATCTACCCAACCCCCTAACCCCCTTTTTGGACTTACTTTTTCCTGCGAGGTGGTCGTCCGGGAGGGGATGGATCCTGGCATTTTCCACTGCCAGCACTGAACCACCGTACAGGACTCCGCCATGCCGTATTATGGGGGTCATTCCGACCCCGGCGGGCGGCGGGCGCCACCCGCTGGGCGGAGACCGCCAAAAGACCGTACCGCGGTCAAATGACCGTAGCGGTCATTCAGACTTTCCCGCTGGGCGGGCGGGCGACCGCCAAAAGGCTGCCCGCCCGGCGGGAAAGCCCCAGCAACGATGAAACTGGCTCCGAACGGAGCCGGCGGAGTTGCTGGTGTGCTACGGGTGCAGTGGCACCCGTCGCGATTTTCAGTGTCTGCTTTGCAGACACTGAAAATCTTAATGGGGCCCTGTTAGGGGGCCCCTGCAGTGCCCATGCCAGTGGCATGGGCACTGCAGGGGCCCCCAGGGGCCCCACGACACCCGTTCCCGCCAGCCTCTTCCTGGCGGTGTAAACCGCCAGGAACAGGCTGGCGGGAAGGGGGTCGGAATCCCCATGGCGGCGCTGCTTGCAGCGCCGCCGTGGAGGATTCCCTGGGGCAGGGGAAAACCGGCGGGAAACCGCCGGTTTCCCTTTTCTGACCGCGGCTTTACCGCCGCGGTCAGAATTGCCCCAGAAGCACCGCCAGCCTGTTGGCGGTGCTTCCTCCGTCCCCGGCCCTGGCGGTCCATGACCGCCGGGGTCAGAATGAGGCCCTATGTATTGTAATATGGCGGGCGGAGTCTTGTTGATGTGGTGGTGCTGGTGGTGGAACCGCCTCTTATTCTCCGTCGGCAGCTTTCCGCCTGTAAACGGGCAGAAGTCCTTTCAGGATTCGTAAGATGGCGGTTAGCAGACCGCCAACACTGACAGTATGCTGGCTGCAGCGGCTTCGGCGGTCTTCAAGAAAGACCGCTGAAGTCATAATGAGGGCCTGAATGACTCACACAATTGCCCTTTCATACCACGCTGACAAACCCACACGGCCCACTTCACAAGAAACCAAGAACCCCCTTAATTAGTCAACTTAACACTAGACTGTCAGGTTCAAGGATGTAGCATGTCCTCCCCAGCCCAGGAACGTGCAAAGAACCTCGGGGCGCCACACACTGAACTGTGCAACATACCATCACACACTGCACTCCGATTACGGTCATAACGATTAATAACCATACTTTAACAGCTCCCAGCCAGTTATGTAATTCCTCTAATGAGTCTGCCTAGCAGTGGGAGGGTCCTAGCGTTGACAGTCTCAGGACACTACAAAGGGGCCATTTCACACGACAGGAACAAGCTCATTTCACACTGGACTGAATTAGCCCCACCATTCCCTGTCCACACTAGCATGACTGGGCTTTCTTCACCCAAGACTGACAAACTGGGGACCCCTGGGAGGGGTTGTTCACACCAGACTGACAGGCCCACGCTAGTGGAAGTTACAGTTGATTTCTTCTGGATCCAGTAGTTGGCGTAGGTGAGTTTGGACATTTTTCTCCTGCAGTATATTATTTCACGCTGCAAAACGCACATGCAGCATCTGAAACCAGAAGAATCTCTAGTTTGGAACAGGCCTACTTCACAGCATTGTAACAAGCCGACAGAGTCCACTTCACGGCAGACTGACAAAACCGCGGGCCCCACTGGACACCGGAGTGCCAAACACGTAGGACCACCTCACACCAGAGCGACAGAATCAAGGCTCACTTCGCAACTGAACGACCGAGCCCTCTTCACACAAGACTGACCTAACCAGAGAGCAGCTGGCTGCGTCACACTAGAACGAGAAATGTGTAGAGCGCATTTAATTTATGATTAGCAGATCGGAGACCACTTCGCAGCAGCCAGATTGTATTGCTACTGGTGTTTGTGTGCCATGCTTCGGCCATCTTGCAACAACGTTTTACCTCGTCTGATTGGTTGCTGGACGGGCATGTATGCATTGTTAGGATACTTTGTGGTTGAAGAGTGGCTTAAACTGGAAGTGTTTGAAGTTATCTGTGTCGCTTCTAGGAGTGCTTGGACATGCTTGTTATTGGGCATGCTCGTGTCGAACTGCACTTGAGGCCTTTTGGGACAGTGCTTAATTTGAACCGGTGGTTGAGATATTTTTGAGGATTAGGACATATTTTTCATCACCAGACATTAGCAAAAAAAAGAAAGGCAGAAATGGGAGGGAGAGATAGGTAGTAAAACAATGACAAAGAGAGAAAGCAGGGATTTAAAATAATCTACAAGAGTGAGATAAGGAGGCCTCAAATCTATGATGGTGGAAGAAAGAAGTTAACCAATACTAAATAGCCATGGTATTTGGCAAATCCAGCATTTGTCAGCACCTGCTGCAAGCTCCTAAGAAAAACTTTTGCCCTCTGTACTTATTTTTTTTAAACATTACAAATTGAGCACTGTCTAGAGTGCCTACAAAAACACACAGGAAGGAAAAAATGCTGATAACAACATACCCCCTCATGACAATCAATTTCCAAACCATAGGTGCCCCTCCGACCCTCGAAAGATATGAGGAGGGCTGATAAGAGTTGAAGGACTGGTTGTTGGGATGGATAGCTCTGTTGTTAGAATGGTCGGTGAAAGTCCTTGAGATTGAGTAGCTGCCACCCTTTTTGCGTTCAAGTTGCAATGAGTGTGGTCCATGTGAGGTTATTGCAGGGGAGACGGTCATAGGTTTCACATGCCTAGCTTAACTCTAGATATCCATAGCAGTAGATTGGTGATGGACACTAGACACACTAAAAAAGAAGGCTGGGGAGACGAAAGACAAGCCTAGTGTCACAACCTCAGTGAAAAAATGAAGACAGATCCCATGCATGAGTGCCTGAGTAATGGTCGTAAGACCTAGCTGGGACGGCAGTGAGCTTTGATATCCAAGTAGAAGGCCAAATGTCAACATCCTGTGACCATCATCCTTTGACAACAAGCAGAATCTAGTGTTTTGTAAAGGTTCGGAGAGTATAAACTGGTTGTGAAAGAACGAGGCTTGTTTCTTATCGGTTTTAATCAGTTGGAGTTATTTAGAGCCTAATTTAGAGCTTGGCGGCTGGGTTACTCCGTCACAAATGTTACGGGTATCCCGTCTGCCGTGTTACGATTTCCATAGGATATAATTGAATCATAATACGCGGACAGGATATCTGTCACATTAGCCATATTCTAAATCAGACACTTAGGCCCTCATTCTAACCCCGGCGGTCTCAGACCGCCGGGCCAGGGTCGGCGGGAGCACCGCCGACAGACCGGCGGTGCCCCGCAGGGCATTCTGACCGCGGCGATTTGGCCGCGGTCAGAAAGGGTAAACCGGCGGTCTCCCGCCGGTTTACCGCTGCCCTTAGAATCCCCCATGGCGGCGCAGCTTGCTGCGCCGCCATGGGGGATTCTGACACCCCCTACCGCCATCCTGTTCCTGGCGGTTCGCCCGCCAGGAACAGGATGGCGGTAGGGGGTGCCGCGGGGCCCCCGTAAGAGGGCCCCACAAAGTATTTCAGTGTCTGCCTAGCAGACACTGAAATACGCGACGGGTGCAACTGCACCTGTCGCACCTTCCCACTCCGCCGGCTCAATTCTGAGCCGGCATCTTAGTAGGAAGGTTGATTTGCCCTGGGCTGGCGGGCGGCCTTTTGGCGGCCGCCCGCCAGCCCAGGGCAAATCCCAAAATACCCTCAGCGGTCTTTCGACCGCGGAGCGGTATTTTGGTGGGGGAACTTCGGCGGGCGGCCTCCGCCGCCCGCCGAAGTTAGAATCACCCCCTTAGTTTCTTTATGCCTAATGGCCACTGAAAAGAGCCCTGTAGTGGTGTCTGAGTTCTGGATGTAAGAATTTCTTAAGCTTAATGGTGGGCTTAGTTCATCCAACTACAAATACCTAGAGGCAAAGTTCTAAAGTTTTGTTGTTAGTATGTGTCTGTTGTTTCTCAGTTTTAGCATGGTTTGGGTGTCATCTGTGTAGTTGCAGCATGTGAGGTCAAAATCGTTTATTAGCTCAGTAAATAGGGCAGTACAGAGCAGGATTGTAGAGAGCCCGTTGGTGTGCTCAATTGATGGGCATTGGTGAGGAAATGTAAGGGGGAAGGAAGTTATCTCCATTATCAGTCACTGGAAGAAAGCAATCATTTCGAATGGTTTCCTTGGACGCCCATCAAGCACAGTTTGTTACGTTAGTGGCGTAAAGTACCATAATGAAAGCAGCAAAAGCCATCCCTGATGCCAATCAACAAAGACTCCTACCGTGCACTAGGTCAGTGGACAGGCAGTGGATGATTTTGTTCAATTAACTGGAAAAGTTATAAAGATGGTATCTTCCCAGTTACATTTGCCAGGACTCTTCATTGGGGGTGAGGAGATGTTTTATGCAGGACATCTTGAAATCATGGATGATGTTTCCAGCAGGCTGTGGGACGAGAGGTGGGTTAACTGTGGCAAATGTTATCGGAGTGCTGGTTCTCATATGGTCGAGGAGCTATGGCTGTGCGTGTGGCTGGCGTGGTCATGCCTGCTGATAAGGGTGCACAGGACTGCTGACTGTAGGGGTGGTGTGTTTGCTGTGATGGTGAGAGAACTGGTGGCTGCGGTGATGGACTGTGAGTGCGAGCTGTGATGGAGTATGAGTGAGTTTGGCTGAGAGGTCAGGTGTTGACTGGAGGAGAGCGTAGCAATGCTGATTCGTTTGTGGGAGGCGGCGCAGAGGGGCTGCCCGTGGGATGTGCAATGGTGCTGACTTTGGAGTACTATCCATGGTGCTGTGAAAGTGCTGCCTGTAATGATGAAGAAACGCTGCGTGCCAGGGTAGGCGAGAAGTGCTGAGTGGTTGATACATCAGTGCTGGCTCTGCGGTTTGTGCTGAGTGGGATGGGCATTATTACTGCTGACTGGGGGGTTGTCTCGGCAGTGGGAGACAGTGCAGAGGGGCGCACCGTGGACGCCGCAGGAGCGCTGCTGTGGGTTTCTTTTTTACTGAAGGGCAGGCGGAAAGGTATTACAGCCTCAGCATCTCTGGCCCCTGCTCTCTACCCCGCCCCCCCTCACTCACCCCGCCCACCTCAGGCCTGCTCATGCCCTCGTCCAGTGCTGAGCACAGCTGTCTGCTCAGTGTGTGACAGTGAGAGGAGGGAATGCGTCTCACTTCCCCAAAGAGACAACTGCAGCCGGAGGGGAAACAGACCGAGCACTGTGCGGCCTCTCACTGGCATTCCGTGCACTCCAGGCTGCAGGGCCCAGTGTCTGCCCCGTGCGCGCCCGCCAGCCCCCTCGCGCCCTTCGCGAGCAGCAGCATCAGCCTTTTATTTCACCCCCTTTCTTACTTGGTTTTGTCCCCTTCCAATTATAACTTTGTGCTTTTTTTTCCCACCTAGTGCCTCGCTTGCCCTCCTTAGCTGTCCTTGAAACTGCAACTCGAGCAATGACAGCGGCGGCAAACCTGGCTACGTGTTCATGTGATCTATATCTATTCATTTATATTTATTAATATTTATATATTAATTACTGTAGTCCTACTGTATTACAGAAAAAAATTACTCTTGCGAAAGCTTTACTCTGTCTAACCATCACCCTATTTCTGTATCAATCTGTCCCCTTGCTCCACTCTCCGAATCATACCAAACCCATTCTAATATGATCTCCAAAATTACCCTTCCTGGGCTCTTCCCTCCTCTACCCCTCCTAGCTCACCCCAAACCTCGAGTTAACTACCTTGATCTCCCAAACAACCCCACTAAATTCTCCCTCATCATCTCCCCTTTGACTCATCCCATTTTACTATTATTTCCCAATTACAACTTCTGGATTCTTTCCTCGTCTATCCCTTGATTATTCTATTCAATCCAACTAACAGACTCACACATCCTCAGCTCAAATTTACTCATACCTCCCCATCCCAATACTAATTCTCATATCTCCCTATAGTGATCCAACAGTAACGCTTTTGGGATCCGGAGTAGCGTGCTACTCTCCGAAAAGCACTTCGACGCCTCATCAGAGGTTTTATGTGTTTTGGGGGATTTTTATAATTATTTTTAATGCACAGACAGTTTTATAAGGCATCATCAAAATATGCGATTACCAAATTATTGTTTGCTCCAAACAATAGACCTCAGCATTAAACAGTGTTGATGGGGAGGTCATCTGTCAATTACATCTGACCCTGGCAATTCCCAGGAAGTGATGATGATGACTGTAAACCTGATGAGATCACATTAATTGACCTTGCTGAAATCCATAATAAGTGCACGATTCATTCAACAACACAGACAAACCTCTGTTTTAGAGTTCACCTATATTAGTGCGGGGACATGATATGTTAGAATAGTGTGAGTTTCTCTGTGTATTACATGAATAATGTGTCTTCGTCTGAAGATGATATAGGGGGTCATTCCGACCCCGGCGGGCGCCACCCGCCGGGCGGAGACCGCCAGAAGACCGCACCGCGGTCATTCTGACTTTCCCGCTGGGCGGGCGGGCAACCGCCAAAAGGCCACCCGCCCGCCCAGCGGGAAATCCCCAGCAACGATGAAGCCGGCTCCCAATGGAGCCGGCGGAGTTGCTGGTGTGCGACGGGTGCAGTGGCACCCGTCGCGATTTTCAGTGTCTGCTAGGCAGACACTGAAAATCATTATGGGGCCCTGTTAGGGAGCCCCTGCACTGCCCATGCCTGTGGCATGGGCAGTGCAGGGGCCCACGACACCCGTTCCCGCCATCCTGTTCCTGGCGGTTTTTACCGCCAGGACCAGGATGGCGGGAAGGGGGTCGGAATACCCATGGCGGTGCTGGGAGCAGCGCCGCCATGGAGGATTCTTTGGGGCAGGGGTAAACCGGCGGGAAAACGCCGGTTGCCCTTTTCTGACCGCGGCTTTACCGCCGCAGTCAGAATTGCCCATGAAGCACCGCCAGCCTGTTGGCGGTGCTTCCGCGGCACTCTGCCCTGGCGGTTTTCAACCGCCAGGGTCAGAATGACCGCCATAGTGCCACAAAACACATAACAGCAATTCAATTATACCACAAACTGCCATGATGCAATAGTTTCAGTTGTGTACACTGAAAAGAAAAAGGTATATATCACAGGGAGAGGGGAAAAAGATAAAAAAAAAAAATAGTTATGTTTATATGTATTAATTGATATAGTTGATTATGAGCTATGTTATTGAAATAAATCGTTCTTATGGTTAATACATTTTGATTTATGATAATTTGCAAGGTGTGATCACTTGTACAGAGCACAAAGTTGACTTTTTGTTCAAGCACATCATTTTCCATGTATTCCCAATAATGAAGCATGGCAGCAACTTGTTTTAAAATGTGTTTGTTTCTGAGATCTGTTGGGATGAGATGGAAATGTCCTCTGCCTGATAATGGACATGTACCCCTGCCCTGAGTGCCCACCTGTACTGTTATTTTGATCCTGGTTTTTGTTGGCGTAGGCAAACGCGGATCATGTATGTGTGCCATTACATAGACCTGTCTCACGTATTGTCCTCATAGTGGTGAAAGGCTACTGCCTTTACCATGAGTTAGCAGCATGAGCGCAGTGGTGGCAGAATACTGTATAGTGATCAGTCGGAGTGAGCAGGTCCTATTTAACCTGTGCTACTGGAGTGAGGCCTACAAGTTAACTCACCTTTTATAAACATTTCACTGTTGTGTACTTAACTGACCCCTTGGCCTACATCAGTTAGATTTAAAGTGCTGTGCAGTGCAGGGGTAGTGACTCTGCACTGGTTGTGTGTGTGCCTGGGAAGGGTACAGTTCAGGGATAGAGCAGTGCTGTGCAGTGTGTGCATGTATTAGGTGTATGTATACCTCTGTTGAGTACATTACATGAGAGATGTAGTGTCATGCAGTGCATGCAAGGTGAATGCATGTACTGGGTGTTTGCATACCTGGGAGAAGTACAGTACATGAAGGGCCAGACTTACAAAGATGCCAGGCAAAGCAGCGCAGCCCCATAGATGCTGTGCTGCATTGCGTGACTGGGGGCGCGCAGGAGAGCACCATATCTACACATATAAGGCACTCTCCTCCCCTCTCCCTAGCATGGCATAGATTTTAGCTGTTGTGCGCCACGCACACACCTTTGCGCCATAGTGGAAGGCTGTGTGCATGAGTCTAGCATAGGTTTGGTACTGGAAGGATAGCCTTCCAGTACAGCATATTGTGCTTAAACTTCATTTAAAATGTTTCCTACTTTGTATGTGTGCTGAACAGTGCAGCACACAAGCAAAGTTGGAAAAGAAAGGAGAAATACAACACTTCTCCTTTTAACGCCTCCTTTCAAATGGAGTTAACTTTTGGTGCAAAACCCTGCCTACTATTGTTTGTAGATAGGGTTTTGCATCAAAAGGCATGGGTGGTTGCATGTGAATGCCTACCTAGCACCCATATAATGCCCTCTTGGCGCTAAGTAACGCAAAGCAGTGCTTCACGCTGCTTTGAGTTACTTTTAAGTTTCACACTGGAAAGTATTAGAAAAAAAACATTTTGTGCAGGTTTGCGTCACTTTTGGGACACTGATCCAGAGCATAATGTTTGTAAATCTACCCGAAGTGTGTAGTGTTGTGCAGCACGCACATGGTGAATGTGTGTGCTGGTATTGTATGTGCTTGCAAGTGGCACACCATGGTACAATACAGAAACCCACATTTCAGTACCTAATCTACCCACACACAACCTTCACATCACCAGGACATCAACCTGATCTCTGGCAAATACCAGGCCAGGCTAGAGAGAAAAAAAATATCTCCACCAAACAGCGCAATGTTTGGGAGCCCACTGGGTATTGCAGAGCTCACCCAGCGAGGAGCAAGCCTGATGAAGAAGCATGCAACCTAGGTGGGTGAGGGTTTTTGCATTCTAAGGACAGGATCCCTGGGACCGGTTTGGATACAACCATAGTAACTTTTGGTAACCATTCAGACAAGCACATTCTCCTTTACTGAAAAAGTTAAGCTTGGGGAGACTGTGTGCTGGGTCGCATTAAAAATCTTCTCTCCAACCCCTTTTTTGGGAATAATACTTGCAGTGATTTGTAACGAGCAAGCAAAGTGAGTGTACACTGCCTGTTCCAGTGAGGACTAAGGTAAAGGTCCAGGGGGGTGTTTAGGAGGAGTTTCCCAAAAGAAACATTTGAAAAAATATGGGGGTTAAACTGTGCAATTTAAGCACAATGTCCACATAAATTAGTTCAAAAGACATAGGTTCTGAAAGGACAAGTCTTTTGGTGTTTAAGCCAATGAAATCTGACGCTCCCCAGGAGTTGACTCAGTTATTTTCAGAACATGCTATGGGTGCCCATATATGCCAAAAATTACCTCCTTTTGCCAGGACCCAGATTTTGTCTTGGAGGATGCCCCCTTATGACATAGGTACCTCCTCAGGCCAAGAATTACATGCAATACGCCAGTATCAGAATGTTGCCATTAATGCCATCCAAATACCAGGGTGACACATGTCAAAAATTACCTCTAGCATGTCAAGGCCAGCATTTTGTCATGGTTGCCCCCTTCCTTATGCCACATGTGTCCTTCTTTATGCCAAGAATCACCTCTAATGAGCTATTTACAGCATTTTGCTGTGGGTGTACCTATAGCAATAATTTACTGAAATATACCAGTACCTCTAGTATGCCAGTGCAAAGTATTACCTCTAGTATGCCAGTACCTGTATTTTGTCATAGGTACCGGGTATTCTAAGAATTGCCTCCAATATGCCAGTACCAGCATTTTGCAGTGGGTGCTGTTGCAAGCCAAGAATACAAGGGCCAACAGCAGACATGCAAGTATAACACCACATTACCACTCATGCTCACTTACATTCACTCACAATCATTAGCTTTCACTCATACCCACTCTCATTCATTTTTAACGTTATTCATTTTCACTCACACTCTCACTCAGTCTTACTCTCGTTCTGTCACTCATATTTCTTACACTAACTTGCACTCACTCTTACTTTCAAGCACTCATTTTCACTCACTCTAACTCATTATTTCCCACTCAGTTACATTTACTTACTCTCACTCATTATCACTCACGCTCCTTCCTAGCTACACTTCCCACACCCCCTCATACTCATTCCTTCTCAGCCACTCTCACTCACTTGCAGTCACTCTTACTCTAACACATTCTCGTCCTGACATAATCATACTCATACTCATACTCACTGATGCTCATGGCTCAATTCACGAAGGTACTTTGTGTAGTAAATCTGTGAGGGTGAAGTCACCGCACTCATGGTGGAGTCTCCTCACTTGAGACAGAATCTCTGGATTCTGACGAGTGCGGATACTCCGCCATGAGTGCAGAGACTCGGCACTCATAACATCCCTACACATTAGTACCTTTGTAAATCGAGCCCTAAGTCTCACTCATTGTCACTCACTTCATGTCGCTCACTCTTGTTCACTCATTTTCATTCCCAAACACATGCGCACACATATAGTCACAGCTCACACACACTCACACCCATTTTCTCTCACATATACTCTCACTAGCACACGTGAACACAACATACATTTAAAAGCATTATTTTTACTTACCTAATCTGCCAGTGAAGGAACTGTTCCAGTTCCTAGTGCTCCATTTTTACTACAGTGATAGTGAATAATAGACTATTTTTCAATATTAGTATGATTAAAAAAAACAGGCTGAAAGCTGTCATGGTGGGGCCTGATACCCATAAGGGTGATTGTCCTGTTGTTCTCTGCACTGATTTTGCACCTTTGAGGCTAGAGGTCTCTAAGACAGTGCAAGGGGCCACAGTGAGCAAGCTGGGGGTTGCAACTGTGACCCCCAGTTACTCCTAAATGATGTCATGTGGGCATTTTGGTATTTCAGAAGGGGCCACAGATGATTGCATGGCCTTCTCTGAAAAACTGATTGTGCCGGTGCATGTGTAGTATTAGGGTGCTCTCATGGGGATATTCTCTCATTTGTATGGGTTATGGCTATGGAAATGAGTGAACAACTTGCCCATGCAACCATGCTGTATTATATAAGTGGGCACAGAGGCAAAGGCCATGCACAGACTGTGCCACAAAGAAATTTGCATGATCAGTGCACCCCCTCTAGATGTCCCTTGGAATGGTGGCAAGTGGTCCAGAGATGCCACAGGCATCACCCTGAAAGCAGGTGCAGTCACCAACTGCACCAGAGACAGGGGGATCTCTGCCCCCTTTGAAATGCAGGCTGCATCGCTGCCTACACAAAGAAAGGCAGGCAGGTGGCTTCAAACAGCCAGTTAACCATTCACTAATGCACTAACTCTAGGGCAGACTCTGCTAGGGGCAGCGCATTATTTGGGATAGGGTGCACTGACCCAGTCTGCACCCAGCACACCCAGTTAATAGTGCACCATGGTGCAGACCAGGACATGTGCCCTATACTTTATGTGGGCCCTGGTGTATTTATCAGCAGACAATACATTTCTCACAGCAAAACCCTGGAAAGATTGGGGTGGTAGGCCGCAGAAGGGAGGACCATGCTGAAAAAGGCATGCAAGCATTGCTATATTACAGTACAAGTTCATAGGTCCAATGTGGCCCATCTGCTGGTCACATTCACTTGCACTAACAGTATTCAGGTAGCCCCACAGGTGGTTAACATTCCTGCCAAATGTCGACAGCACCTCGTCACAAAGGTGAGCTAACAGCAGTCTATGCAATGCATACTACTTATCCTTATGGAGCACCATACTGTCATTTGTGGCCTATTTCTTACCCCAACCATTTCTACCATTTTCCCATATGGGAGACGTTTTCCTTTGCCTCAGTATAAATCCAGACATACATTAACACAATATGTTGCATAGTACACAAAGGAAAGCAGAACCAAGGGAGGCGTAGCATTTTGACGCACTCATAGATCTACCACTAATGGTAAATCTGGGAATGCGCCAAAATCTATTGGTGGATTCATGGGAACACCAACACTCCACCCATGGAACGCATTCCCTGGGGCAGAGTAACGGAAGGCAGCTTGTTGCGCTGCCTTTCTTTACTCCAGATTTGACAAGCCATGCAGGGCCTTGCAAGATGGCCTTGTGTGGCTTGATAAATCTGACCTTAGTGTTGCGTTACCCTTGCGCCCCGTGTGGCACAAGGGTCATGCAACACTAGGATAAATATGGACCATAGTCTGTTTTAAGGAGATAGAATTCTCCAGCAGGGCAAGCCAAAAGTAATATCTGAGGAAGGTGCCTCAAAATTGGACACACTTGGTGTGAGGCCCACCTAATGGCTCTGGAGATCGTGGAAGTCCATAAATGTTCTAAGTTTCACTTTTTCTGGGTTTCTGGAGAAGCTCCTCTAGGTCGCTTCTAAGGCTCCTCTGGCCTCAGGGACAGCATTTAAGGGTCAGGACTCACTCCAGCAAAGGTCACTGGCAAGGTCCAGTTCAGGTTCAGTAGGCACTGGTGAACTGGTCATTTCAGGAAAATTCTTTTTGCAGCTTGCTGTGTTCTAGTTGCCATACAGGAGGATAGCCAACTGACACTTGGAGTCCCCTTCTTTGTCCTAGGTACAAGATGGAGCAGGTCCATTCCTTCAAGGCACTTTCTGGTCACAGACAGCAGGTTCAGTTCTATTCTGATCCTCCGCAGATCCGGAAAGTGTTCTGAGGAGGGTGCACTGGGGTGACACATTTATGTTTTTCTTCAGCTAGTGAGCAGAGGTGACCCCTGGCTCCTCCCTAACCAACGGGGTAAAAATTGCCATTGGCAGCCCTACCCACTTGTTTAGCAGTTCCTGTTTGTCCTGCTACAAACAATCCCTCAGTGCCTCTCTCTCCTAAAATCCAAGATCAAAAAACTCTTTCTCCCTTGTGCAAAGATCCTGTGTCCACCAAAGGTGCGCCCAGGGAAAGGAGCACCCCTGTGTCCACTCTAAACCAATTCTAGTGGTATCTTGAATCCCACTTGTTTCAGAGCATGCCTAGCTAGTGTGGGCCGGGGGGGACAAAGGCTTTCCCTTTTCTATTTCTTTTCTTACACTAAACTATGAATAGGCAGGCCTCCTCTCTGTCCCTTTCAAGTTAATGATGTTCCTAGGGCCAACCCAACTGTCCTTCCTGGGATGATAAGGATCAAGTGCCCCACACCCAGTCCATTCTGTCACCAGGCCTAAGCCAATGTTCTGCTCTGGGAACAGTTGTCAAACTGTTGGGA
The DNA here is from genome assembly GCF_031143425.1 of Pleurodeles waltl. Classification (NCBI taxonomy): domain Eukaryota; kingdom Metazoa; phylum Chordata; class Amphibia; order Caudata; family Salamandridae; genus Pleurodeles; species Pleurodeles waltl. The sequence goes on along the minus strand of NC_090441.1, from coordinate 72,706,167 downwards.
TCGAAAACTACCTTGCATGGTGACAGACATGTACCCCTGCTCTGAGTGCCCCACCTGAAATGGTATCTAGATCCCTAGTACGGATTTTTGTCGTCATGGGCAAACACAGATTGTGAGTGTACTCTGTGACATAGGCCTGCCTCGCGTATTGAAGTCTTGTTGGACCAGGATGTGTGCCCAAAGACCAATCTCATAGTGGGGAACGGCTACTGCCTTTGTCAGGAGTGAAGTAGCAGAAGCGCAGTGGTGTATACATACGGTGTAGTGATCAGTAGAAGTGAACACGCTGTTTTACCTATGTTACTAGTAAAGTTCCGCTGCTCGGTGCTTAACTCACCCTTGACTTACATAAAAATAATATGCAATGCTGCACATCACGTGTGTTATTGTAGTCATTTTGGGAGACCCAGGCTGACTGGAGGAGCATGAGGAGGTATAGGAATCCCTCCAGATTTGGGGATTGATGCATTTTTCCAAACAGTTTGGGACACACACACTAGAGGAGGAAGACCTGAGCTCTTCAGTACACTTTAAAGGGTGTTCTTTGATTCAGGGGTCTCTGGAAAGGGGCCTGGAGATATCTCAGGAAGGAGATGGGGCTGATAAGAGAATCATAAAGAATAGCACGTGGGTGCTGGGTAACCTTTTGATGCACATATCACTATGGCTGAGATCCAGGTATGAACCTCTAGTCACTTCCATGGCCTGTGTTGTGGAGCTATCTAATTTAGAGTCACTCCTGCTGTGACGGACTGCTTTCTAGAAGAAGGACAAGTCAGAGGAATGGGCACTTCAAAAGAAGGAAGATCTCAAACACAAACTTCAAAGATTCAGACTGGAAATCAAATTTGGTGTCTGGAACTTAACTACAAGAATGAAAGCTCAATGCCCCCAAAGTTGTCAACTGTCAAACAGACAGTTGGGCTGTGCAAGGAGGACAAGCTCTGCAATACTTCTGCCTGTGACCAGGACTGTGGGCTAAGGCCTGCCAGCCTCCCAGGTGGGTGTGAGAGACTTCTCCCTGGGAAATCCAAGACCATCTGCCCACTGGAGCACCAGTGTCGTCCTACTAGCCAAGAGCAGTGTGTCCTGTGAGGGAGAGGAGAGCACTGGAGGAAGCGAGGTCCAGTGGGGAATCCTGGCAAGTGGATCCTGGTAGCAAGGTGTGAGGAGGTGGCTGCTGCATCAGTCGGGTAATTTCTCATTTGCGGATTTAAGCCGATTACTCGTATGCGAGAGGGGGCTGCTATAGAGTTAGCAGTGGTTACACAGATCAGGCAGTCGCCCGAGTGCACAGCGAAATTGCCGACCCCGTGTGCCAGAAGGGCGACGGTGAAAAGGAGATTACTGCAGAGCCAATCAGGCCATCGCCCGTGTGCGGATGGAAGTTGGCAACCCAGTTTAACAGAGTGGGGTGCAGTGAAAAGGAAATAAACTGCTGTACCGATCGGGCTGTTGCCGGTGTGTGCAGTGCGTAGGTGGCAACCCTGTATGCCAGAGGGAGCCACCCTAAAAAGGAAACTACTGCTGTGCCTAATGGGCCATTGCCCAAGTGCAGACTGAGGTCACTGACCTCGTATGCTAGAGGAGGCCACTGGAAAGAACAAGGACCATTGCCTGGTTTAAGCCATCGTCGAGAGGAGAGGCTACCGTGGTGACCGGTGCAGGCCTGAGCCCCTGACTGAGGATCAGAATCAGAGCAATCAACACTCCTCTCCTGTGGATAGGATCAGAAGAACTTACAGTCTCACCAGAGGAAGTGTCATGGATGCCCAGCCACTGCCCTTTGCAGAGCTGGGAGTGCTACTCACCAATAGCTGTTGTTGCAGCCGTCTGTGACGTCCGCCAGTGAAACACATGCAGAGGCTCTCATCAAACAACCACTGCAGGAGTGGGTAAGACTGATCATAAGGCCAGAAGACCTTGGAAAAAGTAGCCTTCCACATAGCGCTTCAGGTACTAAAACACGTTTGACTTTTAAAAGAGTCAAGTTGAACTCCTGAGACTAGGACTGCCAGAGGGGCCTAACCTGCATGTCGCCTACAGTAACTAGGAGTAACACCTTCTGCCAGTGAAAAGAAAGTAGGACACAGGGACCTGCTTATTGAACATTAGAACCCTGACCTCAGTGCTTGTGTGTGCTGTATGTAACTTTGTATTCACATATAAATACTTAACTGGACAACTATTTATTGCTGCTGCTGAATTTATTTTGATCTGGGAACCTATGTTCACCTCCCTGCATCTACCTCCTACCTGAGAAGCCTTCGACTGCTCGGCCCACATTACTACTGAGATTCAAGTGCTCAAGGGGTACTGGGCCCAGCTTTCATAGTGAGTTGGGTCCTGGCACATCAGGAGTAAAAGGCCTCAATCACCATGGTTAGGCCTAGTAGCTTTGGCTTGCCCCTTGGCCTTCTGAAAGGGGTTCTGATGCACACCTCATTAAGGTTAAACACTAACTGGGCAGCTGCTTGAAGACTAATGCATATTAGCCTTCAAGATCCTCATGCAGGGAAATGGTAATTTTCTCAAATTTATTTTTCCTAAATATTTATTAGAAATCAAACTTCATCAATGAATTGGAATTTTATTAAATATAAAAAATAGTCCTCAAATGACTATTCTATCTGTTTCCTGTAAATAGTTAAAGATTAAAGTGTATAATCTGTATTTTGACATTTTCTACAATTTAAATAGAGCCCTGCCAGTCACTAGAGGAACATGCCCTGTACACGTTCCATGTAGGAAAGTGCCTCTTTTGCCATGGTTACCCCCCCACCTTTTGCCTAGTATCTGATGTGATTTCGACTAAAAGTGCTCTGGGTTCCTGGTAACCAGGTCCCCAGTGCCAGATCTCTTTCCCAAAACTGCACAGCTGTTTCCCTAATTGGCAAAACCTTTAGCACCCTCTGTAAGTCCCTTGCAAATGGTACCCCTGGTACCTACGTCCTGGGGTACCAAAGAGGGTCCCTAAGGGCTGCAGCATGAATTTGCCACCCTAAGGGTTCCCTCACCAAGCTCATGACAAGCTGCCATTGCAGGCTGCGTGTCTTGGTGTGGACAAAAGTGAAAACACAACATGGCACACAGCCTGGGTGTCATGTCCCCTTACACTGCATGCAATATATGTAAATCACCCATTTAGCAGGCCTTACAGCCCTAAGGCAGGGTGCTTTATATTACATAGGAGGGCATATCTGCACAAGCAGATATGCCCCTGGTATGTGTTTGTTGATTCTCGGACATAGTAAATGCCCAAGGAAGCCATTTTAAATACAGAGCTGGACACTGGTCAATATGAGTTCCCCAGCTGCATGATGGCCTCACTGAAGAGAGGGATGTTTGGTATCAAACATCTCATATTGGTGAACCCACACTGATGCCATTGTCGAATTTACCAATTTATACATTCAGAGGGCACTGTAGAGGTGCCCCCTGAAACCCTACCAGCCTGTGGTGTGGTCGCTGACCAGTTTCTGCCACCCGAGAGATTGCCCTGGACCCCTAGGGTGAGAGCCCTCTGCTCTCAGGAGGTCCAGAACAAAAGCCTATCCGGGAAGAGGGTGTAACACCCCCTCGCACAGGATGACCTACTGATTAGGCTTCCCAAGGCAGCAAGTCTCAAAGGGCTGCTGCCTTTGAAATGCGATTCTGGCTCCCCTCTCAGGAGAGGAAGCCACCCCCACTGTACATAGCTCATTTGGCACCTGGACAGGTGGGAAAAGTAGCTAGTCAGATATGCATACCACCCCCAGGCTAGTACCAGCTCTACGGTGGGCTACTGCAAGGTGGACACAATTTTTCAGAAGTAGCCATCTTGGTGATGGCATACTTAGGAATTCAAGGTCAGAGTTATGCCCACTTCCCACAGGTTGTGGTCATATAGAGGGCATAGTGACCCCAACGGCGAGTAGCCCATTAGCTACTACTCTACACTCCCCTAATGCCCCTAAACTCAGTATTTAGGGGAGACCCTGGCACCACAGAAGCAGATCCCGATGACCTAAGAAGACCAAGGACAAAGAGGAGTCACAAAAGCAGAAGAGGAGAAAAGAAGCAGCTGATCTGCTACCAACCCTGCCCACATGTCTGCATCCCTCGACAAAATCTACACCAAAGTCGAGGGGTGTTGTGTCCTGCAGCTGTGTAAGGAAATGCCTCCTTGGCATGGTTACCCCCTGACTTTTTGCCTTTGCTGATGCTAAGTTTTGATTTGAAAGTGTGCTGAGGCCTGCTAACAAGGCCCCAGCACCAGTGTTCTTTCCCTAACCTGTACTTTTGTTTCCACAATTGGCACACTCTGGCATCCAGGTAAGTCCCTTATAACTGGTACCCCTGGTACCAAAGGCCCTGATGCCAGGGAAGGTCTCTAAGGGCTGCAGCATATCTTATGCCACCCTGGGGACCCCTCACTCAGCACAGACACACTGCTTGCCAGCTTGTGTGTGCTAGTGGGGATAAAAAGACTAAGTCGACATGGCACTCCCCTCAGAGTGCCATTCCAACCTCACACTGCCTATGAAGTATAGATAAGTCACCCCTCTAGCAGGCCTTACAGCTCTAAGGCAGGGTACACTATACCATAGGTGAGGGCATAAGTGCATGAGCACTATGCCCGTACAGTGTCTAAGCAAAACCGTAGACATTGTAAGTGCAGGGTAGCCATAAGAGTATATGGTCTGGGAGTCTGTCATGCACGAACTCCACAGCACCATAATGGCTACACTGAAAACTGTGAAGTTTGGTATCAAACTTCTCGGCACAATAAATGCACACTGATGCCATTGTACATTTTATTGTAACATACACCCCAGAGGGCACCTTAGAGGTGCCCCCTGAAACCTTAACCGACTACCCGTGTAGGCTGACTGGTTTTAGCAGCCTGCCACACACCAGACATGTTGCTGGCCACATGGGGAGAGTGCCTTTGTCACTCTGTGGCTAGTAACAAAGCCTGTACTGGGTGGAGGTGCTTCACACCTCCCCCTGCAGGAACTGTAACACCTGGCGGTGAGCCTCAAAGGCTCACCCCCTTTGTTACAGCACCCCAGGGCACTCCAGCTAGTGGAGTTGCCCGCCCCCTCTGGCCACGGACCCACTTTTGGCGGCAAGGCCGGAGGAGATAATGAGAAAAACAAGGCGGAGTCACTGGCCAGTCAGGACAGGCCCTAAGGCATCCTGAGCTGAGGTGACTCTGACTTTTAGAAATCCTCCATCTTGCAGATGGAGGATTCCCCCAATAGGCATAGGACTGTGCCCCCCTCCCCTCAGGGAGGAGGCACAAAGAGGGTGTAGCCACCCTCAGGGCTAGTAGCCATTGGCTACTAACCCCCAGACCTAAACACACCCCTAAATTCTGTATTTAGGGGCTCCCCAGAACCTAGGAACTCAGATTCCTGCAACCTAAGAAGAAGAGGACTGCTAAGCTGAAAAACCCTGCAGAGAAGACGGAGACACCAACTGTTTTGGCCCCAGCTCTACCGGCCTGTCTCCCCACTTCAAAAGACACTGCTCCAGCGACGCTTTCCACAGGGATCAGCGACCTCTGAATCCTCAGAGGACTGCCCTGCATCTAGAAGGACCAAGAACTCCCGAGGACAGCGGCTCTGTTCACCAAAGACTGCAACTTTGCAACAAAGAAGCAACTTTGAAACAACTTGCGTTTCCCGCCGGAAGCGTGAGACTTGGCACTCTGCACCCGACGCCCCCGGCTCGACTTGTGGAGAACAACCACTTCAGGGAGGACTCCCCGGTGACTACGAGACCGTGAGTAGCCAGAGTTGACCTCCCTGAGCCCCCACAGTGACGCCTGCAGAGGGAATCCCGAGGCTCCCCCTGACCGCAACTGCCTGCTTCAAAGACCCGACGCCTGGTAAAGACACTGCACCCGCAGCCCCCAGGACCTGAAGGATCCAACCTCCAGTGCAGGAGCGACCCCCAGGTGGCCCTCTCCCTTGCTCAGGTGGTGGCTACCCCGAGGAGCCCCCCCCCCCTTGCCTGCCTGCATCGCTGAAGAGACCCCTTGGTCTCCCATTGCTTTCTATTGAAAACCCGGCGCTTGTTTGCACACTGCACCCGGCAGCCCTGTGCCGCTGAGGGTGTACTTTCTGTGTGGACTTGTGTGTCCCCAGGTGCCCTACAAAACCCCCCTGGTCTGCCCTCCGAAGACGCGGGTACCTACCTGCTGGCAGACTGGAACCGGGGCACCCCCTTCTCCATTGAAGCCTATGTGTTTTGGGCACCACTTTGACCTCTGCACCTGACCGGCCCTGAGCTGCTGGTGTGGTAACTTTGGGGTTGCTCTGAACCCCCAACGGTGGGCTAGTTGGACCCAAACTTGAACCCCGTAGGTGGTTTACTTACCTGCAAAAACTAACAAACACTTACCTCCCCCAGGAACTGTTGAAAATTGCACTGTGTCTAGTTTTAAAATAGCTATATGTCATTTATGTGAAAACTGTATATGCTATTTTGCTAATTCAAAGTTCCTAAAGTACCTACCTGAAATACCTTTCATTTGAAGTATTACTTGTAAATCTTGAACCTGTGGCTCTTAAAATAAACTAAGAAAATATATTTTTCTATACAAAAACCTATTGGCCTGGAATTGTCTCTGAGTGTGTGTTCCTCATTTAGTGTCTGTGTGTGTACAACAAATGCTTAACACTACTCCTTTGATAAGCTACTGCTCGACCACACTACCACAAAATAGAGCATTAGAATTATCTCTTTTTTCCACTATCTTACCTCTAAGGGGAACCCTTGGACTCTGTGCATACTATTCCTTACTTTGAAATAGTGCATTCAGAGCCAACTTCCTATAAGCTGTGACTCCAGAAACCCGGTAGTACTGCCTGCCTTCAATAAAGACTCAAAACCTCCCATGAACAGTGGACCTGTTCTCCAAAAACCTCCAAAGAAAGGACTCTGAACTCTCCAGAACCACCAAAACCCAACACCTAAAGTCACCACTGCACCTGCCGTCACTCACCCAAGTTGAAGTGGACCACGGGTGTTGGCAAGGTTCCCCAGCCCTCCAGAGTCCGAGTCTATTGTGCTTTCACCCCTCCTGGACTCCTCCACAACTCTGCAGCCTCTGCATGCAGCCCCCCTCTACCGTGAACGCTCCAGTCAGAAAAACCCAACACCTAAGGACACCTCTGCACCCGAGCCATTGAGAAGAGGACCAAAGGTGCCTACCTGTGCCCGAGCATCGTGAGGCCTGAGCCTGGCTGTTGGTTCATACCGGAGCCTGCAGCCTTTTTCAGCACTGACCGATGTCCTTAGGAACGCATTGGGCACCCAATGCTGTTTTTCACTCTGCGCCCGGCCGCCCCCGTGTCACTGAGGGTGTACTGTGGGTGCTGCCTTGAACCTTGCCCACTACTCACCTCAATCCCAGGAGATTGGTCTTGTAAGTCGCTGTACTCTACTTTTCAGCAGAATTTATTTTTCCTCCCATAGGATAACACTGCAGAACTCAGAAATTGCACTGCGTCCACTTTTTAAAAAGAAAATAATTCCTTTTTAAAAACGTAGTTACCTGAACGATTTTTCTCTGATACCTAAGCATATATATTAAGATACTTGCTTTTTTTATAAATTGGTGTTGATCTACTTGAGTCATGTGTCTCATTTACGGACTATTGAGTGTATTTGTAGACGTCTTGTCCTCCTTTGTGTTAAGCCTAAGGCTGCTTGACTACACTACCCCTAAGTAGAGCACTTTGGGATTGCATAGCAAGCCCTGTCCACTCACTGGGGAACCCCTGGACCTTTTACACTGTATTCACATATCACATAAAGGGCCAGCTTCCTACATTCCACTTTTGAATATCAGACCCACTATTTTGTGGGTGACAATGAGTAATAAGTTATGACGGGTGGCTTGGTAATATTTAAAAGCAGGGTCTCCTGCTTGTCAAAAAGGGTTAGATTAGCAGGTTTGACAGTAGGTCCAGAATCTATGGTATACAGTCCAACCGTGTGGATGGCACCATAGGTGCTGTAGTCCACTGGTGGCATTTAACTTCCAGGCCCTGTGTGTTTTTTCAGTGCCTTATACTAGGGACTGCTGGTCCAGGCAAAGACAATTTAACCATGTTTACAGGAAGAGCACAGGAACTTTAGCAAGGGTAAAGTGCACAGAGTTCAAACACCAGGAAAAATAGGGCCCTAACCAAAAAATTGTGCCTGCTGTAACACTGCATAGAAAACGCATGCTGCCAAGAGGAGATGACTGTGTACCCTCTCTAGAAATTCGGCATTAGTTGTGTGGGTGAGAACCCGCTTCAAATAATAATCACAATCCTTGTTAGGGTGAACCACAAAAGCCTGTAAATAAACCTGTGCGTAACCCTCTGTAACTTAGCACAAAGCAGTAAGACTTAACTCAGAGGCAATGCATGAAGTATTTATGCAGTACTAAAACAGTAATAAAGTCAAATGCAAGAAAATTAAAATCCCAAAATGAATCATAACAATAGAATAATATTTAGTAAACAAAATTATAGAAATCCAATAAGAAGAACCTAGATTTATGAAGTTTTAAAGTTTATAAGAAAAATACTGCCGAAAAGTACCCTTGTACCCCATGCCAATATAAATTGTATTCAATTTTCATTATGAGATTCATTAATTGAATGTTTGCATATGTGTATGCCTTGCTTACTTTTTTTCCCTGCTTTGGTCTATTTATTACTTTGTTTCATGAGTTGTTCCACTGATTTAATCTATATGTCACTTTGTTTGGGACAAATATTTCATACACAATTTTATGAGAAATAGTGAGAATGATCCTCTTGTTAGCCATTTACCTCAGTATATATTGATACCCAAGCGCACAAGGGTTTATTGGGTCACCCTTTTTCTTCCAGTTTATTTATACTGAGGCCATTCAAAACTCCTCCTCTACAAAAAATGGAGAAATAGCATTGAGAAATAGCCACAGGCATGTATCTACTGTGGGTAAACTTACATGTTCATTCTATGATCTGCCATCCTCTGTGACTTTCCTGGCAACAGCATAGGGACATGTGGGATGTACTAACAGTTTCACATCATTAGTATTCCAATTGGTTTAACTCCCCTGTCATCCACAGTGTTATGTTCTGAGTGATGTTTAAGGAGAGCAGACTGGAGTTTCTGTACAGGGGAAAGCTCCCTCCATCCCAGCCGGCTGCATCCATGTTACCAGCAGACCATTTCTAGTGCAATCAACCACCACACAGTGAAAAATTGAGACCTAGACAACTCAAGGTGGCAAACGCGCTAGGATGGACCTACACGTAGACATAGCTCAACATCATTTACTCGTTCCAAGCCTCTTCCTATTATTATAAACTCCTAATTAACACTTCTAGACTCTTCCCTCCTCTATCCCTCCATTACTCTATTCAATCCAACTAACAAACTCACACATCCTCTGCTCAAAATAACACATAACAATACTGTACTCATATTTCCCTATACTAATCCACCACTAATCCTTTTGGGTTCTGGAATAGTGTGCTACTCATCAAAAAGTGCTTTGACGCCTCAATACATCATCCTCCAGAACAATGGTGGCCATGTTGCTTTGAGCTGGACCAATCGTCGAGTATTTGTGTTCTCTGGACTAGTGGGGTGCTTGTGGACTGTGGAAGAAAGATAGTAAATGTCTGTATTAATTTATGATTTCTATAGAGTATCTATACCTAATAAGGTATAAAGTGCACCTTGCAAGTAACTAAAGAAATGCAAGCAAGAGAAGAAGAGAATAAACTAGATACATGGGAAAAGGAGGTAGAGTTCTAGGCCAAAAAAAAGAAATAAGGATTCATTCAGCTACAGCCACAATAACAGGATTTTAGAAGCCTCCTGAAGGTTGGCAGATCAGGTTGAGTTCTGAGCAAGGGAGGAAAGGAGTTTTAAAGCCAGGAAGCGGCACCACTGAATAATTATTTGTTGGCTTCGGCTGTGTTCAAGGCCAGTGTTTGTAGGAGGAGTGTGTTCTTGCACTCAAGACCTCTCTCTCGGTCTCAGATGGCAAGAAGTGAAGCGAGGTACGGAGGTGGCTTGAGATAGAGGCCTCTATGAGTGAGACACAAATTTTGAATGGCAACCTAGCATGAAGCTTGCCATTTCAATGACAGTCCTCTAAACTGGAGTCATGTGATAAAATGTTCTTGTTGAGAAGATCAGCCAAGCCTTGGAACATCACCTTGATGGGTGTGAATGACAACAGAGGAACTCCAGCAAGAATAAAAGTCTCATAGTCCAGACAGGATAAGATTAATGTGTGGGCCTCAGTTCTCAGGGGGTCGGGGATAGGGCATATGATATTTCCTTCAGGGAATTTTCTTGTGGATTGGGCCAGTTTGTTGATATGTGTGTTTAGCTCAGGGGGCTGTCAATAGTGAAATCCAATTATTTTACAGAAGACAAGACTGCTCTCTCCCTCCAGATTTGGTTACCTAGGACTTTGCACACCCAAACGTTGGCATACTGGTGCCCCCATATAAGCCCCCAGTTTACGGTACTTAGGTACCTAGGGCATTGGGGCAACAGGGGTTCCCCATGGGCTGCAGGTGTATTGTTTCACCCATGAGAGCCCATGCAAAATGTGTCTGCAGGCCTGCTATTGCAGCCTGCGTGAAAAGGTGCATGCACCCTTTTGCTACAGGTCACTGCACCAGGTCACTGTAACTCACCCCTGTGGCAGGTTCTCCTAGCCCAGAGGGCAGGGTAAAGCTACCTGTGTGTGAGGGCACCCCTGCATGAGAATAGGTGCTCCTATGAACTACAGTTCCATTACACTGGACTTCATAAGTGCGGGGAAGTCATTTTACCTGTGTACTGGACACGTGTGTTCAGCTACATAATGGTAACTCCGAATCTGGGCATGTTTGGTATCAAACAAGTTGGAATCATACCCCAATACTGTTGCCAGTATTGATTTATGATTCCATGCACTCTGGGGGCTTCTTAGAGGATCCCTCCGGTATTGCTCCTACCAGTCTTCCAGGGGTTTGCAAGCAGTCCGTGCTGCTGCCACCCTCAGATGGGTTTTTGTCTGCCTGCTGCTTGATGAGCTCAAGCAGGGGAAGGCACAGCAAAAGATTTCCTGTGGGAGAGCGAGGCAACACTCTCTCCCCTTGGAAATAGGTGTGACATTGCTTGGGAGGGGTAGCCTCGCCAAGCCACTGGTATGCTTTGAAGGGCACATTTGGTGCTCTCCTTGCAAAAAACAGTTTGCACCAGTCCGGGACCCCCCCATCCCTGCTCTGGTGCAAAACTGGACAAAGGAAAGGGGAGTAACCATTCCCCTGTCCATCACCACCCCAGGGGTGTTGCCCAGAGTTCCTCCAGGTAGCCAATTGGTTCTGCCATCTTGATTCCAAGATGTGCAGAGGCCCCTGGGAGCATCTGAATGGCCAGGTCAGGTAAGTGACGTCACAGCCCCCTCCTGATAGGTGGTCACCCTGCTAGGTTACCAATCTCCATTCCTGGGCTATTTAGGGTCTCCCTCTTGGGTGGGTCCTCGGATTCGACGTGCAAGATTCCAGCAGGACTCCTCTGCATTGCTGGACTCTTCATGAACTAACAATCTGCAACTCCAGCAAGGACTCCGCTTTGCAACATTGTTTCTCCGGCTCTTTCCAGCAACTGCAACATTTCCATGGCTGTGCATCCTCTGAGGTCGACGAGACTCCAGCCTGCACCAAGAAGTAAGAAGGAATCTCCCTTGGAGTGTAGGAGTCACTCCCCTGCATTTGCATGCACGAACTGCAACGACAACCAGCTGCATGGATCTTCTCTCCTCCAGAACAGTGTAGATCCTGCATCACAGGTGGTGGTCTGGAGTCCCCTTGGTCCTCTTTGCCAGCTGTCCAACTTGAGAGACAGTAAGCCCTTTTCTCTCTTTGGAGAACAGTACCCCTGTGCACCGCGACTCTTGCTGCTACCAAGGCTTGTTTGCTCCTCCTCCAAGAGATCTTCAGGCTCTGTGTAGCCCCATCCCACAGCACTTCTTCCTGCCAAGCACAGTCTCCATCCTGCTGCTCCAATGATGTGGGACTCCTGTTCAGGTGTGCTGAGTGGGCCTCATTGCGACCGCTGTGCCTGCTGGAAGTGGGTTGCCTGTGTGGGCTGCCTCCTCTTCTGGTGACTCTTCCAACTGCTGAGGGTAATCCTGGACTCCCCTCTTTGGGTCGAGTTCTCTGGGCCTTGCTGGTCCTCTTCAGCTTTGCAACTTGTCTTCTTCTGCATTTGCCAAGGCTTGTTGGTGGTTCTCCAGCATCACTTATAAACTTCAACCCAACAGAAGACATAGGATACCATCTGCATCACTTCAGGAACTCCGCTTCATCTCCTTTGCTGCACTGCTGGTCTTCTTTGTCCCTCGTCGACCTGGTCCTGCATCCACAGAAGGGTGGGTAGTGGCTCCTGCCAAGACCAGACACTTCATCATGAACTCAACTTGGTCCCCTTCCTTTGCAGGCCCACTTCTGCCAGAATCCACATTTGGGTTCTTCTTGCATAATCCTTTCCCAAAGTCATCCTGTTGGTTCTGGGGAAAATGATGTACTGACCTCTCCTCACCTGGTCGCTGGGGGTCACTCTGGTACTCACCTCTTGGGGTTCCTAGTTCCTCCAGCTCACTTCTAGTGATCCAACTTCCTTGGGTGGGGGATTGTCTTTCACATTCCACTTTCTTAGTATATGGTTTGGCCCTCCTCTGGGGCCCTCACTGTTTATCTACACCTTTGCCAATGCTTATTGCTTTCTATGCTCTTTACTGATTGCTAATGTGTATATAATATTGTGTTTACTTACCTCCAGTTGGGGGACTGCCTATTAGTATTCTAGTATTTGTGTTACCATAATAAAGTATCTTTATTTTTGTAACACTGTGTGGTTCTTTCATGTGTGAGAGTGCTGTGTGGCTATAGTGGTATTGCATAAGCTATACATGTCTCCTAGATACGTCTTGGATGCTCATTCACAGCTACCCCTAGAGAGCCCTGGCTTTCTAGACACTGCCTACATTTCACTAATAGGGGACACCTGGTATAGGGTGATAACACCATAGGTGTCCACCACACACCAGCTTCCTACAATGGACATAAAGTTTCTAGAGGACAATTCATTTAGTAGGGCTTTGTTTAGTTTCTTTTTGTATCTTGGGTGATGAGAAGTTCTGTCTTATGGGAGCTGGGTAGGAAAACGTTTTTTGACATCCATCATTTAATTCTTAAGAGGCAGACCTCAAGGTGAGGATGTCCTTTAGGCATGAAGCATTCAAACATGGCTGTGTTTCATCAGTGTCCTTGTCTATGTCAGCATCATATTCATTTAGATCTTTTGGCCGGTGCTCAAAATGGAGGTTGATTGGTAGATGTGCTAATATTGATCCTTGGAGTACAATATAGCACATACTGGATAAGAAGGAGCAGGTTAGGCCAGTGTTTACCAGATGGCTACAACTGAGAAGGTAAAATGAGAACCAACTTAGGACTTGGCCTGTAACCCCATTCTATGCTTAAGTAAATTCAGAAGTTTGACATGGCTGATGGTGTCAAAAGCTGCCAAAAGGCGAGGCAGTGCCAAGAGGCAGGAGTTACCCTGGTCAATGATATGGTAGATGCTATCCAGGACAATTATTAGAGTAGACATCCCTATTCTGAAGCGAGATCTGAAGGCAGTCTGGTAAACACAGTGTTCAATGGCTTTTCCAAGCAAGAGTAAGCCAGTGATTGGTCTGTAGTTTGACAGGTTGTTTGAGTCCAGAATAGGTTGTTTTAGGATAAGCAAGATAGGACCAGTTTTAAGGGAGTTTTGGAAACATATTGTGATAGGGAAGTGTTGATCAGTGTGAGCAATGCTTCTCAAAAATGTGGACTAGGATTTGATAATTGAAGCTGAATAAAACGCTCTTGCTGACATATCAAGTTCCAAGGTGCTCAATTAATTGCCAGTCGTTATGGCCCTGATGACAAGCGGAGAACTTACCATGAAGAGACTAATGGTTTGTAGATACTATGCCCTCACGATTGGTGCTTTGACAAAGGTGTGCAATTTTGTGAAATCCTCAAACTGAAAAATCTGTGGATGGTTTTTTTTTAAACGTAACAAAATTTACGAATCGTTAATTTTGCAGGGTTATTTTTTAGATGACAATTTCAGCTGCTCTGTACAGCGAGAAGGGTGGCTGTGGAACCTGCTGCCACTTGACGGCAGCACCCAATCTCTTGTTTGCGAACTGCAGGCAAAGTATCCCCTCCGGCACTTATCATTGTTCCACCCCATCACCTGTGCTCCAGCTGCCACTGCCCTCCACCATCACTCAAACTCCTTGCCTGTGACTTCCCCTTTCTGCTCCCTCGCTTGCCCTTCTTCAAAGTTCATGCATGCATCAGGAAGGGTTACACCCAGAAAACTGTGATGCAGCGCAACTCAGAGACTGAAAATTAATATTCTAGATCTACTGTATTTCCAAAGTTGGGTATGTTCTTTGCTTTCACAACTTTACCACTATGTTTGCTGCTATAGAAGTTCTATAACATTAGTTTCCAGTCTCTGAGTTGTGTTCTGTCCCAGTCTTCTGGGCTTAGACTCACCCCTAGGATGCACATCTGCGATAGTGTACCCCATTATTATTCTGTGTGGCATTTCCCTTCAAACAGTATGATTACTGGGTAATATCACCAAACGTGTATCAGGTCTCTGTTAAGCACACAGCCCCTCCAACATCAATCTGAGGCACCTGGAAGAATGTGATTTCTTTTATCGGCTTTATATACAACCCGAAAATGAAGATGGCTTTAATTTTCTGAGCATTCTATCTTTTAAAGTATAATTCTGTCACAGATACACTTTGTGGTCGATGCATGTTGAAGTCTACACACTACTTCTTCAGGATTGCGTATCAACTCTAAATAGAAACAGGCGATAAAGGGCCAAATAGCTCTATATTAGGTAACACAGTACCATTGAAGCATTGTTGCAGCAATAGTTTTACGACCCAATATTTACATTAAAACTTCTTACCTATGACAGGTTAAATACATTCTGCTAATTTATGTTTTTTCAAGAACAATAGGCGCAAAACAATTAAAATTGTAATCCTCAATGTAACATTCATTTTTACACATTCCTCTTAATGGTCTCTTAAGCAAGCGTCTTGACCTGTTGTAAATATTGGGGACTTTTAACCACGCCCATCACTTTCACTCATTCCTGGGTTGCCTTTCAAAAATCCTTTGTTGTCATTGGTAAATGCTTTACGTTTGTCCCTCCTTGTGGCGGTTTTAGTACCGCCTTGCAGACTGCCCTGTCACATGGATAATTGCTCAATTGCTGATATGTTTGACTGCGTGCAAACTTCTTTTTCTTTTTTTGTCTCTCCTTCGCGCTCATGGCAGCCGTGGCGCTTTGAATCGGCTCCCTTATGTCAACTGTTTTACTTTTAATTTTCAATTTAAGTGGCAAGAGAAGTCCAGTTAGGAATTTACAACACTAATAGCTCTACTTGAGCAAACGCAAGGCCCATTGCATTGCAAATGCTAGTTATATTATCCACTTATCGTTACAGTTGTTTACTTTACTTTATGACTTCATTATTAATTGTTTCAGCTACAAGCCTTACAATAAATTAAAACAATATACATAAAACAAGGGAATAAAAGAATTTGTAACAAATACATCAGAGCAAATATCATTAAAATAAATAAATAAAAAGAACGACAAATGGCAGTGTAGGTCCATGCAAGGCAATTCACTAATTCATAGAGCCACACCCCTCATGTGCGTGTACAAATACAGTACCCTTGTCTAGGCACTAGAACAAGGCATTAAATACAGCTACCAAAGCCAACTCCCATGTGTGCAAAAATGCTCCGGAAAGGGTATACTGGGGAAAAAGCGGTTGTGCATATAGCAGCCATCTACAGCAAAACATTTCATAAATTGCAACTACTCATCCCAATTTCTGCAAAAGATACTTTAAAAAGGGGATACAGGGATAAAAGTGCTTATACATATAATAGCTACAACAAGACATTAAGTGCAACTACTGTAATTGTCCCCAGGTGTACAGGTGGTACTGACTAGGCACACAAAAGCTGGGGACTTATAAAGATCTTACGCTTCGGTCAGCCCCAGCTTAGCTGGTGGCTCCCTCAAACGAGGCCATGCAGCCCATACATATGAGGCTACTGCACTGACAGTTCTTTACAGTTTTCCAGTGTTTCCACTGTGTGTATATACCGCATGCCTGTTGCCATTTATTACGCTCACATGCAGCATTTTTCTTACCCTACGTCTGGTGATCCGGAAGTTCCGTTTTTTTTACGTCCTCCTATTTATGGGGATTTCTATTCACCATCGTTGAAAGGAGCTGCTAATGTGCTTCTCTCCTTCTTCCCTTCGTTCTGCATACTACTTGGCCTACATCCTATTGCTTAGCTGACTTCTGTTGCAATGCTAATGTTAGCGCTATTTTAAAAAGTTTTCTTTCAACTGAATTATTTTCTGTTCGTTGTTATCTATGATCAAATGATGTAATTATTAGTTTACTATTTATATATCCATCACTTGACTGTAAATTACCTCTTTCTTCGCGTTTTTGTACATTTTTTTAGAAACAGCCTTCTATTTTCTTTTTTTTCTGATTGGTGACCTGTCTACTTTTTAACCATATAGTTTCTAATAAAAATACTAACTTTGTGCAAGTTAAATGGTTCATTCATTTAATGCACTACTTCAGAGGTTAATGTTTCGGAGATGCCAGTTGCATCCCAAATGTCTAGACTCTAGACGTTTGTTAGGAATTTGGTTGTAATACAGTCTCGTTGTCCTCTTACATTAGGTTAGCAGCAAGAAACATTACATGGGGGAAGGCCCTCTCCACCACTACCCTGTCCACCTGAAGTCAATGTCTGTGAATCTATTTTCCAAGAATATTCAATCATGCTGCTCTGTAATATTTTTTCAGACTTGGAAAGCCCAGTTCCCCTCTGCCTATAGGTGCTTTCAGCTTCTTCATTTAACAGACGTGCCTTTTCAAACTGGCAGGAAAATTCTTACCTAAAATGTACCAAAAACGAATTTTCACTGTGTTTTGTTAAGGCTGCTATTCTACCAAGATAGGAAATGTATTTATCTCACCATATCCTCAGGTCTTCTTATATTTTTCTCAATATTTTCGGTATGCTGACAGCATACATCTTACTTAATATGAGTATGATATAAACCCCTATGTTTTTATTTGACTCATTTGCCAGTTGAAATTTTTTGAATCTAGCTAAATCATATTTTCTCCCACTTTGTATTTACTAGTAAACTAGGAAAATGAAGAATGCTTCTATTTTAATGTTATATCCAAACACCTTCCAACACTTCTGTAGTTTTCTTTAGGGCTAGTAGTTATGTGTTATGATTTGCAGGTAACAGCATGACATCATCTCTGAACAGCAAGATTCGATGTTCTTTACCAAAAAGGCCACTACCGTGGTCTGTGTTGAGGCCCTCATCTTCATTGCTTGAGAGTGTATAGATAGGACACCCAGTAATGGGGACAATGGGCACCCCTGCCTTATATCACTGGCCGGTTCAAGCCATTCTGAATATACACAACTTAACAAGATCCTAGCCTGGGGTGTTTGGTATGAAGCCATGATAACCTTTATAGAGTCGTTCTCCAGGCCAAACTTCAATATTAATTCCCACATGAAGTACCACACACCCTCTTGAATGCTTTATGGCATCAAAGACAACCAAAGCTATACTCATTCCGTTCCTTACGGATGTTTCAAAAAGGTGAGCTAACCTCGTAATATTATCAAATGTATGTCTATCCTTGATGAATCCGGAGTGTGCGAAATTTGGGAATATTTCCTTTAGTTTGCAGGCAAGGACTTTCATTTATAATTCATTATCTAGTATTAAGAACACAAGTGGTTTCACGATGGTATATGCCTCAATTGTTTTCAGTGATCCTCTTACCCTCTCCCCGACACTCCACCCTCCCCTTCGTTTCCGGATTCTGCTATTGATTGCATTTCCTTTGTTAACTTGGCACAATCTGTGGGGTAAATCCTCTATAAAATTCCACTGTCAAGCTGTTACGTCAAAGAGCTTTAAACATCTTCATTGATTTAATTGTTGCCAGTATTTAAGCTTCTGCGACTGGAGCTGATAGCACTTCTCTCTGTGCTTCTGTAATTTGATTGAAGCGTAGGTCTTCCGGGAGTTGTTTTTGCTCTGATGTAGATTCTGAGGCACTTGTGCTTGGGGCCTTGTAATAGCCCTTTTACTGTATTTCATTGACCACTGGAGATCTCTTAGTCCCAACAGGTGCTGGCTAGCAGGGTGGGTGCTTTGTTACCTGTCTCGTAGACCTTACGCCTTAATGCTAACGGCGCCTTCTAGGACCCATTGATTAGTTTTGTGCGCAGTTGTCCTCTAATGGTAGAAATTATGCAATGAATATGTCTAGCCTGTACATGTGTCTTCCTCCTCAACCTTCTGCAGGCCTGCTTCTAGTTGTGAGGGCATTAATGCTGCATTCCTCTTTTCCTGGGAGGCCAGAGCAGTCACCCACTCCCCTCACCCAGTGCTTAATTTGTGCTTGTTGTTTCCGGTGCTGAGCACCAGCACTTATTTTTTAGGCCCGGGGCTTATTCTTCTGCTTCAAGCATTTGCTGCGAGCAAAAGACACATATGGGACAGACGGATGAAGGGATAAACGAAAAAGCGTCACAATGGGAGAAATAAGAAAGCTGCTTTAGTGAGCTGAAGGGGCAGGGAGTGGCTTTATATGGAATGAAGAGGCCCGAGATGGCTCCAGGACTCCGCCGCCTCAGTATTCTGTGTTCACAGGTTTAATTGCAGCAGCCGCGTGTTTAAGAGGAGGGCTTTGGGCACCGGCACCTTTGTATTTACAAATTAAGCACTGCCCTCACCACTACTTTAAGAGAGCCCGATAGAATAGCTTTAGTGAATCCGGGTGTCATTTATTTCCGAATATGTATTGTTTGATTGTGTCTCTGGCTTCGACCCTGTTGGTGGCATCCATCAAAACTATTTCTCAACCACCACCATTGCTTTTCTTTTGGGATAGTAACCAAGCTGTGTAAGTCTAGGCGAACCAGGGTGTGGTCTCAAATTGTACTCGAACCTACATGCATCGCCCCACCTAAAGCCATGCGAGCCACTGGTAGGTGTTTGTGTCTATGCTGGGATAGGTGTTATGTACGTGGGAGCAGCAAGTATAATCGTCCACTATGGTGATGATCTCCCACTATTTGTCTAAGAGCACCAGATCCACCCGTGGTCACTCCACCTTGCTGGAGGCAGCTTGTGATGAGCTTGCATGGGTGTTGAATCTATCTAAATTGTCATCTGCCACCCGATTGAAGCCCATTGTATTGGAACATGGACTTTTCTGTAAAATCCCTTAACTTTAACAGAGTATTCTATAAAACATGATCTTAACCATAGTTTAGGCCATAGATAGCACCCACTGTCTTGCCTTTCACAAGTGCATCATGCCTCTGTCCATTAGTCATCATTTTCTGAATAGTTATCCCGTGTAATATTATTAATATTTTGTTAATTACAGAGTGTGGATGCCACCCATAGGGGGTCCTGACGCTAAAACCAACTTCTCAACAGATCCTGGGCCAACCTCAGCTAGTGTATAGCGCTGAGAATAGTAGAGTCGTGAGAGATTTCCTAAAGGCAAAATGGTTGGATGTCTCTAAGCGCTGGTGCAGCGCATTACACTTCTTGGCCGCCTGCTGGTTCCTTCCTATATGAGGAATTACACGTCTAGCCTCGGAGGCAGACTGCAGTATTCTGTTTGGCTTGTGATGTTGAAACATTTCTTGTAGATGGAGTGGGTCGCCCTGATAAAATTGCCGATTTGTGAGATATACAGACAGCACAGTACTTTCCCACCACCCAATGAAACATTCCTCCCCTCCAATCACCCTTTGGGTGGGTAACGCCTTGTATTGCTGTAACTTAGAAAGAAAATCATACAGACAACAGCCTGCTCTTGTCTAAGATTCTCACCTAGAAGTACCTTTGGCTTAATTGCTAATGAGGTCGCCCTATGCCTTCCATCCCTACCTCAGTGCATAGGTTGGCAAGATAATTTTAACAAACAAATAACATTTAAGCAGCTTTGTGTATCAAGTAAATGCAAAAAGTTGTATCTGCAAGCTTCAGATCATTTGTTTGGTCTAGTCTTCTAGGCAGCACAAACTGTCCGCTGGCAAAAAGCCCTATTGTCAGCTTACCATGGGCTTAGAGCCCACCCACTGCTTACAATTGATTTGCTTTGCTAACACTCTCTTTTGCCTGCTTTTCATTTGTTATCTTGTATGGGCTTCCCTTCCTGTTCCTATGTTTGACCCTCACCTGGAGCATGGACCCAATACTTGTGTATTTCCACTGTTCCTTTTCAAGCGGTACTTTCTTCTTTCGATTTAAATGTGTTTTCCGGCGGTCTCCCTCAAATACTTTTCTCTTCCTGCTACACTCCATGCTGCTTTCTGTCACCTGTGTACTTCTCCTCTGACCCCTCTATGTTGCAGTCGCCGTTGTGTACTTCTTCCACTCTGTTGCTTTTCTCGCCCACATACTTCTCAACCATCTGCTCAATGTTGCTCACTCTCTTCTGTTGCTTCTCCCACACCGCTGCACTCCATGGTGCTTATGGGTCTCCTGCCCTCTTTGTTGCTTTCCTCCACATGCACCCTCTGTTTTGCTTCCGGCCAGCCGCACCTGCTAAGTTGTTTCCCTTACCCACATCCATGTTGTTTTTCGCACCCGCATCCGTTGTGATGCTTCCGTCCACCTACGCCATCCATGTTGCTCCCCCACATCCGTACTTCAAAAAAAAAATAGTGATATATATTTTTTATATAATTACTAATCTTGGTTAAAAAAAATTGTTTGGAATTATTTTGTAGCTACATGTATGTGTGGCGCACTACCTTACAAAACGATGGGGTCACCATGTTATATTGCCTTTTTTTATTTTTTTTAACCATGCTGCACATCATTGGGTATGCTGTACAGGATGGTTAAACCCTATTGTCAAAGTCAATAGGTCCCAAAGGTGAGAACATTTAGCTTTGCAATGTTTTTTTTGTTTTTTAGCACCACAGGTCTCCGAATCATGTAGTCCCTCCATATCTGTTGCAGATTTGTTTCATCTCTGCCAAGACCTCTGGCACTGATCCTGCTGTTCTCTGGTTAGTGTTCAGGTTCTTTCTTCATTCCTTCTGGTGGCTCCTTGTTCAATGCAGCAACTACTTTGTGAACCTCTGTGATATGAGGATTGTCTCCCTTTATTTGAAAAAAAGATACCACACTATTATGTCTACCTGAATCTTATTATTTCTCATTTAAAACATCTATGGGGGTCATGGCTTGGAGTATCAAGATGGCAGTTGCACTCTAACAGTACTCCGAACCCCTCCTTCATCCGCTCCAGGCCTGCCATCATCAGAGACCTTAAATCCCACCACCTGGCCCCAGGACATCTGCAGAAGCATGCTGTAACCCAGCCTGACCCGAGTCGACTGCCTGTGGCCTTCCGGAGGCAGGTGCTGAGAGCGGGCCTTCCTCGGCTGGGTGTGACGCCTTCTACGAGGACAGCCTGTGCTGCGGCTAGGCTGCTACCTCACCCCTTGATGCTGTGAGGGCCGGTCTGCTCTGGCAGTGATCCCTGCAGTGCCAATCCTATGGTCCGCCTCACAAGGATCGGACCTTTGACAAGGTGCAGAGTGGCCTCCGAGGGTGATGACTCAGGGAGGTGGCCCTATCCAGGCCCCGAGGGTGGCAGGAGCTGATCCTGAGATAGATGGTGGCCTGAGGCCCCTCCCCCCTTGTGTCATCCAACCTGTCACCGGGCCTCTCCTGTGTTCAGAGAGGCTGCTGGCTCACCAACATATACCATGAGGGCAAACGAGAACTGAAACTGGCCCTCCTCACCTGAGGAATGTCGCAGCGGGTGGGAGTCCCGAGTCGAGGTGAGACCTAGGGGCCTGGGGGATGGTGCAACCTTGAAGCTCCTGAGGGTGTTTCTCCCGCCTCTTCCCCTCTGCCTGTGCTTCTTTGCCCCCAGTATATACGGCTGTGTGAATACTAGACTACCCGCTGCAGGGCCCATACAGGACATACACGGGCCCTGAGGACTGAGGCGGCCCCGACCCTGAGGGTCAATCCGATAGTGGTACGTTGGGGCCTCCCTCCTGTGTGCTAGAATGATCTGACACCTTCTAAGACCCACCAGTGGGCCATGGTTGTGGGCTCCCTGGATTGCCTGTCTGTGGCCTCCCCCTTAGAAACTGTGCTATGCTCTGTTGGGTGTGGCAGCCACACACCTTTCAGGACAGCCCTGCACCATGGACCCCTGCCCCATGATGTAAAAACTTTGATTTTCGGCACTTCGCAGTCAGCTCTGTCTGGGGCCCTCCAGGGGATCGTCAACACTGTGTGGATTAGCTCTTAATGAGGCTTCATGTTGACTGGCCACCTCCTCTCATTGATTTGACTTCCCATGTGCCTGTTATCACTGCACACAGCACTGACCAGACCACCCTGAGCCTTCATTGCCTTCACAGCTGGTGGGGGCTGTACACCTAGGAACTACCGGCTCCTGGTGCCCACCTGGGGTCCAGCTGCTCATGCTGCCTCTCATCAAGCGTAAGTGGGCTGGGTCCACCCTCTATGGCTGTAGCCGCAGGCCGAGGCTTAACAGCCACGGGCAAGGATAAACCACATCGACCATCGACCTCCCAGACCCGCATGGAACAGTACATTACAGGCTAGACCCCAGGCGTTGTGGAGTCTGAGAGGCGGAGGTGGTGCCCTCCTCAACCGGGTACTTGGCCTCTATCCTTCCATACAGACCTCCCCGATAGCAGTGGAGACCAGAATAGAAGAGGTTCATGAGGACATGGCCCTCCTGCGCCAGGATTTGCACAACGCCACGACTAGGATCACAGAGGCCGAATTCCGCATAGCAAGAGTGGAGGATGAAGTAACCACCCTAAAATGTCGGGTTTATGGTCTTCCCACCTGTATGGTGGATATCCGCCGTCGCACCGAAAATCGAACCTGGCGCAGCAACGTCTGCCTCATTGGTCTTCCGGAGGATGGGGAGACACAGAGTGTGACTGACTACTAGGAAACATGGATAAGTTCTTGAATGCCATCAGACTGACTCTCTCAGTGGCTCACCATATAGAGAGCAACACAAAAGGATGATGGACGGAGTGCTGAACAATGCAAACACTCACCCACAGTCACAGATCTGGGTTTAATCCATCGTTCTTTTGCTCACCATGCCACCCCAGTTTGGACCCAGCCATATGCAAATCAGTCTTGACCCTGTTCCTAATGGGAACAGTCCAGTCCGAACTGCCAAGCCAGGTCCTCCCTGGACCAGAAACAAGCATCCTGGGGCCGGTTTCAGGGTTTCACCCTTCATCAGCCAGGCTAGCTTGAATCCAGTGGCACAGTGAGCAAGCGACCCAGGTCTGGGCATACCCTTCCCACTTGTGGCAACTTTAGCAACACAAAAGGATGATGGAGGGAGTGCTGAACAATGCAAACGCTCACCTCCAGTCACAGATGTGGGTTTAATCCATCGTTCTTTTGCTCACCATGCCACCCCAGTTTGGACCCAGCCATATGCAAATCAGTCTTGACCCTGTTCCTTATGGGAACAGTCCAGCCCGAACTGCCAAGCCAGGTCCTTCCTGGACCAGAAACAATCATCCTGGGACCAGTTTCAGGGTTTCACCGTTCATCAGCCAGGCTAACTTGAATCCAGTGGCACAGTGAGCAAGGGACCCAGGTCTGGGCATACCCTTCCCATTTAGGGCAACTTTAGCATCACAAAAGGATGATGGATGGAGTGCTGAACAATGCAAACACTCACCCCCAGTCACAGATGTGGGTTTAATCCATCGTTCTTTTGCTCACCATGCCACCCCAGTTTGGACCCAGCCATATGCAAATCAGTCTTGACCCTGTTCCTTATGGGAACAGTCCAGCCCGAACTGCCAAGCCAGGTCCTTCCTGGACCAGAAACAAGCATCCTGGGACCGGTTTCAGGGTTTCACCGTTCATCAGCCAGGCTAACTTGAATCCAGTGGCACAGTGAGCAAGGGACCCAGGTCTGGGCATACCCTTCCCATTTAGGGCAACTTTAGCATCACAAAAGGATGATGGATGGAGTGCTGAACAATGCAAACACTCACCCCCAGTCACAGATGTGGGTTTAATCCATCGTTCTTTTGCTCACCATGCCACCCCAGTTTGGACCCAGCCATATGCAAATCAGTCTTGACCCTGTTCCTTATGGGAACAATCCAGCCCGAACTGCCAAGCCAGGTCCTTCCTGGACCAGAAACAAGCATCCTGGGACCAGTTTCAGGGTTTCACCGTTCATCAGCCAGGCTAACTTGAATCCAGTGGCACAGTGAGCAAGGGACCCAGGTCTGGGCATACCCTTCCCACTTGTGGCAACTTTAGCAACACAAAAGGATGATGGAGGGAGTGCTGAACAATGCAAACGCTCACCTCCAGTCACAGATGTGGGCTTAATCCATCGTTCTTTTGCTCATCATGCCACCCCAGTTTGGACCCAACTATATGCAAATCAGTCTTGATCCTGTTCCTCATGGGAACAGTTCAGCCCGAACTGCCAAGCCAGGTCCTCCCTGGAGCAGAAACAAGCATCCTGGGACCGGTTTCAGAGTTTCACCCTTCATCAGCCAGGCTAGCTGGTGACAGGGGAGACAGAGACCGAAACCAAGACACCTGCGGAGCACTTGTCGACAGACACCAATCTCTTGCAGAGCCCTCGCCTCTAGCTCCGGACACAGTCGAAAGGCAGAGCCACGAGCAGCGAGAGGTGGCCTGACCCTGGAGACGGGTTGTCCACCGATTTTCCCATTGATGCAAACACCTTGTCTCCAATGTTGATGGCTGACTTAGCATGGAGGGGTCCACCACTTCACTCCTGTTCACTAAGTTGTAATGGGTTTTGGTTTTAGCTTTCTGGGCGACAGATGCTTCTGAGTTGGAAGTATGGGGAGAAGGGTTGTTGGGGGAAAAAGGCAAAGTTTTGTTCTGTTTTCTGTATCAGGTTTGCACAAAGTATTTGGCTATTGGACAATACCGACACAACAAGATGCACATCTGCCATACTACATCATACACTTCAACCCTGCTAGGTTATCACAACATATGATGCACCAGTGTCCAGTCCAGACGTTCCTTCACGGTAGAAGAGGACCCACGTGCCTCCTCTCCCCACTTACACTTTTCCCCTCCACACACAAGACATGACATTTCAAGTTCTCTCGTGAAATACTAATGGACTGCTGGATTGCATAAATGTTGCCACAGTTCTGACTCTCCCCGGAGGTCCTGATGCTCCAGGACATTCACCTTTTAGACACCAAATGCCTCTTTTTGGCCCGCAATGGATTTGAGAGTTTCTCATGCAGGCTTCACGAGGAGTGGCCATTCTGTTGTGCTGCTCCTCCCCCATTGTGGTGAATCAAGAGGTGAGAGAACCCCAGGGGAGATACCTTGCCATCGCGGACACAGTGGAGGGTCAACCCATCATGCTGATGAATATATATGCTCCTCCAACATCCCAGGATGCCTTCCGTCAAGAACTGTCTGCAACCCTGTTCGACCTGCCACGAGGGCTGACCATTATAGTCATAGACTTTAACATGGCTCTGGTCCCTGAAAAAGACACCACAGGGCCCCAGTCAACAGCTCGTCTGGCTGGTGCCAAATGACTCATGGACTTGACCACTGCCTTGGGCCTTCACAACATCTGACGGGTATGGCACCCTCGTCAAACCCAATTTACTCATACTTCTGCAGTCCACCCTATTCACTCCCGGATCTACCAGATTTTTCTGCCAGCCCCAGATTGCCCCAGAGTGACCAATGTTTAAATCCTACCTAGAGGTATATCCAACCACGCCCCTGTGGATTTGAGTGCTGGAGCGCACCACCCTACTCTGCATTACATACCTCAGGGCATGTGCCTTTTGCTTAGAAAGTGAACTACCTATCGATTTCCTGGGAGAAGTCCTCCAGTGGCTAGACCTCATCAGAGAGGAGATCCGGCTCCACTCATTTGAGGCCGCCAGACATCTCTGGCACACATCAACAGCCATAGTCTATCGCTGGGGCAACAAAAATGGAAAACTCCCATACTGGTTGGTGTCCAGACCATTGATCAACAGGAATATTCCTGTAAATCGCAAACGAGTCCGGAATGACCCACCATGCCCTGACAGACACTGCTAATGTATTTGTGTGCTACTACCACTACCTCTCCATGCCAACTCACCATCCATATCCTGAAGCAATTCTTCACTGACGCTCCTCTCCCAAGCAGTACCTTACTGACATGCCTCTCCCAAGGTTGTCCTGAGCAGAGGCCCAAATTCTTGATGAGCCTCTAATGGCTGAAGAAGTTAAAGTTGCTACATCAGCCATAGCCTCTGGGAAAACTCTGGGCCCAGACACCTTAGCTGCTCGCCCTATATGAGGAGGCTGAACGGAATGGCACCTTTCACCCCGAGCTTGACACAGCCGCTATAGCAGGCATCCCTAAACATCACCCACTTCGTGATCAGATTACTGCCCTATCTCCCTAATTAATAGGGAGGTCAAAATATTTGCCACCGTATTAGCCACTTGACTCAAGATGGTCCTTGGCACTCTCATCCATCCGGATCAATGTGGCTTTATGCCAGCCCATAGTACATGGCACTGCCTACACCGCCTTCATGTTGCTCTCGTGCACCGCCACCAACTGACACCACACCTGGCCCTGCTTTTTATTGATTTTGAAAAAAACTCTTTGATTCTGTGAAATGGGTGTACCTGAGACACGTGATGAAGCGTGCCAGACTTGGACCCCGCTTCAGGCAGTTCATTCAGATCCTATACATTAACCCCACTGCATGGGTTCAAATGAATAGAGTACTATCATCGACCTTCGCTATCGGGAGAGGGACACGACAGGGCTGCCCTCTGTCCCCTCTCCTCTTTGCACTGGCCATCGAACCCCTAGCATGTCTCCACTGGTGCGACGCCCAGATACGTGGCTGGAGGTGGAGTGGCAGTCATGAGGACAATGTGGTGCTGTATGACATCCTTCTATACATGTCGGATCTGCGGTTAGCAGTCCTCGTTGTCTCCATATACTTAACCACTTTGGAGACATTCCTGGCCTCTGGATTAACCCAGCCAAGTCAGTGCTAGTTCCACTGGGCCCAGCAAAAGATTGCTTTGACTGGCAGGACACCATGCTCATTAGATGCCTTAGCTTTTGTTACCTGGGTATTTGGGTGGTGCTTCACCCAGAGATCACCTGGTCCCTGAATATGGAAGCACTAACCAAAAAGGTACAAGACCTTACCAAATGGCAAATCCTGCCAGTAAATGTGATGGGAAGAATTGCCATATACAAGATGATGATCTTGTCAAGATTCCTGTACGTATTGCAGAACTTCCCCATCCTGAGAGCCTGGTTCCGAACTCTAGACAAAACAGCGACCTCCTTCCTATGGCACTTGTCTAGCTCACGGTTGGCGTTGGGCCACTGCCGGCGAACCTTGCTAGACAAGCGGCCTGGGCATGGACAATATGTACCTGTATTATGTTGCTTCCCAGCTTCTAGTACTCAATGATTGGTTTACAGGGGGGTGGTCCAACCCGGCCTACCGCTTAGAATGTACTGGTGGTGAGGTTTCCCCAGATCTTGGCTTTGATGTACGGTTCTCTGATTCCAGTCAAAGTCCCAACAGTGACCAGGGTTGTCTTCCTATCATGGCGGGCATCTCTAAGACACACTCAGTGGAATATTTGCCTCACCCAGCAGACCCCTATGTGGCAAGGAAGTTGGCTTGGTGAAGTGGCGGCACTGAAAGGATTTAAGGGTTGGGACCCAATACTCATTACTATACTTGGGGACGTTTAGGCTGGATCCCATAAGCAGTCCTTTCAAGATCTTCGAGATGTGTACACACTTACAAACACACAATTCTACTTGCAACTGTGCAACGCTCTCCAGACACACATGACCCATGAAGACCCACTCCCCGAGTTCAACCCTGTGGAGGCCCACCTACTGATGGGTGCACTAGGCAAGAGGGGAATGTCCCAAATTTACCATACTCTGGTGATTAACTTCCCGAGGACTCTTGACCACCTCAGGCTCGATGAGAGGGGTGGCTGAGTCCAGTGGATGACATGGAGTGGCAAGATGGATTGATGGCTACCCCGGTTCTTGCAATCTCCTCTAGGCTGTGTCTGATACATATATATTATGTTTATTGCGCGTACCTGACTCCGACCTGCCATTTTCATGCAGGGATCCTATCCTCTACTGCCTCTCCATGCTGTAGACGGGAACCAACAGACTTCTTTGATGTGGTGTGGTCCTGTCACCACATGCAAAATTGTTAGACAGCCGTAGTGGCAGAGTTGACTGATGTCTTGGGGTGGGAAGTAGAGCTCTCACTCTTACTGATTTTGCTGGAGGTGATGGAGGACTCGAGTGGTTCGAGGGCAGACTTGTTCTTTCTAGCAGCTGCACTTCTAGCACAACACTGCAGCCAGGTGGAACAACCCTGCCTCCCCGGCCCTGTCGCAATACAAGGATTTGTTCAAAAGGAGTATCAATATTCAAATATATCCAATTCATGCGTGTCTTCCCTCATATTAAAAAAACTCATATTGTCTCCCCTTGCGCGACTTTCTAATTTGTCACATTTGTCATGTAGGAGCCTTATCTGTTTTTTCACCTGCATGAAGACTTTTCACATTCTATTTTCTTTCCACGCCAGGCTCTCTGTTCGCCACAACTGATCTACTTCCTTGGGAAGAGAGGTTATGTCTTCCTTTAGATTTGTCAGATGTCTGTTAGTTCTTGCTGAATATATTTCTTCCTTTCTTACTCCGTTTCCTTCAGAATGCCTTAAGGGAGTCTTTGGACAATGGTGTGTGTTCCTGCTGGTGTAACATCCCTGTAATCACTCTGAATATTTCAGTGTCTGACGCAGACCTTCCATTCCCTTGGATCGACATGCAATAGGCATAATTTATTTTGGGCTATTTGGTGGACTTAGGACACATCTGCCCAAGGATTGTCGCACCTCCCAGTGATTTTCCTTTGATGCCTGATTTTATGCCCCATATGTCTTTGAGTTACATTTGTCCCGTGAGGCCTCTCCAGGAAATGCCGCCATTTCTCCAGAAGAGTCTGTCCTCACTTCCTGGCCCTGACCTAACCACTTTTTGTCTGTGCTTGTAGGCCTTGGCTTTCCCCAGTCTGAGTGGATGAGATGCCTTGTTTTCTTGCAAGAGACTGCTCATCTGACTTACTATCTTCAGTGTCACCTCCCAGTGGGTTTCTCAGTGTCTTATCCCCTCGGCCGGTATCACCGATAAGTTCTTCTCTGTGCAGCTGCTCCTCCTGTTTCTGACCATGGGGCAAAGGTATCTTCACCTAATCGAATATGACTGCACATCTTTCCACTGAGAGTATAACACCTGGATCCTAGTTATTTCTAGTGCCCCGTCTCATCCCAATTCGATGGATTCTCATCATGGGGCCCACTCAAAAGGCCATCTTCCTTCTCTATCTGGTCCCAAGCTTTGTGCTCGCTCACGCAGCTGTTTGTCTTGTCTCTGGCCGAAGTAGGAGAGTCCTTATGTTGCAGCTTGGGTTTTCCAATTGTGGGTATTATTTCACAGGGCTTCACATCCGTACGTTCACAACCAATCCATTGCTTTGTGGTTTGGTTCAGGTGTTGTGTCTCGAATTTGAACGGCATTTAGAGTGGACGTCCCTCGCTGATGTCAGAGATTCAGGAAAATACTTCAGGAAAAAGCAGCCTCCATGATCCAACCACGCATGACACTACAGCAGTCATATTAGCCCAACCATCTGCAGCCAAGGGATACATCAATGTCACTGTCTCTGCAAAGGTGGGGACATAATAACTGCTCTAGCACACACCGACCTAGAGTACTTAAAGATGGACAGGTTTCATTTCAGAACGTGCAGAGTAATTTGTAGCAGCACTAGGCATCCTACTGAAAGGGTCAAGGGTGGTCATTCATAGGTCTTTCAAACAGTGTTACACATAGCTAACAACACTTACAATGACAGTGGTAACAAAGAAACGTTTGCAATACTAGATACCATCATGAACACATAACTTGCGTCAGAGTACGGGGATACAACCAAGACCTGAGAAACTAATTTCTGAGCTCCCGGATGTGAAGCGCATGACTTTGGCAACAAGCTGCTATGGTACGCTTGGTTATGGACACTACCTGTTTGCAAGCTGTTGGCAAGACTAGAAGAATACTTTCTGCTTCCCCTGGTCTTCAAAGTACCATTCACTGATGGTTTGTACTGCATTTGATTGACAAGGTATTTGCAGTCTGGGACATCTCCATCACTTTAAAGACAGACAACACATCTAATACACCACTGAAAGATCACAACATTATGGCCTCAAGCTGACGGCGTGGCTGAACGGTTCATGTCTATTTGAAGATGATCCAGATGGCAAAACTACCTCTGCTCTCTGTTGGTCGAGGTGTATGGGCCTGATTAAGAGTTTGGCGGGTCCGGGGACCGCCATTGGGCAGCAGTCCGACCGCCGTATTACGATATTGCCGGTTGCTTAACTAGAGACTGACACCGATAGCCATCTGCCGACCGGCTTGGCGATAGCTGGGGAAAAGCAGCTGTCACAGGGCGGTATAGGCAAGGGTACCTATGTCTGCAGACCACATTATGCTTGCAGACCAGAACGCCTGCTTTGAGATGGTGAAATCAAAGGATATTGGGTGCTAGCTCCCAAATGTCCTTCTTTTTCCTTCAGTCTCCAATGTGGGCCCCTTCTTACCAGCCCCCCCTTTCAGGGCAGCAACTCCACCCCTGAAAAAAAAGAATACAGGTAATTACAATTTGCATTTTGTAACCATTGACTAGACTGCGCATATATGGCATGCACAAAGTATTTTTACACGTGTCATGCATATGTGTATCTTTTGATCAAAATGTACACACCTGCATAGATACAAATGTAAAAATATACCTTGTCTTGCTGACTGCATTCCTCCGCTGGTCCACTACCATGAAGTACACCGTCGCTGGGCCAGTGATAACATTATAATACGGCAGACAAGAGACTATTGACTCTGCAGTCTTTTTGGGACTGCCGCCTTGGTGGTCTGACTGCCAAACCAGTAATCCGGCCCTCTGTCAAATCCTCAGAGATTATCGCAACCCCCTGCATGCCTCCACCAGGAGATGTCCTTAATACCTGATATATGTTATAGCAAGACAAATATGCCTACCTCAGTTAGAAAAAAGACCTCCTGGGGGACACAAGATTGTAGTAATTGAGGGCAGTGCCAAAGCCAATGTGATACATTCTGCTACTGAAGGACTTTGGGTCACTTTTAGAAAGAAAAGCTTGGGAGACACAGGATCAGATGTATGTAAAAATTGGTTTGCGATTCCCTAATAGCGAATCTTTGTGATTCGCGATGAGGGAATTGCAAACTGGAATGTAGTGCAGTGTGTTTGACACTGTTTGTGATTCCCAAATGGGTTGCAAGAGACCTGCCTCATTAATATTTATGAGGCAGGTCACAATTTGCTACCCATTTGGGAATGGCCACGATCACAGGGATGGTAGCCTGCTGGGAGCAGATGACCACCATGTCTGTGATTGCTTTTAAATAAAGCAGTCTTTTTTTGTAATGCATCCCGTTTTCCTTAAATGAAAACGAGATGTATTACAAAAAGAAAATTGAAAAGTTTTCTATTCATTTTTGTAGAGTAGGCAGTGGTCCGTAGGACCACAGCCTGCACTTCAAAAATGTTTGCTCCCCCATTCGCAAAGGGGAAGGGGTTACCACCAACTTGAAGATGGTGGTAACTGAAAATGTTTTGCGACCACATTCCCGGTCGCAAAACATTCTTACATGGCTCTGCGACTCGTTATTAGGAAGAGACGCCCTTGGCACATCCCTTCCTAATAGCGACTCGCAATCCCTCTTTTGCAGACAAGGATACTCCTCCACAAACATGGCAGAACTGTCTGTAAAACTGATAGCCTGCCACCCTATTTAGAGTATGGCAGCCTGTCATGTTTCCAATGGCGGCGCCCCGCTGGCTCTGTATCAGAAACCCTACACTTATGGCCCGATGGATTTCAGTTGTCTGTATGGATACATCAGACATTCCACCGTATTTAGAGTAGACTGTTTGATGTACTTTTTTCTGTTATCGACAGCCAGTAAAATTGTGGTGGCTCAGGAGCAGACAAAATTTAAAAAATAAAAAAAAACATATCCTTGGAATTTCTTTTTACAGGTGACAGAGTCATACATATTGTGACTTTAAACACAAACTCCCAGTTTAAGAGTTTGTTATTGGAAAACAGGAACATTTAGTGAACAGCCGTCTGAAACATGGTGGCCACTCACCAGACTTCCATGGGAGCCACTGTGGTGGCAGCTTCTCTGAAGACACAGAGATGTCTGCAGTGCTGGGCAGAGAACTCAAGCTAAGGCAGGCTGTAGTTCACACAGGGCAGCGGAGCCTAAATCATGGCCTCAGTTATTCTATGACAGCACATTCTGCGAGTCGGATACCACCTCCTGCAATACACTCATGCAAGTCAGAAAAGCAAACACAGGGGCATATTTATACTCCGTTTGCGCTGGAATTGCGTCGTTTTTTTTACGCAATTTCGACGCAAAACTAACTCCATATTTATACTTTGGCGTTAGACGCGTCTAGCGCCAAAGTCCATGGAGTTAGCGTCATTTTTTAGCGTGGACACCTACTTTGCGTTAATTATATGCAAGGTAGGCGTTCCCGTCTAAAAAATCGACTCCGAGGCATGTGCGTCGGATTTATACTCCCGGGCAAAATTCACGCCCGGGAGTGGGCGGGTCAAAAAAAATGACGTACGGCCGCTTTTGCGCCGTTTTTTTGCGCCTGCAAAAGGCAGGCGTTAAGGGACCTGTGGGCTCTGAAGGAGCCCAGAGGTGCCCTCCCATGCCCCCAGGGACACCCCCTGTCACCCTTGCCCACCCCAGGAGGACACCCAAGGCTGGAGGGACCCATCCCAGGGACATTAAGGTAAGTTCAGGTAAGTTTTTGTTTTGTTTTTTTTGTGGCATAGGGGGGCCTGATTTGTGCCCCCCTACATGCCACTATGCCCAATGACCATGCCCAGGGGACAGAAGTCCCCTGGGCATGGCCATTGGGCAAGGGGGCATGACTCCTGTCTTTGCTAAGACAGGAGTCATTTCTATGGGGGTTGGGAGTGAAAATAAAATGGCGCAAATCGGGTTGAGGCGAAAAAATTGCCTCAACCTGACTTGCCCCATTTCTTGACGCCCAAGCCTCATATCCCCCTACGCCGGCACTGCCTGGTGTACGTCGTTTTTTTTAACGCACACCAGACGGCGCCGGCGGCTAACGCCGGCTAACGTCATTCAATAAATACAGTGCCCGCATGGCGCTTCAGAATGGCGTTAGCCGGCGCTCATTTTTTTGACGCAAAACTGCGTTAGCGCAGTTTTGCGTCAAAAAGTATAAATATGGGCCACATTATCTAGAACATTTCCCACTTTAACAGCTATCACAGCCCACACTTGACAATGACGAAGCTGAACAGTTGTAGGCAGAAGACAACAGACGCAAAGCAATACCCTCCTGCTCCTGTGATAAAGCGGCCTCCTGCCACCAAACTACATCAACGGTTTATCGAATAGATGTGAACTTATGTTTTATTCCCTGGTCTTATCTTTTCTATTCTCTGTTTTCCATTGCCTTCTTTTGCAAAGGAGGATGTCACGCTCAAGTGACTACCAACTAAACCTCCTTCGGCTGCGTCTGTCTCGTAAGGTCCAAGAGTGCGGAGGAAAGTGAGGAGCAGAGAAGGGGGAGTCCAGAGTTGAAGTCCACCAGGGTAAATACTGGGCCATCCTTCCTCTCTTCAGTGCTGCCAATGTGGCTGAGGCTGTGTGCGAGACCATCAGAGGTGGTTGCTGTGATCATTCACAATTTATGATCAGCTGTAAGCAGTGGTCCAAGTGGGCGAGATTGGAGGGGCACCATGACCCCCTACTTTTTTAGTTTATGAAAAGACAATTGACCTAGGATGGTTAATTCTGATATTAAATGTCTCTGCTAAAGTGTCATTTGGGGAGTCTCCAGTCCTGTGAAACCAAAGGCGGACAGACAGCTTAACAGTAAACAAGCCTTCTTGATAGGGTGCCTGCATGCCTGAAAGAAATGCAAATGTGTGCAACTTATTAATTTGCAAATGATAAGGGTGCTATAGAGTCAGTACTGGCTTTAATGGATGAACTCACTTCAAGCTTTGGGATGACAATGATTTACTCTTTTTGAGTGGTAGTGTGAGGCAGTTACCGGCTGAGCTGTGACGTGCTTGCTTTTAAGAATCAGCTATATAAAAAAGATGCATCATGTGCAGTCTGGATATTACAAAAAACTATATTTTGAAATCACCCTTTTATCTTTTTACGCATTGCGTATGTCTGTCTTACAGTTTGAGTAAGGCAAGTGTGAAATACATAGTTGCAGTGCTTTCTGTCACAGGCCGTGACCTCATAACACTAAAAATACATGTTACTATTCCCCACTGCACCAACCAAGACTTTGGTCAGTGTCTCTCTGGTTAAACCCAGACCTCTGCTTTGCATTAACTAACAGAGGTTTCATAATGTACTATAGTGCATTTGCCACTGATTAACTTAGATTTTTTTTAATTTAGTGCTAATGTAAGCTGTGCACTATTTAATATTCAGCTACCTGAAGGTGAAAGACCAAAAAAAAACTTACAGAATACTTTCTTTTTTAGCCACACCTTTGACCCCACCCCCAAGCTCACTGACCTCAACCCCATTGCATGCAGCATTGTGGTTCCCATACTTTTTTTTATGCACTTCGGCTGCTGTCTGTGAGGCACTAAATGTAAGTCCTCACTTTGGCTTCACGACTGGCAGACCGCACTGAGGAGCATATTTATACTCTGTTTGCGCTGAAATAGCGCCATTTTGTTACACTATTTCAGTGCAAACCTAACTCCATATTTATATTTTTGACACTAGTCCCGTCTAGCATAAAAATATTGGAGGTAAAGTCATCTTTTGCCTGTGGAAAACTACCTTGCGTTAATGAGATGCAAGGTGGGCGTTCCCCGGCAAAAAATGACTCTAATGCCCTTGCACCTTATTTATCCTCCCGTGCAAGAATTGTGCACAGGAGGGAGGCAGGCCTAAAAAAAAATTCTAAGCTTGCTTAGAGACATTATTTAACGCCTGGGTCAGAACAGGCGTTAGGGGACCTGTGGGCTCATTTCCATGGTGGAACACCATGGAATGAGTCTACAGGTGCCCTCCACAGGCCCCATGGATACCCCCACCCACACCAGAGGGACAGCGGAGGATGAGGGACCCAGTCCCAGGTAAGTACAGGTAAGTAAAGGTAAGTGTTTACCTTTTTATTTTAATACCATAGGGGGCCAGATATGGGCCCCTATACATGGCACAGGGTGCAATGGCCATGCCCAGGGGACCCTTGTCCCCTGTGCTGGCCATTGGGGTGGTGAGCATGACTCCTGCCTTTTCGAAGGCAGGAGTCATGTGGCATGGTAGGTTTAGTGCCATTAAATGACGCTAGTCTGGTTAGTCTCATCTTTTTTTACTCTAACTAGCCTTGCGTCATTTTCTGGCGCTAAACACCCATCTCCCTTACTGCCACCCGGCTAACGTCAACTGTTTTGACGCTAGCCCACACTTTGCGCTGGATTGCGCCAATTCCATAAACATGGTGCCCGGCTGGCGTCCTGGAATGGTGCAAGCCGGCGCTATACCTTTTGACGCAAACCTGCGTTAGCTCAGGTTTGCATCAAAAAGTATAAATCAGGGCTTGAGTCTGCTTGTGTACATCGGCGTTGCGATTTGCCATTTGCAATTCACAAAAGTTAGCCATGTTTACGAGGTGACTGGGGATGCGGAAATATGGTTACATAGCACCTAATGTCACCTCAAGATAGCTTCTAAGCAGCCTCCTCATACAGCTGTGCAAACACATGCAAAGCGGTGCGCCATTGCGCCACGAGGCAGTGGGCGATGACTGAGCCCTAGCGTTTTATGTCGTGTTACATGTGACTGTAGACAAAATCCACCAACCTTCCAGGGCTGCACAATTTGACAGCCTGTGGCCACCCTCTCGATGTGCTTGTGTCTCTTGCATTTATTTCTTCATTTACTAATTCCATTTTTAGAACACAAAAATATAGTGTGCTTACTGTCTTGGTACCCCTTTTCTCGATTTTTAGGGGCGAGAGCAAAGCGATCCGTTCCTCTTCTAATCTTCCTTTAGGCGGATTTTAACCACGCCCATGCTAAATCAGTCACTTGCATTGGTTGATGGGCTTGCCTTTTAAAATCCGCTTGTTTTCATTAGTGAAAGGCACGCATACCTCATGCCTTTTCCAGTGTTTATCCCTCCTGGAGAGCACCGGTAAACTACAGGAAACCTAGGAGGCTCTATGTTTTCCGTACTGTTTCCGGACTACTTTTTCTCTTCACCCCGCAGCACGATCGCGCTGTGTTTTACACAGCGCTATCACTCTCGTTTTTTTGTTTTTAACTTAATGTGGCAAGAAAAGTCCGATTAGGCGTTTACAACGCTAATAGCTCTAACTCGATGTAACGCGAGACCCAGTGCATTGCAAATGCTTGTTATACTTATTGTCCCCCCATCTTCCTCTGCACCGCTTCCTCCTTTTCTGTATCTATTGTACAATACCAGTAAGGGTGTTTTTTGTCGCCCTGGATAAAATACACTTTTGCCAAGTTCCGGCACGTGGGCAGGTGCAAAGATGCCACCAGGGCGTGCGTGTAAGGAAACACGGATGGAGGCGGTACCCTCATGAACATTCAAGACTCGTGTTCCGCGGGACTCGCCAGTTGGGCCCAAACATGTGTTTCCGCAAAATCAAGATTTTATGACCTGCACTAATCACTGCACCAATACCAGGCAGGTTTCTACACTGCGCAATGTTCAGCAGGTAAAAAAAAAAAGAAAAAACCTGGGTGGAATTTGCATGGGGAACGAGATCATTATTCAGGCAAGAGAAACGCCAGGCCCGCCGGAGCAGGCTCGGCCCTTCGGAAGTCCCAGAGTGAGCCCTTTCCGACTGATGTAGAACAAAGTCATAGAAGACGGACGACCACACAAGCAGTAGGACACAAGACAGCACTAGCACGGATGTTGAAAACCACAGGCCAATACAAACTCGACAGTTTTCACTTGTTTAACACCCGCTGCAGTTTCCCCAACACCAGCCTTCTGCTGGTCGGTGTCAGCATCCCGCCTATGGGACCACCGCTTCTCATATAGAGAAGGTCTGTGACCCCCAGGGAAGTCTTGGTAGAGCACGGCCCACGTCGGCGGCGCGTGATGGCGGGATAGGAGCCGGAGGACGGGTCGATGCCGTTCTGATCTTCCAAGGAAACAACAGTACAGCAGCTGTTTCATCTCTGTCAGCCCTATGAAAGCGTTGGACTCAAGCAGAAGGCACGTGGCCCAGGCACGTGGACTTTAAGCAGAAATGACCTACTTGTTGGTGGTGTGCCAGGATTTTCTGAGTGCTGGCACAACAGAAGGGGTAGCAGGCGTGTGAGCAACAAAGCATTCCGAGTCCTCCCCGCCCTAGACCGCTAGGACTCCCCTCGCAGGATTCCACAACGCCCCCCTAGTTGGTCCACGGTACCGCCTGGCCATGACATGACGTGTTTCTGGTGACATAACATTCCCTTGTCCTGATCACCACGCATCACTCAACCATCTCTTGCAGGTTTTGACCGTCAGCAGGAGATGAACTCTCTCTCCCCTGCTGGACTTGTGATGAGTGAGTAAATTCTGGTGACTCAGTGGTTTGGTGCACAGCCAGAGAGCCTTCCATCTATCTGTACGTGGGTGGTTCAACCCACCCGAAGTTTCAAACTTCCCAAATATCGTAGTGTTTTCCAGTGAAGTCAGAAGAATATGTCGGAGATCGATTTCGAGTTCTAATTTTCAGGTAGCAACTTAACTAAAACTAATTTCTTCTAAGAATTCGTAAAAGGTACATTAAGTGAAGCAACAAAAATCTAGCAAATTTAACCCATAGATCTATGTGGAAGTAGCAGGCTCTCAAACTGGAAAAATTCTGCCTTTGAAAGTTTGCAACGGTGGGTTTGTCAACATTCCCTGGCAAACCCACCAGAAAATACAAAGTGCAGCTTTCCAGTATTTCTGGCTAATCTACATATACTGGATAATATCCTCATGTATAATAGTCAAGCCACTAAGATAAGCATAATGCTCTTCAAGATAATGAAGCACTGCATCAACTCCCTGCCTAGCCTACTTATTTTTCGCTCTGAAAATATGCATGCCATCAACCTCTTTTTCAGTGAAAAAAATACAGAAGATCAGAGATCACTTAAATGACAATAAGCCTGCTTTGTCTATTACACCCACCCCCTTTTGCAGTGGTAATTCTTCAAAGCCCTATCTCTCCCAGATCTCACTGACAGATTCAACTCCCACAAACTACTTCTTATGAAGATAATGTCTTACCATCAGTCTTCATCAAAGCTCTTGCTTTCAATGTCAATCCCTCACTCAATCAATGCATCTTCCTAGAAGCTCTCTCAAGACAAGCCAGATCCTCCCACTCCCAAAGAAACTTAAACTAGACCCTGATGACCTTGCCAAATACCGGCCAATCACTCATCTACCATTTATCAGCAAGATCTTTGAAAAAACAGTGTATGTTCAACTCCAATATCACATCTATGCTAACCACCTCCTGCACAACTACCAGTATGGCTTCGGATCATGATGCAGCTCAGAGACCACTATATTATAAATTGTAGATGATGCCCTCTTGACCACAGATAAATATGATCCCTGCCTTCTGACATTGCTGGAACTCTCAGCTGCCTTTAACACAGACAACAATCTCACCCTGATATGCACTTTGGAATCTCGAATGGGATTTGCTGGCAATGTCCTTCACTGGTTCTTTTCCTACCTTTGGACCCCTAACACTAGTTCAGTTCACATGGAATCTCCAGGTCACAAAAGATGCCTATCACCTACGGGGTGCCCAAGGGTTCTAAACTGTCTCCAGTCATCTCCAATCTTTAGATGCAGTCGCATGGTGGTCTACTTACATAAATTATCAAAATTCGTTGATTTGTCATTAATAAACAACTCTGCTTGAAGGTCTCCTCTGCTTCAGACATCCAATACCTCAAACACTGCTTATACATCATCAGACCATGGTGTCCAGTGCCTACCTGAAGCTCAACCCAACCAAGACAGAAACCTACCTCACCTTCAAGGAATTCATTGCCAAAAACACAAAGACCACCTGGCATCAAGTCTTTCTTCTAAAGAAAGTCAGTCTGTTTCTTCCAGAAAGCAACTTCATAGCTGCTGTTCAATCCCTCACACTCTTGCATCTGGACGGTGGTAATGCATGGCCTATCAGACTCCACACAGGCACCCCTTAGGGGCACCCTACACACTGCAGCACGCCTGACCCAGGGTCTGAAGAAATATGATCACATCACCCATCATGATGGACCCCCTTTGCTGGCCTTTTACAAAGCCATCACAACAAACACCCCAGTTTAACCTTGCAGACAGACTCATCATCTCTGGTGGTTCTCAGCACACCTGCAGCCACAACACCATCAGATTCCAGACTATGAAATGTAAAAAGGAAAAAAACAAGACATCAAGCCTTTTCCATGTATGCACCCAGTATCTCGAAAAATATCCCAGAATCCATCAGAATAGCTCCAATGCTGTTCCCAATTTAGGAAATATTTGAAGACTCAGCTCTATAAAGAACACTGCATCACAATGCAGTAACCGTCCACAGACCAACTTACTCTCCTGTTGCTTGCTAACTTTCTGCTTGTCTTTGACTGTGTATAGAGCTCTGGTGTATTTTAATTAGGTAAGTGCTATAAAAATACCCTACACTCACAGACATACAGTGCTGAGGACTTCTATCCTATTTTAGGTGAATACAAACAAAAATCGACAGGGAAAGGGGAGTCCCACCTTGGTTATTTTGCCACCTGACATGAATTAATGCTGGGTCGGGCTTACCTTGGTGGCTAGAGGTCATTACTGCAGCTCATATAGATAGCCGTCAGGAAGTGTGTGATCACATGTCAACTCAACAGCGATCCTAGTGGCTCAGCTACTTTTAAGGGACGTGAAGGAGGACATATTCAGAAGGTTATTTTTTTTACGCCACTGGTTAGCACTCAGCATCTTGAATTTCATCATTGTTGACCGGCCTCCCTTATATGGACGGAGGCGCAAGAAATGAGAGCACTGAGAGTTTGGCCAGCGTCAAGAATAGCCTGGGCGTACCCCGCCCTGGTTTTTCATCCATTTGGGGACATCTTAGTGATATTGAACTTGAAATGTTTTAACAGTGCCAGTGAGCACAGGTGGCAGTGGAGGAGGGTGGTGCCACGGGCCTACTGCTGTTTACGCCATGTCAGGCATGTTCTGACATTAGAATCAGGCCTGTGATCAACGTCCAGGCCCCCATACAGGAATCCAAGTTGTGAACTAATGAGATATAAATACAGACCAAAGTACGGTGCCATCAACTTGGCCGCTGCTGCTCATCCTACTGACTACCCACCATCACTGTACCCTTTGCACCTCCTGCAAGCTTGGACCAGTCTGGCTTAAGATCACAGTCGTGCCCACCTGGACGTTGACTCTGTGACTGAACAACAAATATTTACCTGAATGCTGAATGAAGGGTCCAGCGATCTGTCCTCTTCTTCGAAAAACAAACCGAGAACTTGTCAAGTGGTCTGTGTGCCTCTCGCTGTCCCCCAGCTGGCTGCATTTCCTGGGGATCACCAGAGGGTGACAGCTGTGCCTGTACGTGCAAACCACAGCTGCATGATATCCCACATTGATAACCACTGGCTGCCTTCTACTTACAGCCCATACATACTCTCTTGTGCATCAACACGTTGTTCTCCTCCGTGCAGAGCATTACCCAGCAGTCGCGGCTCACATGACAATGGAGGGTCGGGGCGGCGCGCTGGGGGATTAACGGGGATTGGAGGATGGAAGGGGGGGATTTAAATAAAAAACAAAATAAAAATCCACTTACCTGTGCCGCCCCTGCCTTCACCGCCATGCTGCTTCTCTGCTCTCCCTGCAGAGCAGCGTCAGGATTGGCTGGGAGCACACAGCCAGGGCGCTTCCAGGTAGACTGGGATCCTGGGCAGGCTGAGAGAGCGATGGGCGCATGTGTGTTTGGCCAGCCCGAGACGGCTGGCCAAACATACATGTGCTCTGAGGGGTAGTGCTGAGCACTCCCCCTCACACTCGGTACCCCCGAGGCCCGCCCCTTTTCCACAAAAACGATAATAAACAAAGTTCATTATCGTTTTGGGGGACAAGGATGGCAGCTGCCACTGCTGGGGGGGGGGCACGCTCCTCTGCCCTTATGGAGGAGC
Source organism: Pleurodeles waltl (assembly GCF_031143425.1). Classification (NCBI taxonomy): domain Eukaryota; kingdom Metazoa; phylum Chordata; class Amphibia; order Caudata; family Salamandridae; genus Pleurodeles; species Pleurodeles waltl. The sequence goes on along the minus strand of NC_090441.1, from coordinate 72,664,491 downwards.
TGCCCCTGGTATCCAGTACTAGCCTGTAGTCATGGGCATCATTTAGGGGTTGCCAGGGGTCACAGCTGCGACCCCTGGCTGGCTAATAGCAACCCCTGGCACTGCCTTTGCGACCCCTGACATAAGAGGTGGTAAAATTGGTGACAAGAACACTAGGATGGCTCTGCAATCAGTATTGTCTGCCTGTTTTTCATTCTACTAATAGGGAATAAAGTTCTAGTATACACTATTAGTGGAATACAAAATGGAGCACATTTAGGACCTTTGGTGTCTGCTGTGGTAAGTAAAAATATTTTAAATGTATGTTGTATTCATGATTGCAGGCAAGAGCATGTTTAAGTTAGAGAGGATGCGTCTTTGTGAACATGTGTGTGCGTGTGTGTGAGTGAAAGTGAGTGAGTCAAGTGACAGTAATTTGTGAAACTAAGGCCAAGATTTTCTATTCTTTGATGCAAGACAACACTTCACCAAAGTTTCTGTGCTGCCTTGCGTCAATGTCAGAGCTAAAAATGTGCCATAGCTAATAGAATATGGCAAGTTTTTTCTCTCCCTGTGTGCTGGTGCACTTTTGGCGGTTATGCGGCAATGCACACACCCTTGGGCCATAGTGCGAGGGTGTGTCTATGCGCTGAAACATAGGTTTTGTATTGGAAGGGGTCCTTTTAAATACAAAAACTATACTTTAAGACTTTTCCCTTTTTGTATGTGTAATACACAGTGCAGCAAACATGCAAAGGTGGAAAAACAAAGAGAAATGATATAAATTCTCTTAGTTATGCCTGTCTTGAGGCAGCATATTTTGCAGCAAATACCTGTCTACCAGTGATTGGAGATAGGCACTTGTATCAAACCTCCTAGGTGGTTGCATGGGAACACCCATGCACCGCCCATGGAATGCCCCCTTGTTACAAAATAATGCAAAGCACCACATAGCGCAATTGTGCCTTACTTTGCGATACCATCTAACACAAATCCTTAATTGTTGACATGTTAGGGGCATTTGACATGCCTTCCTAGAAAAAACTAGGTCAGGGAGTCAAATAATGTCATTTCTGGTGATGTAATTAAGGACAAAGGGTATGTGAGGTCATTTCCGCTACCCCTGGCCTTTGGTGAATCTATGCCCATGCCTGAAGTTAGACCCAACTCTCAGAATACAAAGCATTTTCTTTTTTTAAATAATGTTTATTTATCTGACATACAATAACTATTTAAGTTCAGCATATTTGATACCAAAAACGAAAATGCAGAACTTCCATATGATCAACATTAAAATAACAAATAGTTACTTCATAAATAGTTATCCATTCATTTAAAATCACGTTTAAAAGTGTAATGGATTAAAAAAACTCTACGTAAAATTGTTCCCAACATTCTCTTACCCAAGCCCAGGCTGTTTCGTTGCATCACTAGATAGTCAATGTGCTATCCATCCATCAACTACTATACATCCTGCAATGGCAGCACGGCATTTGGACTAAACCTCTGCAAAGTGGGCCCGTTCCTTTTATTCAGTCTGCCAGTTAAAGGTGTATTTTAATCAAAAGTTGGTTGAATACACCGTTAACTGAAAGACTGAGTAACCAGATCCATCAGATTCCAAAGGTAACCATACCCAAAGCATGTTAAAGAAACCCACTTGCCTCCCAAAGGGCTGCAGTGTCTTAGAATAACTTTTGCATTAGTTCAATATATATGACTTCCGCACGATGTTCCTATAATCTAACAATTAACACATACATTCCAATAGATCCGATTCAGGCGGGAGATCTTTTGTAGCCAAAAAATATATTATTTTGGCTGTCTCCAGTCTGAAATGGTCGCTCCTTCAATAGAAATCAATGGGGGAAATCCATTCCCCCGATTATTTATGTTTTTTTAAACCTCCCACTCTCCTCTTCTAAAGTGTTTGCATGTATGAGCAATGTGCCAGCCGGTTCCGCTTATGGATGAACCCTGGCACACAGTGTAAACGCCAATCTAAATATGGGTCAATAGGAAACAGCAAACCATAAATACTGGGAACCCTGGATTCGAAGAAGGTGTAATCAAGTATGCAGAACAGTATTTGTATGGAGAGAGGGCTATGTTGCTTGCCTGGCTTTTAACACTGTGACTGGGGGAGGAAGAGACTGACAGCGCCCAGGACGGCTGCGATTTTAGGAGGTTCCGGTGCTCTGCGGCCTTGGATTTGTGACCTGCGGCAGCGAGGAAGCAGCTGGATGGTTTTGCTCTGGGCAGGGGTCCGTGAAGCTTGCAGCACAAGACATTTATCTATAGACATTAGAGTTTTCTAATGGCCAACGGTCGAACTCCACCCATAACACGCCACTGAAAGACCTCCCATACTCAAATTTAAAGTTTATTTTTAGTTACAGCACAGTAAAAAACACTGATGGCTTCTGACATAATGATTAGAACTCTCAGACAAATTATATTGACAATAATCGCAGAAATCAACAATTGTATTAAAACAATACCAATCTCCAGATCTACCAATACTCGGAAATGTTTCATTCTGCGTTATTTAATAACATAGTGACATTCTCAAAATATCTGACCAAACTTGCAATCACTTGCCAATTAGGCTAGTGCAAACAATGCAACTAAATTGCATTGTTTGCACTAGCCTAATTGGCTTGAGCAGAAACATGTAATATGCATGGGACTGTAAGCACCAGCCACATAAGCAGCAACACTGTGGCATGGATTTATAAACCTCCCAGGACTGCCTGAATTCTAATAAAGGAAATGAAAGGCCTCTCAGGCGCAAGAATTATTGGCAGATTGTGCATCTCAAGTGACAAACGATAACATTGAGTGTTTCTATTGCATAAAAGGGGGTGAAATATTCCTGGTGCTTCATTATGAGAAACAATCCCAAATCCCGCTTGTATCTCATTCTATGAACAAAATTCTTGTTAAGCAAGTCTTTACCACAGGGAGTATTAAGTTCCAGATCACACAATGACTGCAAAATATAATCATGCCTCTCTAAAAATGGGTGTGGACAAGTAATCACAACTAGGAATTCAATACCAGGAGGCATGCCTACATAACGAAGGACGAGGCTTATAAGTTGTAAAATAAACTCCCGTTTCACACAGTGTCACCTGACCAGCACTTGGGTAGTTCTCTGTGAGATTCCTGCTATTGCATCCATTACATATAACACAGCATGTATATACACTGTTGAAAATGCCCCTTTCTGCATGGTTATCCCCAATTTTTTTGCCTTCCTCCTATTTTTCTGATCCTCCTTTTTGGGGCTTTAGGACTCTGGGCACTTTATCACTGCTAATCAGTACTAAATCGCATGTGATCTCTCCCCTAAAACCCGGTATGATTGATTTACACCTGTTTGGCATATTTAATTTCCCTGTAAGTCCTTTGTAAAGTGGTATACCATATACCCAGGGCCTGTAAATTAAATGCTACTAGTGGGCCTGCAGTGCTGTTTGTGCCACCCACAGAAGTAGCATTTCAAACCTTTCTCAGGCCTGCCACTTCAGGGCACAGTTTACTGCCACATGGACTTGGCAATTCAAACTACTTGCCAAGGCCTAAACTCCCCTTTTACTACACCTAAGTCACCCATAATGGAGACCCTAGGAAGCCCTAATAGCAGGGTGCTGTGTAAGTAAAAGGTAGGACATTTATGTTTTACATATCCTGGTAGTGACAAACAGCCTATTTAATTTTCACTACGGTGAGTGCTGGTCCTCTCGTAGGCTAGCATTGGGGATTCCCTTATATATTTCTAATTGGTTGATAAGTGGTAATTTCTGATCTGAAAGCAGTAGCATGGGAATGATTGGAATGGTAGTGAAAAATCCTGCTTACTGGTGTAGTTGGATTTTACATTTCTATTTTAGAAATGCCACTTTTAGAAAGTGGGCATTTCTCTGTGCTTATAACTCTAGTATTTTGTAACTTGACTCCAATCCACATCTAGGACAGAGGGATAGCTACACTTTGTGCATACTTTCCAGACAGCCACAACACCGGAGGGGCTAGGTGTGATGGGAGAGGCATCTACATCCATCTGCATAATGATAGTCTTCCTGGACTGGGAGAGAGGGAGGCGGGGCACACTTACATTTGTGTAGGCTGTGTTCCTGCTTTACACAATGGGCTGATTTACCCTCTACTAATGTCTGGAGCCAGGGCGGAGTTGAAAGGTGTTGTGTTACACTTGAAGGTGTTCCTTTGAAGTCACCCCTTGAACAAAGACATTTTGGAGTATGAGTACAGGAGCTCTGGCTCCATTATATAGACAGCACCTTTGGAACTGGGAATGAACCCCTGTCAGTAGGACTTCTGCACTGCTCAAAAGGACTCACCTTGATTGCTCTTCTGCTGTTGTCCTGGTACCTGCTGGGTGGCCTAAATGACTCACTGGATTGCCTTTCTGTTGTTGCCCTGCTGCCAGCTACAGCCCACACCTTGCCAGAGGACTACTGTGCTGCCAGGAGAAATCACCATCCTTATTAACTGCTTTGTTTTGCTGGCCTACTGCCTGCTGCTTGCTCGGCTGAAGGAGGAATTGCCACTTTGCAATTTAGGCTGATGAGCTGGCCTGCTGCCTGCTCCCTGTTTGGATCCCCAGTGTTCTCCAAGGGCTTGGTTGTTGCACCCCCTACCTTTTTATTCAGGAACCGCAGGGTCACCAAAAGTTCCTCCTACTGCCGTGGTGACTAGCGCTGCGTCCTGCCTGCGAATAGCGCTCTGTGCTGTCTGATAGATGACACTTGGTGTGGCGTTCATGCCTAGAAGTGGGGCCCTGGGTGGCGTGTGAGCGAGCCAAATGATCTGGATTTTCTTGCGGAGACAGAGGGAGTTCTTCCCGGGGACTCTGCAGTTGCCCTTTGTTGGACATGGCTCTGCTGAGGAATTTTTCCAGAAACTTTTAGCTTTTTTCTCCTAGTCTTCACTGACTCTCTGTGCATGACCTTAGGACTCTTTCCCACTGTCTGGCAGTAGAAAAGTGGGTGTGTCAGTCCTACCCATGATAGGAAGGGGCTGGGAGGGACATGGTAGAGGTGCTGTACCTAGAAGGGCCCTGTTAAACAGGTATACCACATATCTGGCGTGAGTACTGCTCTGACTTTTAGAGGGACATTGCCCGGTGTGCCACCTCCTAGAATATCCTGTTAACCATGTTGAAGGCCTATGGAATAGACATGCAGGGGCACTAGCACATCTGCACTCAAGGTGGCAGTCCCTATGCAGGGGCTAACCCTGAGCTGCCTTATGCCTTTGCCTGAGGGCCCAGACAGCAGATCTGGTAGTAGGCGCAGGGCAGGGCGGGTATACAAAGTTGTACCCTGTCCAGGCAAAGGAGCACCCCCATGTGGGTGTCCCCTGCTTAAAGGAGGGTGGGGGGTCAGTGCATCCATAAGGGTGGGCCGCCCTTTTACTAGTGGACCTGGGCCAAAAGCACTGTTCCCCTATATGGGCAAGGTGGAAGTGCGTGCATATGTGGAAGGGAGGGGGTGCTGACCAACGTGTTTGAGTCCCGCCATGGCAGGGCCCAGGGTGTGCACAGAGTCCATGGGGCCTTAAGAGGGAATGAGCCTATCATACAAGGCCAGTGGGTGCACACTTGTACTATGGGGGCTTTCATGTATGTTGCGCCTGGCACAGCTTGCAAATAGGGGCACCCTTGTCAAGGGCTACCGGATCGTATAGTGAGCCATGCCCAGGGGGCCACTCCATGCCCATGTGCATGCAGGACTATGGGGAGCTTGGCATAGCTGGCCTCTAGGTGCCTACTTGCACCAGGGCATCATACGCTTAAATGAGACTGGCACAACTTGTCAGTGTGTGCATACTTGGACACTGGTGTTGCCATGTGTAGTTGGACACTGGTATCACTCGCCCAGGTGTTCAACTTGCACCAGGTGGTTTTCTTATGTAGATACCGGAGCTGGCAGAGTGTGCACATTTGCGCACAGGTATTCTAATATAGGAGCTAAGCCTGATAGAGCAGGCCAGTTTTAGTGCATGTGCAGCTTTGCGGTGGCTTTAACAAAAGTGTCCCACATGACCCGGCAAGCATGGGGAGTTAGCCAGAACATATGTGCCCCAGGGAGTGCTGAGTACCCATATATGTTTGCACTACCTTTGAGAGCTGCTCTGCCCTAAAGTAACATGGGAGAATGAGTCTTATTAAGTCGGGCTGCAATAGTGGATGGAAGAGGAGCAGCCTCATGATGTTTCCGAATGCCAAACCCCTTCTGATGGTAAAGGTGGTTTTGTCATCGATGCCCTAGAAATGCCACTTCTGGGAAGTAGGCATTTCTAGGTTCTGAAGTGGTTCTGGTTTATAATAAATTAGGCTTCATTTCACGGGTCACGGGGGTAGACCACTTGTGTGCATTCCCCAGGCGACCGCTATAAAACTCGGACATCCAGAACGACAGATCCCTGCCATTTGAGGCCTGGAGAGATAGACTGGGGCGAGAGGTTTTTGACACTTGGCCTCTTGGAGCCAGAGCATGACCCCACTAAAGATAGAGATCGGCATTCCAGAGCCTCAGGGCGGACAGGGAGGAAATTTAGGGGGGACATCTGTGGTTCAGGAAAGAACCCTTTCAGCCACACCCATCTTTAAAGGAAGTATAACTAGGGTCCTCAACGTCTGCAAGGCAGAGTAACTTTTATGGTGACAAATGGACCAGTGCTGCTGGACCACGCAGGAACACTGCCAGAGGAATCTGTTGTGCCTAGGAGGATAACTGTCCAAAGAGGTGATCCGCGTTCCCCTTCCTGCTTAGAGACTGGCCTGGGGATGATTGCCTGCTGCTGTGTAGTATCTCCAAGGGTAACTCCCCAAGGCCAGGTTGGCTTGCCCCCTGTTCTCTGAGGAGGTCTCAGGGACATCAAAGACCTCCTGAGAGAGACTTACATCGACAACCATAATATCTGGAGAGCAGAGCCCTCTGCTGAGCTTACATTGTATGCTGGACTTTACCTGGCAGCAGCCACGTTACCGTTGCTTAAGTATTGTGCCTGGAGACCGGAATTGCCTGGTACCGAACTTGGACTGCCCTTCTTCAGGTGAGTGGCCCTTTATCATTGGGACCACTGCATGCCAGAACGTCTTGTGGGTGTGAAGAGGATCACCCGGTGTGGGACAAAGCGGGGTCCGCTATTGTTGAGGGTGCCGCTTTTCTCTCCTGTGAGCCTTGGCTTCATGCTCAATGTGCGGGGTGTCCTGTTCATTGGTTGCAACCCTCGGAGGTGGGCGCGCAACCTGAGTTGTGCTATACTTGGCCTCGTATGGCACAGCTGAACTTGCGTCAAAGTGTTAAGTGTGACCAGATGGTCTAGTGCGACATAAATCATTGTGTGCTAGATGGTGTGCCTTCCAGAGGGATGCCAGATTCACATCCTTTTGTGGGAGAGTCCGGGATTGTCTGGTGGGGCTCAGTCCATCATGCAATGTACTGTTTTCCTCATGTGTACAAACAATAGTTAGTGTTTAACACAGTTGGGCCTCATATTGTGACTTCCATTGCTAATTGGGGTTGACAATGTGTGTGTTGAATACAATCTTTTTACACATACTCTGTGGGTGAAGTCTCATTTGTGCTGTGCAGCGTGGTTGTGAAAGGAAGTGCTGTGTCTTTGCTTTGCACATTACCTTGTGATAAGCTTGACCGCTCTGTGCCAGGCTACCCAAGGGTGAACACAGGTTATACAGTGAGAGTAATTACCCACCCTTGACGGGAATGGCAGGTTCAGCCTGGCTAGGGTCTTGCCTCAGCCAACCAAAATGTGCTGCCTCCAACATCTTTCCTCGAACTCGCACTCCTCAAGCTGTGCACGTTGCCCTGACAACCAGGGCTTTCCCAGCTGTGAGCGCTGAGCTACTGTCTTGTGGAGCATGTGGTCCAGATCACAAGAGTTTCCCCCCTTCCCAGACACCAACACTCATCACAGTCGCCCCAAGGAGAGGTGACCTTATGCGGAAGGCTGCCACTGTGCCTCTGGGGAGTAGTGGATTATTGTGCCCACCTCCCAGATCTAACCCAGGGAGTCCATCGCCGCACTATCGTCCAGCGAGGAACCTCTGTAATTCGGGCTTCCACTGCACAGAGTAGAGGAAAATTACAGCTGCCCAATGCGTTACGGGCAGTTGCAACCAGAATATTCCACCTGCTGATGACCTAACTAGATCTCCCCGCCAAAGTCTGAATTGTGTGGGTGCTCCCACTTGTACCTGGGCAGTACCTGAACACTCCTGTCCTTGCTAGCTAGTGGCAGTGCGGGGAGAGACCTCGATGAGGCCCCCGCTCGAGCTCACCACTGCCAGGAAAATTACTGTTTTATATGTAAGGACACACAGGTGTCTTTGTGCTTATGCTTGGGGCCTAATTACTGTAGTAGGTTTTGTAGGAGAACTGGTACACTGAGCCCTATGAGTTGATGGTGGTATGTGTGTTTTGTTACTGAATGAATGTTACTGATATGCTTACGGTGAACTATCTAATACTGGTGACTTACGGTTTGGTAATTCATGTACCTTTTTCATAACCTGATTAATTTTCTTACAGTCTGGTGATAATTCATGTCTCTTTGTTTACATAATCTGTCGCATTTCATGCTCTGATGTTCGGAATGACATTCTGGAAGCCTACCATGTCAGTATATCAAGTATTACCTCAGGATTTGCATAGTGTACAGATTCCGTATGATTCATGTCACTTTGTGTAGTGTTATATGGATATAATACAGAAACATATTTTTATAATCCTGTGTGGAGTCTCTTTTTGTGGTATATTTATTGTGTCACTGGTGTGAATGTTGCACAAATGCTTTACACATGGCCTCTGGGGATAAGCCTGACTGCTCTGTGCCAAGCTAACAGGGCGTGAGCACAGGTTGTCTTTGGTGTGTAACTTACTTGCCCTGACTAGAGTGGTGGGCTCTATCTGGCGGAGGTACCTCCCCTAGCCAATCAGACACCCCAATTCTTAACATACACCTAAAACAAGCCAGGCCTGTTAGCTTTGCTAGTGCCTGTTACCAGTATTAAATAAATGTGTAGTAACAATGATTGTGTTGTGAATAATTAGAATAGAAAATGTTTTATTTCTGAAAATCTGAGACTGTGGATTAAACATTACTACGGTTTGTTGTCACCTCTACACCACTTTCCTCAGGAGTCTTTTTGTTAGACGCCTAAACCTTTTTTCTCCCCACATCATTCTGAAATACTCCCTGCATATCCCATACATCCACTGGTTTCCCTTCTTTTCACTCTGCCCTTCTGCATGTAATTCTTTCATCTTCACAACATTACCACCCCCACACACAACCTACCCACTCACCTAAAAGCCCTGATTTTTCTTTTCCTTTGGCAGTGTCAATATTCTGCACAGCTTTGAACCTCCTTCACACGGTTTCCCATAGAATTTCAATTGCCACATATATGACCATTGCTCTTTGCGCTCTACAGAGAGGGTAAGGATTGGATGTGCAAGGGCTCTGAACACCTTTATGAATCATTGACAGGCACTGTGAAAAACTTACACTGCCTTTAGCCTTGACTCTAGAGCTCTTAGTCGTTACCTATCACACACACACACCAACAACTTCAACTCACATAGAAACCTGAAGGCGACGCATTTCACAGTATGCACTATACAAGAGTTATATGAAACCTGAAAAACATACAGAAACACGTCATCTGAAAAAATCAAACAATCTTAGGAAACTCAAGAGAAACCTTAAACAAGGACTGCATCGCTGACATGGATTTCCTTAAGGGTTTTTACAGGCATCTTTGAGAAATCAATCAGTATTTTTGCTCTTAAAGGACGTGAAGCTAGGGCCCAGTCAGGACCTGTTTCAAAGTCAGTTTTTAATTACTGCCAGATCTGAGCATAAGCAGGACTTAAAGTTCTGTCTAGGGGAAGGGTGTTAGTGTCTACTATTAGCAGGCAGGCCAAGAGTATGGCTTCTAAGTGCTGTAAGGTGGGGTTTGGTCGGTGACAAGAGGCCTCAGGACAGCAGATATAGACAACCACTATGCATTCAAAGTTCTAGCACATCCATTATGGCACAGCAAGGGCAATGTGGGCCACACTGTAGTTGGATTATTGCCAGCTTTCCTGTATTTCTGGGTAGAGTGACAAACACTTGAACTTACCTAGACCATGCTTCATGGAGTCATGGACTCTACTGGTCCAACAAGGTTGCTCCTCTGGTCCATTTTGTTTGCTTGCACCCCCGCCGCATCATGGGCCTTTCTGGCTGATGTAGCTTCTGTCCAGTGATTTAGAGGTGTCAACATCGTACTTCTGCATGTGCAATAATGGCAACAGTGTATCCATTGTAGTATGATAATAGATTTGTAGTATGAAAATAGAGTTGACTAAGATACAGGTAATAGAAACATGTTTATTGAACTTTACTCTGTATCTGCCTGTTCTGCTATCAGGCTGGGATTATTTTATCAATCACTCAGTTTTCTGTGCATGATATTGCACACTCACACCTCCTCCTTCCACAATGTAGCCCTAAACCTGTGCATTAAATTGGAAATAACACTACTTGCCTATGTGCTTTCTTTCTTAATTACTCTTATTCAGAATGCATGGACCTTGGTTTAAATGTATCTCCTGTTACTTGCTCACCTCTCATCTCCTGGCGTATAAACTATTTAGGTGGTCATTATGAACACGTCGGTAAACACCGCACCGCCGGTGTTACAAACCGCCAACAGAGGTGCGGTCCGGACTGCCAAATAATGAACCCACTAAAACATAGGCATCCTGAAAACCACACACCGCCAGCAGAAGAGTGCCGACAACGACGGCAGAGCCCGACCACACGCTGACGGAAAGGCCCAACCCGCCCATCAAATAATGAACCACCAGACCGCCGTCAGTTCTGGGGCGGAACCACAACCACGCAAAGGCAGGTGGAAACAAACCAAATATAAGGAAACACTCACCGGAGGCTAACACAACACGCCAAAGCAGACATGGATAGAGAGCTTCAGATCATGCCAGCCCTTCTCCTTGCCGTATACCTCCACGAACGAGACCGCCGACGAAGACGACGACGGTAAGTACTGCAACCTACGAAACAAGGGAAGAAAGGGCACCGTTACATACCCACCCACTCCACCCACCCCGCAACGCACACACAACCCTTCTCACCAGAACAAGCCGTACACCCCACAGCAAGAGGGACTTACCCGACACAAGGCAAATTCAACCTGTCCAAAGTACATACATGTGCCCCACACCAACAAACAATGAAACGAGAGACCAGGGACCCAGAGTGTGCTGCCAAAAACACCGGCCACACATTAACTTTTAATTCAGCTCTCTGAGCAAACAAATTGTAAATAAGACCAATGGCCAGTCCATAGTGCTAGAAATCCCATGGGCGACAATGGCCCCAACCTGACTCCAGCAAGTGCTACAGTACTCCACCTCATAGGGGCAACAATGGGGCATCCAGGTACCTCAGGACACAGGGGCGGGGGTGGGGGGATTTACGACGGGGGTGGGGCTTGTATTTGCATTCGGAAGGTGGAGGGGGTTTGGGTTTCGCCTTGGAAGGTGGGGGCGTGTGCTTGGACCGGATGGAGCCAGATGGAATAGACACAGCACAGGGCTTCTTCCTCTCTGAGGAAGGGGCACAGGAATATGAAGGGCGGACAGGGGCGGGCTATGACGTGGAAGGAGTGGATAGGGCAAGGAGGTGTGCACATTTAGGGACAACACGGGTGGGCCAGTGGGTTGGAATAGGTCAGCACGGGAGAGAAAAAGTTTCTTTGGTGCAATTGGGTTGGGCCTGGAGGAAAGCGTGGGAGTGGAGGTAGAGGGTGTGGTCGTAAGTGGTGTAGGTGTGTGTGTTGTGGGTGCAGGTGACTGGACAGTATGCTGAGGTGTGGTGGATGTGTGATGGGTGGGTGTTTTGGTGCGTTTGAGTGTTTTTGGAGGAGGGGGTGGACACAGTGGTACGAGACAGGCTGCCAGTGTGAATGTATGTTGTTTGGGTGTCTGCAAGTCTGGTGAGTGTGCTGCATGTGTCAACTAAAGTAGTTGTGGTGAGTGCAGGTGTGGTGTCTGGGATGCATGTATGGATGTGTGCTATTGTGGTGACTACAGGAATAGTGTCAGCAACAGTGAATGAAGGTGCAGTGCCTGGGGGGGTGTATGTAGAGGGGACAGAGAGGGAGGTGGAAGAGGTGGGCACACTGGGGGAAGTGGATGTTGCTGTGTGTGCATGTGTATGTTGGCTGTGTGAATGCTTGTGGTGGGAGGTGTGGTGCTTGTGTTTCTTGTGTGTTGAGGTGTGTGCGTGCGTGTCAGAATGTGTGCTTTGGATGGGTGAAGGGAGTGGGGTGCTGGAAGGGGTAGAGGAGGTTGGGGGGGGCAGAATGACCAGGGACACTGGCTGCCGTCAAAGAGGAGGCCATAGCCTGAAAAGATCTCTGTAGGCTAGACACGGCACAGTGAATGCCATCCAGATAGGCATTGTTCTGCTGCATCTCTGATTCTAGCCCCTGGGTGGTATTAACAATGGTTGTCTGCCCTACAGGGATGGTTCTCAGGAGGTCCTTAGCTTCCTCCATGAGGGCAGTAGGGCTGACTGGGGCAGGGGAAGAGGTGCCTGGGGTGAAGGAGGTGCCCACACTTCTGGGTGAGCGGGCACGGGCAACTCGGTGGGGAGCAAATGGGAGGGCGGTGATGGAATGGGGGTGGTGGAAGATGACACAGTAGGTGTGGGCCCACTAGGGTCTGTCACCGCCAGGGAGCCCCCATCGAAGGAGGTATCGGAGTCACTACCTCCAGTGCTAGTTGCCTCCCCCATGGTACTCCCCTCGCCCTCCAACCCACTGATCCCCTTGGCGTCGGATGTCTCTTCCTCCGAAGATCTGTGGGCCGCTGCATCCCCACTCACTGGTGCCTCAGCTCCCTCGCCAGATGATGCTGATGTACACAGACAACACAAGAGAACAGGGATGGGGAGATAAAAGAGCAGAGACATTTGAAAATAGCTGAATGGTGTGAACATAGTGGTTCATACATGAACCCACCCAGAAGACCCTCCAATAGGCAGCACCTACCACTATACCCATGGCTATTCCCCTGACTAGTGCCCAGAACCCTGCTCTACAGCCATTCCCCAAATAACTTAAGGACCCGACGTGTAGGAGACCTGACCAAAACACACAGACATCCATCAAGGGTCAAAAATATGGTATGTGTACTCACCCCCTTGTGACTGCTGTGCAGCCTTCAAGCGCCCATCCAGGTCTGAGTACACCACCGCCAGGATGCGTAGCATAAGAGGGGGTCAGTGCCCAACCGGCACCCATTCCCCGTTGGGAGGACTTCCCCAGCTGGGCCTTGCAGATTTTTCACGCCCAGCGCAGCAGGTCCTCCCACCTCTTCCTGCAGTGGGTGCTCCACTGGTTGTAGACCCCCAGGGTCCGCACCCCCTTAGCGATGGCATGCCAAAGTGCCCTCTTCTGGTGGGCGCTTACCTAAAAGGCACACACATAAATGTAACACAGAGGTCAGGCACTGGCCAAACATATACAACTGGCTATACGTCCATTATGGGATGGACAGTACAAATGGACTAACAGCACATACACACGCAGCATGTCAGGAACCCTGGCCTATCCAGGGTCAGAGGTGCACACATGTATGCTGCCAACACCAACCATTACACACATCCATGGCCCCCAATCCTCCTACTCACCTGTATCTCTGGCCGTCCATAGAGCTTGGCGTACAGGTGAAAGCAGGGGCCCTTTCCCTTGCAACATGTGCCACTTCCATGACCAGAGGCAGTACACAGCAGTACACTCAGTGGAGTACCTGCTTGCACGAGATCAGGGAGTCAAGTGAAGTTGGGGAGATGAGTGTGCATACGCACCGCGGCGGTGTGCCCTGTCACTGCCGGAGGTGATCATGATACGCTAGGATTCCCCATTGACATCCATGTTAACCAATGAACTTGCGCACAGCTGTTACGTCAACCGCTAGCGGTATGAGGTCACTTCCACAACGACAGTTCTGGATTACATGGGGCAGACATTTTGGCAAAAACTCTGCATTTATAAAACTCCCATCTGCACAATGCAGGCCTTACTGTTCTCCAAACACTGATAGGCATGTGACAATTAACATTACCTCACCTGACAAGCTCTGATCTATCATTGTTGTCAAGTTGATGTTATGTCATACACATTATGCATTTGTGTCGTGACAATCAAGCCAGCATTGCTCAATGACTGACAATGTGTGCCGATGTATGTGTGTTCCTCACACGTGTATCCAACTCCTCCTAGGTACAGACCCTTGTGGCGAGGAAGGGCCCCATCGGTGTACAGACCACTTGTGGATTTGCAGACCATGGTGGATGTAACATCATTGTCAATTACAGACTCACCCGTGCAACTATTCTTGAACTTTGTGCATTACTGGATCCTGCACTGACCTAGGCAAATCGTAATCAGCATGCCATCACTACTGAAGTGCAGGTGCTTTCTGCACTACGTTTTCTGGCCACAGGCTCATTTCAAGTGACAGTGGGCATGGGTGTTGGTTTTTCACAGCCAATGTTTAGCATTATACTGAGAAGATTCCTGAATGCATTTGTACAACACCTGCCATCCTATGTGAGGTTTCCCCAAAGTACTGACCTCCCTGACATCAAGTCGGACATCTATGCCTTTGCCAACATACCCCATGTGATAGGTGCCATTGATGACAACCACATACCTATAATCCCCCCAAGAGTAAGTGAACAGGTGTACAGAAACCGGAAGAACTTTCACTCCATGAACATTCAATCGGTGTGTACTGCAGACCAGTGCATCACACATGTGAATGCCATGTTCCATTGTTCAGTCCATGATTCATTTGTGCTGAGAAACAGTAGTGTGCCACAGAAGATGGAACAACTACAAGAGGACAGAGGGTGGATCATAGGTAGGTGTTTCTGCCACGTATTGCCACCTTGCAGACAGCCAGCCTGTCTGCTTCTGAGGCTTGTCATTTTAAGTTGTGTTGTTAACCTTTTTATAGGTGATTCTGGCTATCCCAACTTGCGTTGGCTCCGGTGTGTTGTTAACCTTTTTATAGGTGATTCTGGCTATCCCAACTTGTGTTGGCTCCTGACACCAGTGAGGAATCCTGGAACAGATGCAGAGAAGAATTACAGTGAGGCCCATGGACGTACTAGGAGGGTGATAGAGCACACAATAGGTCTCCTGAAGGCCAGATTTTGTTGTCTACATATCTCTGGCAGTTCCTGTCCTATGGGCCTGAAAAGGTGTGTAGAAAAGTGGTGGCCTGCTGCATGCTGCACAACGTGGCTGTGAGAAATTCTATCCCACTCTTGGAGGAGGAGGGTTTGTATATCCATACCAGCTTCCTCAAAGAGGGGACGAGAGTGATGGTGATGATGAGGAAGGGGAAGATGTAAATTCCAGGACCCAACTGATACAACTCTACTTCCATTAACTATGTGGGACAATTGAATGAGATTGGTGTCTGTGCATCATACTGCCAGTGTGCCTTGTCATCTAAGGGGGTGAGGGGTTGGAATATACTAATTGCCACTGTGTCCAGGTCTGCATAGGACTGAATACAATTTAGTGTATTTTTTCTAAACATATTTAGGCACAACAACATGTAAGGTGAGTGGTGCATTTCATACTTCATTTGTTCACAACAAATGACAGGGGACATTGTAATTTGCACAATTTTATCACTGCACCAAATATAACACATATCACACCTGTTACAGTGATGGCAGTGGGTCAATTGTGGTTATCCAAAATGGCAACATGGTGGCAGCATTGTTGTCAGTATTGGTAGGTCCATCCATGCTTACATGAGTTTTTAATTATTGGTAGCACTGTTTGGTGGTTGATTGAGTGGGATAGTTGGTGGACAGTTTTTTGCAGAGTCACTTCTTGTTCTTGGATGGTGTTCCTGTCCCATATCTTGGCCTGAGGGTCCGTTTGGGCGCCTGTTGTTGGCCTGTAGGGAATGAGATGGATGCTCCCTGTGTTTCCTCAGAGGGTTGTACATGTGAAGTTGCTGCTGATGCTCTTATTGTCTCGTCTGTCTCCTGTGCTGTAGTGGGGGCTTCCTGTTCTGTGTGGGCTTCAGGCTGTGTTTGGACAAGCTGCTGCAGCGCACCTGCTATGCTGGCCATTGTGGCATTGTGCAGTTTCCACTGCTCAGTGGCCTCTTGGTGGTGTGCTTGCTGCATCCTCTGACTCTGCTCCAGGGTGGATACTATCTGGGCCAATCTGTCCTGAGTATGGTGGTAGGCTCCCAGGACCTCAGAGATCACGTCCTGGGCTGCAGCATCCATCCTGTGGCCTCCCCCCGGGCCAGTGATGCCCTCCCACTGGGCCTAGTCCCCTTTGCCTGTGTCCCCTGCACAGGTCTGGCGGTAACACTTGTACTGGGGTCATAGTCTTCCTGCCTGTTGGTAGGGGGTGACTGTGGCCTCTGTACCTGTATTCCACCAGTCTGTGGCCTGGATACATAGGTGTGGGGACGGTTGCCCTGGGCTGATGGTGTTGGCTGGGTGGTAGAGGTGTCAGTGGTATCCTGGGTGGGGCTGCTGGATGGTGACAGTTCAGGACTGTGTGAGGGGCTAGCTTGCTCATCAGTTTCAAGGGTTCCTTCCCCAGTGTCCTGTGAGGTGCCTCTGTCTCCCTGGGGGGCACTGCCACTCCTTGTCCTGTCCGTCAGGGTGGCATGGGTGGTGGTGCCTGTTGGGGGAAATGGACATGTCTGTTACATTTGCATGGTCGGATGGGGGGCATGGGCCTGGGCGGGTTTGTGCAACTTACACACTTTGGGGCCATGCAGGATGCTTTAGTGGGGTTACCATTGCTTTTAGCTTAGGATGTGGAGGTGCATTGTGGATGTTATAGGCCATTGTGTTTCCTTGCGGGGTGGGTGGCTGTGCAGAGGGGGAGGGATGTGGGCCTGTTAGTGGGTTTGTGGGCATACAGGGGGAGTGGATTCCGTGCCTGTGGGCTGGGTGGGGTAGTGGTTTTTGTGGGTGTTGGAGGGGTGGGGTGGTGCATGCATTACAGGTGTGATGGATATGGGGTAAATGTAGACGACTTACCCGAGTCCATTCCTCCAGTGAGGCCCTCAGGGTGCAGGATGGCCAGTACCTCTTCCTCCCAGTCAGTGTAGTCGGTGGTGTTGGTGGAGGTCCTCCCCCAGTCTTCTGGACTGCAATGTGGTGCCTGGATGTCATGACCCTGACGATCCCCTGCAGGTCATTCCATCTCTTGCGGATGTCATCCCTGGTGCATGGATGGTGTCCCACTGCATTGACCCTGTTGGCAATCGTCTGCCATAGCTCCATTTTCCTGGGGATGGGTGTGTGGTGCACCTGAGCCCTGAATAGTTGTGGCTCAACCTTCAGGATCTCGTCCACCATGGTCCTTAGCTCCCTCTCTGTGAAGTGTGGGTGTTTGGGGGGTGCCATGGTGAGTGTTGTGAATGGTGTCTGGTGTGGATCTCGGTGAGGGTGCTATTCTGTGGTTGGGTGTAAGTATTGTGGATTGTGGCATTTGGTGTCTGCTTCTGGTAATCTCTGTCTTCGTTGGCCTACTTTAGTTGCAAAGGATTGTGGGATGTGTCTGTGAGTGTTTTATGGTGTTGTGGATGTGTGGATGTGTGTCAGGTGTGTGGATTTCTAACTTATCCAATGTGTGCACTTCTTACAGTTGGGTCCACTTCCCCACCATGGCGGTCTGCACCGCCAGTGGCCGTTCGACTTCCACTGACTGCCAAGGTGATTAGCGCATCATTTATTTGTAGGGCGGGGTGTAGTTGTGCTCAGCGGTGGCGGGGTGGGAGGTCCAGCATTTCCGCCGACAAGGTCCTGGAGGAGACTGGTGGACTGGGGATTTTTGTCGGAATCAGATTTTTGGTTCATTATATGGCGGGTTTCTGTTCACCGCCAATGGTGGTCTTCTGTTCACCATCGCCATGGCAGTCAGCGGTGTTTACCACCATGTTCATAATGACCGCCTTAGTCTTTAGGAGGACACTGCATGACTTTGTGCTTCCTATAATCTAAGCTAGTGGTTCTTAACCTTTTGACTTCTGCAGATCCCCACTCAATCTTAACTGGGACCCTGCAACCTCCACGGAATCATTATTGGAATCTGGGGACCCCCACAAAGTCATACTGGAAGTTGGGAACCCTGCCTAAGCATTTTCGATGATTTGAACCACATAACAATTAAAACAGTTCAGAAACACACATTCATCAACCAAATACACAAATGATGATTTTTTTCTTTTTAACTCACAAACAAATATAAAAAAATCTAAACTTTCATTTTAATGGGAAGGTTGAAGGTTTTCTAAATTCAACTGAGGCTACTCATAATCCATACTATAGTCTGTTTGATGCGGTTTCACTGCTCCCACAAAACAATCTGAGGATACTAACTTAACTTGTATCCTCCAATTTTAAACTCGTTCACAGTTACATAACAGTTTAACTTGCCTAGTTTTACATTTTGCTTCTTTATTTATATGCACTTTATTAATTTGTTATTATTATTTATTAAGAACCATTTCTCTAAACTTCTCTATCATATGTGTTACTCCACCAACTCTATTGCATGAATTCACAAATCTTTTTAACTGATCCTGCTTAACTGCTACTAATATCGCTGCAAAGAAACTGGCCTAAACACATGGAACAATTTGAGAACACAAAACTAAAATCAATAATCAAAGACATTTCAGGGGCAGTAAGTGCTATATAAATTCCAGCACAATACAGTATTTGGAACCTTCCCATGGGTAACCATTATAAGTGGTGGGGTGTAATTGCTGACTCAATTTTTACTCTGAGGGTTCACTCACACTTGCTTGCACTCAGTCTCACTGACTCACACAGTCACACTCATTCTTACTCTGGCCCACTCAGTCCCACTTATTATCACTCCTTCTGATTCACTCAATCTTACTCTATCTCAATCAGTATCACTCATTCCGACTCACTTAATCTCACTCTAATTCACTTATTTTCACTCAGTCACACCCTGACTCACTCGATCCCACTCAGTCTCACCTAGTCTCCGTCAGTCTCCCCTCACTCACTTGTTCTCCCTGATTCACTTACTCCCACTCATTCGGATTCATTCAATCTCACTGTGACTCACTCATACTCAGTCTCACCCATTTACAATCATTCTGACTCAGTCTCACTCCCTCCAACTCCTTTTCACTCATGCTGACTCACTCCATCTCAATCTGACTGACTCAGCCTCACTCATTCACAGTCAGTCTCAGTCAATCTCACTCAGTTTCACCTCACTAATTCTTACTGATTCACACAGGCTCACTCATTCTAATTCACTCAATATCACTCTGACTCACTCATACTCATCGAGTCTCACTCATTCTGACCTACTCTCACTCTGACTCACTCAAACTCAATCATGTTTACTCTCATTCCCTCTGTCACACTCATCCTCTGACTCACTAAGACTCACTCAGACTTGACTGACTCAGTCTCACAGACAGTAACACCAGTGCTGGAAAGTAGGGGGTACCCAGGTGATCAAGCTTCCGACAGCTTTTTCTAGGCCGGATCTGGGATCCAACAGAGCCAGGGAACTATGCAGAATTTGTCCTAGTGTAATTTTCAGACACAGGGCACAATTCAGCAGCATCCACATATTGTCTGCTTTTCATTTGTTTGGAGCAGCAAGATGCAGGTGGAAAGGAGCTTTCATATTTTAACCTTCAGGTGGGCCCAAAACAAAGGCCTAATTTAAATAGGCACCAGCCATTCTTTTTCTGTGGTCATCCTGGCTGAAAGCCATCTCAAGCCTAACACCTAGACACAATGCAATGAAAGGAAACAAAAGTGCATAGCTTGTTATCACTTCCCAAACAGTTAGGAAAACTATTGGAGGCAGGTTTTTAACTTGTTAAATCCCCCCATATGAAAGAGATGTGCATGTACTGAAGAATGGCAAGTGTATCTGTGTGTATTTACACAAATGATTTAAATGGCACCTACTATTTTTATTTAATTCTTTTATAGAGTTGCTCATTCCAGCGTAGTATGTCATAGTGCTATACATTGCACACATACACAATAAGTCATACATATTTCTAAATCAATGTACAGGGAATGTTACATCCGACAATGAGGGTTATAAGGTGTAGGAATCACATATCATCCATACTTGTAGACATTGTATTTTAGGAGTGAATGGTCGGAGAAATAAAAAGTCTGGATATATACCATAATTTTGTGACTTGCAAATTGCGGTTTAAGCAACTTGCAAATTGCGAGTCGCAAAATTTGATGTACAAGAGTATCTGAGATACTGTGTGCAATTCCCAAATGGGTCACAAGGGACCTGCCTCATTAATATTCAAGCTGCAGGTCGCGATTTACGACCCATTGGGAATGGCTGGCACTCACCAGGATGGTGGCCTACTGGGGTCAGCAGACCACCATGTCTGTGACTGCTTTTAAATAGAGCAGGTTTTTTTAATGCACCCCTTTTTCCTTAAAGGAAACGAGATGCATTTAAAATAAAAAAAATGAAAAGTTTTGTTTTCATTTTTTAAGAGTAGACAGTGGTCTGTGGGACTACTGCTTGTTCTGAAAAGATGTTGGAGCCCCCTATTCAGAAAGGGGAAGGGGTCGGTCCCCTCCCCATTTCCGAATGACTTACCACCAATTTGAAACTAGTGGTAATCTAGGAGTGATTTGCGACCACATTCTGGTCGTAAACCATTCATACATACCAGTGCGATTTGGTATTACGCCCTAAACATGCCCCTGCCTAATATTGAATCGCAAAAGCAAAATGCAATTTGATAACAAGTTACAGAGTCGCATTTTGCCCTTTGTACATGGCAAAAAGCATTTTACAGGTCACAAACTGCCCAATGATCCGTTTGTGACTGGTAAAATGCGTTGTACTTCTGGCCCTTTATTACTTCCCAAAGGAACCCTTCTTTGCAATCTTAGAATAACAACATAATGAAGAAAAAAACACAAAAAAGGATTTAAACCCATGACTTACAGTTTGCATGCAGCTCCTTGATGCTGCTAAATAGATCACTGTGCTATATTAGAAGGATTGCAACTTATGAACTGGAGGTAACAAAATGATCTCTGTGTCAAAAGCAATAGCCCACTTTCCTCTCTAAATAAAATGCAAATCTGTGATCTGTGTTTTAACCATGTGCTGCAGGCACATTAACCCTCCATGTTACTTTGTGTGTCAAAATTGTGACTGGACAAAACACAGAACTCTCCCAGTACTGCGACTAGAATCCCCTCACAATTGCTGGGCACACAATGGTCTCTGCAGCAAGTGTCTAAACTCTTTAAGAGCTTTTAAAATGCTATCTGTTTGTTATCAATTAAGTAAGCTAGAACAGATTTACTGTCACATTCATCCTTATTGCCAATTTCTTTGCAGCATATCATTTAAAATAAATGCATAAGTTAACTGTCAGGCTCTGCTTTTCAAGCTCTAGGCCTTATGACTCCACTCTCTTTCCTCTGCCACTCCTTGATCCCCAACTTATGGTTTTCTGGAACACATTTTTTCCAATTTCAGCCTTATGCAACACTCAGTTACGCTCACTGTCATTCTTCCTCACTCTCATTCATTCTCACATGTACTCACTCTTCCTATCAATCAATGTCACTCACTTTGACTCATTCTCTCACTGACACTCTCATTTTCACTCACTCCCACACATAGACAAATATACAAACGCTGTTTCAAGGCACACACTCTCATGCATGTCACACAGCATTAAAAAACATCTCTTTACTTACCTTGCTACCTATGCAGGTCTTGTTTGGACTCCTGCTGCTTCTTTCTGCTTCCAGTGATTGAAACTGAAACCTCGAACGTGCACAGTCGCAGATTTGAAGTTTTAGTCTTTGCTCATTCACCTCACCCTTTCTCATCTCTGCTTTGATTTGGAAAAGGGTGAGTGACTGGCTGATTTTCATGTGGTCACAGGCATAACAGTGCTTAAGTCTGCAAAGCCCATGGCTACCTTTAGGTGTGACACTCCATCACATCACAAAAGGGGAGGCACTGGAGCATGCCGGGCCTGGAGGCCAAGGCTGAGGGTTTCACTAGTCTGAGATAATCTCTGATGATTCGTGCATGCACCTTTCATGCACCTGTACCGGTCATCAGACAGTGTCACTGGTTGTCTCAGGCTGTTGCCGGATGGCATTTTACTTTATTATAACATAAGTGAATAATATATTATTATTTACTTTTTGTATAGTTGAAACAGAGCAGAAAACAAGGGGGATGTAGCCCGGGATCCCTAAAGGGAGAACCCCACTGATGGCAGCACCCATGGTGGCAGGGGGAAAAGAAAGAGAAACGAAATGGAGTGTGGTGGAAGAAAGGTCTATAAGGCTGCATCAAGACAAGACACTCTTTGTATTTGCTAAACCCATCAATCGACAGAGCTGGCCGCTGGCTCCTGAGAAAAGTTTTGATCACCTGCATTTATTATTTTGCAGACTAAGACAGTGTTTCCCAAAATGTAGGTCAAAACCCTTTGGTAGGTCGTGAGCCAATTTTTGGAGGGTCATAAAAGTCCAAATAATAAAGTAAATATAGATGACTTAAATTCTGTATTTATCTTGTCACATTTGCTGCACTTAAAGACTGAGGTTGTGAACGCTGAAATTAACATTAATAATTATTTCATGTATCTCTGTATTGATTTATGTAGAAAACGTATTAATATAGAACATTAACGTGTAACATGAAATGTGCCTACTTGCTTGGCCACCATTATATATTGATTATTAATGATGTATTAACATGTTTAGGAGTTTATATAGAAGTAGAAAATGTACTAGTATGTCATACTTATAGCTAAACATTATGAAAGCACTTGTGTTAACTAAAAGGCCTCAAGTAGCAAGCCCACAGCTAAAACTGAATGTCTGTCAAATACAGAAAATGCAACATTAATAGAATGATCTCATGTCTGCTGTATAACTACTTCATTGTTTGAATCTTAAAATTGTCCAGACTTGAATTAATAAAATGTATTTCTTTCAAGGAAATGTGCGTAACCTGAAAATGTTTCTACATCATTGTAACTGTTAACTCGAAGCATATGGGAAAGCGATGTTATCATGGACTAACAATGGGCCTACTAATAATGGACGGATGGATCTACAAATTGATTCTTACTGTAGCGACTGAATGCACACAAACGGAGAAGAACCAATCATTGACGTGTGAAAGTCTGACTAATATCTCTCTGATATAGTAAAATTATTATTGGACAATCGTTCCTCACAAGATGCTTCTGACCAATGACAACACGGGACAGCTTTAACTTAACCGCACTGTTCTTGGAGTTCTCAGCCATTGCCCTTGCCATTCTTTTATTTGCCACTTTGCCACTCTTTACGAGAGACTCTGCTGGTCATTATAACTTTGGCGGTCTTCCTTGAAGGCCTTCCACCCACCATATTATGGGTACTGCTGGATTCCCGCCACACTTTGGGTGGAAATCCAGCAGTAGTCGTGCTGGTGGGTGGAGGCACTGGGACAGTTCCACCACTGGTCTTGCCCCACCACAAGGACACCGTCTGCCGTATTTTGGGCAATAATACGGCCTGGCAGGGCACTGCCGGAAGTTAAAGGGCCTGTTCCTGTTCCCTGCCGGACGACCTCCTCCCCGGACCAGGTAAGTTGATCGTCCGACAGGGGAGGGTGATGATAGGGTGGGGGTGTTGTGTGTGTGAGTGTGTGGTGTCTACGTGTGTGCATGCTTGGTTGTATGCTTGTCTGAATGTAGAAATGTGTGTGTGTGTATGCGTGTGAGTATGCGAGTATGTGTGTTGTGGTGAATGCATGTTTGGATGGGTGTGAGTATACGTGTTTGGATGGGTGTGAGTATGTGTGTTTGGATGTGTGTAAGTATGCATGTTTGGATGGGTGTGAGTATGCATGGTTGAATGCGTGTATGAGTGCTGAGGTGAATGTGAGTATGGATGCGTGTAAGTGAATGTGTGTATGTAAGTGTAGGTGAATGAGCGTATGCTTGGTGCACGTGGATGTCTGTGTGCATGTGTGCAGGGAGGGGGCGCTGTGTCTGGAGGGGAGCGGGGTTGGGGGAAGGGGCACTGTGTTTGGAGGGGGGTGCAGTATCTGGAGGGGAGGCGAGGGAGTTTAGTGGTTGCTGGGGGAGGGAAGTTGTCTACTGGTGACAGGGAAGAAATTCCATGTAACTGGTAGCCTTTCAGCCAGGGTTTTCATGGCGGTGCTACCGCTGCGGAAACCCTGGTGGAAAGGTGGCTCCTAATACCGCCGGCAGTCTTCAGTGGACCGCCGGGTCAGAGATGCACATCTCCGGCCCAGTGGCTCCCTCCTCCATGGCGGTATGGGTGGTATGGGTGGAGCTGTCTCGGGTTGGCAAAGACCAACCCGCCACACTCATAATAAAGGTCTTCACCGCCAACCTGTTGGTGATGAAACAGCCACCTTGCGATCAGGAGACCGCCAGGGTCATAATGACCCCCTCTGTCACATTTACACTTGCCAGACTGGCTACTGACACTTTGGTATTTTGCTATTCAAATTTATTTTCTTATGCTCCATGCAATGATGCAGGTGCTTATTTGAGCGCTTGATGCTTAAAGCGTGTAGAGGTTTCATGATTTGCCCTAGCCGTTAACTTGACAGTTCAGAGAACTTGGAGTCCCGATTCTGAACTGTCCCACTTTTTCCATATCCTTTCTGTCCTGATGCTGATGACCCCCTGATGAAGACTAATGCGTCCATTACTTACCGGTAATGGCGTTACTCCTAGTCCTACTCCCTCGCCTTCCTTTCCCAACCAATGAGGCTCCTTGCCTCCCATAGACCCCTCCTTTCCCCTTTAAAAAGCCCCCCCCACCCTCAACACCTCCTGTACAGACACAAGCCCAAACAGCAACTCAGGCGTCCCAAACCGGGAGGGGGGGGCCTTTACGGAAAGGAAGGCGAGGGAGTAGGACTAGGAGTAATGCCATTACCAGTAAGTAATGGATGCATTACCTCCGTCCCTCTCTCGCCTTCCTTTCCCAACCAATGAGATGTAGCAAGAGAAACACAGGAGATGGACACTGAGTTGCAACAAATGTAATCACAACACATCAGGACACCAGAAAAGAACACCCCTATTGCATCATAGAGGATAACACACGGTGACCCAATACCTACTCCAAACACCCCAAGTCCGCAAGTCTGTAATGATGAACAAAAGTGGATGGAGAGGCCCAAGTAGGCACCCTGAAAATTTCCACTACAGACGTTCCCTGTAACTCAGCCACTGTAGCAGACATACCCGATTAGAACGTCCTTGGATCCTCGGATGAGGCACAACCCCTTTCAAATAATAAGCCAGAAAAACCATAGAGTGGACCCAACAACTCAAAGAAGCAGTGGACAGCTTCTCCCCCTTCCGAGCCAAACAAAAATTCACAAACAACGAATCCCCTTTCCTGAAAGGGGCAACCACCATCATGTATTAAAACAATGGCCTACGCACATCCAAAGAATGCAACCGAACCCCCTCAGCCGAGGAAGGGTTGGGACAAAAAGCAGGCAGAATAACCTTCTGCTGAGCATGGAAAGTGGAATTCACCTTGGGAACAAAAGAGGGAACAGGCGCAAGAACAACCCTATCTGGAAAAATCTTACAAAAAGGAAAAGTGCAGGCCAAAGCCCACAACTCCCCCAAACGTCGGGCTGGAAGGGATGGCCACCAGAAAAAGGTTTTCAGCGACAGATGCCGCAAATCACAGGATTCCAGATGCTCAAAAGGAAGACCAGCCAAGACCTCCAACACCAAAGAAAGATCTCAGGCAGGAAAAGAACGTACTGGACGAGGAAACAGGTTAAGAAGGCCTTGAAAAAAGCTAGGCATCAGATGACCTTCATCAGAAAGATTATGCCACAGACCCTGAAAAGCCTGAATAGCTGCCCACTGCACCCACAGAGAAGCCACAGACAAACCCAACTGAGCCCCATCTTGCAAAAACTGCATCACCTCAAACAGAGAAGCCACCGTAGGATCCACCAAGTGACGGAAACACCAGGCAGAAAACACTTTCCACTGACGATCATAGGATAGTAACGTGGAATGACGCCGGGAAGCCAGCAAAGTCAAAGTCAAAGGGACCCGGAACCCCCAAACCTGTCAACCCCCGCCGTTCAACCTCCAAGCCATCAAGTGCAACCGCCGCAATGACCCCAGAAAGAGGCAAGGAAACGCCAGAGGAGAGGAACAGAGAGGGAGAGCCCACATCTGACCGGATGAAGCAACGGAAACTAATTCACCTTCGGCCCATAAGGCGAGACCAAGAGAACTCTTGCCCTCAGTAGACGCACCCTCACCAGAAAAGGACAGAGCAACTGGAAGAGGTGGAATGCATACAGAAGACCTCGAGGCCAAGGACACAACATCACGTCCACCGCCCAAGCCTGAGGGCAACGAAACCGGGAGCAAAAGTGCTGCACCTTCGCATTCTCTGGGAGGCAAACAAATCCATCACCGGAAGACCCCACATGCGAACCAGATGATGGAACAGAGACAACCGGAGGGAAAACATTTGGGCGGAAGGAATGACCCGGCTCAACTGATCCGCCTGAACATTGACCACCCCTTGAATGTACGTGGCCTGAAGAGAAAAAAACCCACACCTGAGCCCAAACGCAAATGTCCCTCGCAATCCGAAACAGAGACCGAGATCTGGTCCCACCCTCCCTGTTCACATAAGACTTGGCGACCAAGTTGTCTGTCCGGAGAAGAACATTCATGCCCTTCAGGGACACCTGAAAATGCACCAGAGCCAGAAGAATCACCTTCAACTCCCTCCAATTCGAGGATCGGACCGACTGACGAAGAGACCAAAACCCCTGGACCTGCTCCGACCCCAACCACGTGCCCCATCCAGAGAGACTGGCATCGGTCGTCACTATAACAGGCCTCGAAGGAACCAAAGGCACCCCAAACCGAAGATGAGCTGGCTCCAGCCACAACCCAACTCCCTGCGAATGAATCCCGACACAGGAATCCTCGCCCAAAGAGAGCCTGGAGCTGGAGACCAACAGGAGAGAAACCAGTTCATTAGGCAAAGAAGATGAAACCGCTCCCAAGACACTAGAAGAATCACCAACGTCAAATGACCCTGCAGACGCAACCACTGAAGAACCCTGGGAGCTCTCTGTGACAAGCCCGCCAACACCTGTGACTGGAGGCTCAACAGCCTCTTCTCTGACACAGTCACCAATCCCAGTAGAGTCAGAAAGTGTGCCCTGATGAAACCAGATCCTGGAAAGGAACCAAATCTGACTTCCCCAGTTGACCAAAAACCAGTGACTTTGCAGGACCAACAAAACCCTTTCCACGTGAATCCCCAACAGAACCCTGCTGGGAGCCTGAATCAGAATATCGTCCAAATGTGGATAGACAAACACCCCCTCGGAATGGAGAAGAGCCGCCAGAGGAGCCAGCACCTTGGTGAAAATCCTGGGAGAGGCCAAATGGAAAAATACAGAATTGAAAATGGTCCCAGCCTACTGCAAAGCGGAGGAACCTCTGAGAGGACAGGGGCGACTGGTACATGCAGGTAAGCATCCTGCAAATCCAGAGACCCCAGGAAATCCGCCGGACTGATCAGTGGAATAATTGTCTGAATGGACAGCATTCGGAAATGCACAGTCTTAATCCAGGAATTCACCCATTTGAGATTTAGTACTGGACAAAAACCCCACAACACCTTTGGGACAAGGAACAAGATGGAATAAGCACCCTGACCCTTTTCCCCCACAGGAACTCAGGAGACAGCCCCTTTCAACAGCAAGTCCCGGACACCATCCAGCAAGGCCGCTCTCTTGGCTCTGTCCGCAAGCAGGGGCGTCGGATGGACCCCCGTATCCGGAGGAACCAGGTCGAAGTCTATGGCGTAGCCATTTTCCACAATGTCCAGCACCCAGCGATCGGTGACATCACCCGCCAAATGTGAAGAAAGAGCTGCAGTCGACCCCCAACCGGCCAACTTCCAGGCCCACAGTGATTGTCAGGAACCCTTCTTGAGGCCACCCCGAACAGAAGGACCAGATTTCTTAGAAGAAAAACAGGGATGAAAACGACATTTCCTGGAAGAAAAGGACTTGGAATCAAATTTGTGAGAAGAGTGAGAATGCTTCCGTCAACCTTTGCCAGATGAGGAACCACCCTTGCAAGGTAAGACATGCTTCCTCTCCTTAAAACCTTTGGAAATCATGGAAGGCAGCTGATCCCCAAACGAAGTATGACCTTCAAAAGGAAGCCGGAGGAGAGAAGCCTCCTCCCCCGGATCCGCTTTCCACATCCACAACCAGAGGGACCTACGGGCCCCAATCAATGCCCCAGAAGCCAGAGCCGAAGTGCGGATCACATCAGAAGACATGTCAGCCAGCAACCTCGCCTGGTGCTCCATATCCGCCAGCAGCTCCGAACATTCAGAGCCCTCCTGCACAGCCACCGAAAGTTTGTCTATATCCTGCACCAAAGATTGGGCAGAATACACAGAGAAAATACCAGCCCTGAAGGCCAGATTCTCTGCAGCAAAGGCCCTCTTCAGACCTGAATCCACCTTCCTGTCAGGGGCATCAGCAGTAACACAGTCCTCTGGATTGACCGCAGTCTTGCCAATCAAAGTAGCCAAAATGGAATCCAGCTGAACAGAAGGTGGTAACAGGGAAAGGAACAGGGTCAAGACTGATTTGCATATGGCTGGGTCCAAACTGGAATGGCATGGGCAGCAAAAAAACGATGGATTTAGGCCCAGATCTCTGTACTGGGGGTGAATGTTGACATTGTTCAGCATTCCGTCCATCACTTGTTCTTTTTGCATTTGTCGCCCTAAGTGGGAAGGGTATGCCAAGACGTGGGTCCTGTGCTTCCCATGCCACTGGATTCAAGCTAGCCTGGCTGATGAGGGGTGAAACCCCGAAACCGGTCCCAGGATGCTTGTTTCCAGTTCAGGGAAGACCTGGCCTGGCAGTTCGGGCTGGAGCGTTCCCATGGGGAACAGGGTCAAGATTGATTTGCATATGGCTGGGTCCAAACTGGAATGGCATGGGCAGCAAAAAAACGATGGATTTAGGCCCAGATCTCTGTACTGGGGGTGAATGTTTGACATTGTTCAGCATTCCGTCCATCACTTGTTCTTTTTGCATTTTTTACACCTCCTCCCCCTCCAGCAAATACAACTTCTTAAGAAAATGAGGAACCTGAGATTTGTCCAAATCCTTCCACTCATGGAAAACCAAATCCTTAACCGGGCCCTGGAAAGGCATGGCAAACCGGAAAGGCGTAACATACTGTGGAAACAAGTGGGAATCAGCCCCAGATGGCTGAAAAACAGGAAATCCCAAATTGTCCCGAACATGTGCCAGAACATCCCACATCTCCTCCCTGGAGACATACTTCCCAGCAGAAGATGTAGAAGGCGTGTCATCATCCTATGAAGAGGACCCCTCCGCTGCCCCCCAGGGACGGGAGGCAGAAGAACGTCCAGGTCGGGGTGCCCCAGCTTGAAGGCCCTTAGACACAGCCACCTCAATCATGTCCTGAACCTCCTTCCTGTACATGAGAGGAGCAGGAACCCCCAGCGTAACCTGGCGTCCACCAGGCGTCTGACTGGGAACTGCAACACCCTCCTCTGAAGAAGAAGAAGACACAATCCAGCACCGTTTGGAATGACCCTGCACCGACATGCTCCAAGCAAAAATGCACACCAAAGAAGTCCCAACATCAGCCTACTAAAATAGGAGAGAACCCCCCCACAAGCAGCAAATAAAAACGTTGCACCAATGACACAAAAGCAAGAAAAAAACGCGGGCACAACCGCCCGCCCTACCGTATCTGCAGGAAGAGGACTCCAGTGTAGAATCAGCCCAGCAAACGCGAGGGGAAGACCCAGAAGTGCAGCCCCAGCCACCAGAGAGCCGTCCGACTCTGTCAGCCGACCTGGAAGTGGTTCCCCAAGGCAGCTCAGCCGACCTCCAGAAAGACGCCACCGCCGGGAACCCAACGCGAGGAGCAGCACACCCGCCGAGAGTCAACACGAAGCTCCCCCAGGCCCCGCTGTGGAGGAGAAAGAGAAGGTAAGTCTAGCGTGCGAGACAAAAAAGAATAAGAGGTGTTGGGGGCTGGGGGGACTTTTTAAAGGGGAAGGGAGAGGTCTAGGGGAGGCAAGGAGCCTCATTGGTTGGGAAAGAAAGGCGAGGGTGGGACGGGAGGTAATGCCGATTGGTGATCCTTAAGGACAGGTATACACAGAAATGTTCACTGTTTGACATTTGCTTTTGTTTCTAGGTACCAACTGCTGCATTTTGATAGAGCCCTAGCTGGATGTTTTTCTAAATTCATGTTACTAAAACCTTTGCATGCAGCCCAACATGCTAATGCTAATATGGAGTTAGTGAAGTGTTTCCTCTATTCATCTGTTTAATAGTGAACGGCTTTCATTCAAATTGTTGTTTCAATGTATGTTATTTCCATTGCGCAATTACTCTTGCTATTGATTTGTCCTGTTGCTATTGAAAGTCTTGTTATTAACGCTCTAATCAAGTTAAGATTCTTTAGACGCTACAGTCAGCCAGTGTTATTTCTGTATCTTTATCATGTGGTTTTGAGATTGACTTACGTGATCCTAGCATTGTTAATATAGAGAAATAAATATTCTAACGGATACTAAAAGGTGTGGTTATTCATGATCAAATGGGTCATGATGCGTGGTTTTACTGACTCCATTTGATATTCTACCTGTTGTTATTATTGATGTTTGATGATTGATGTTCATGTTGGGATCCAGGATCCGATCATCTTCAACTGAGTCAAAAGGTCCATCGCCCCAGACAGCACATCTCCTAGGTCACTCTCAGCCTAAAGAAACTATAAGGCTTGACGTGCTGCCACAAGGTAAAATGCCAGGCAATATCTTTTGAAAAACTGCTGCTCATTTTGTAACTTGAGGATTAGTCTTTACAGCCTGCTTTCAGTCAGATGAAGAAAAGTAAAGTTCATTATGGAACAGTGTTGCCTGGGTACAGAGAGTGTGAAATGAAAGGTTATTAGGTGTCATTTTTTGGTAACACATAACAAAATGCAAATACCTGTAAATGAACTGTGCACAACTAGCAGTTAGGAAAGCAAAAGTGAAGTACATTTATTTGTAATTCTGAAGTGGTTTAGGAACAAAGATTTTAAAAGTATTAAAACAAATCAAGACAATTTACTTGGTGATGCACAAATGATAAATAATCACTGAAACCCGATTTCCACCCATTATCATTTGTGATCAATATAATTTTAAAAGTAAAACTGTATGTCTGTGCAAATTTAGTAGCCAATTCAATGGAAACTATGCTGTCTATAAATTACAGTGTGCTACCACACACTGTTTTAGTTACATTAAAAAACGCCCACCGCATGTTCATTAAAGTGAGGTGGGATGGAAAGGTTTGTCATTCTAAACATTTGGTTGTGGTTCTAACACGTTTGGGAAACCCTAGGTTAAATAATGCCTGAGAGGGACCCATTGTAAAACTAGTTCTGCTTGTCATATTTTATGCAAGGAATTCCTAGAGGATAATCTTTACTTTTGTTTTCTTCGCTGCTCTCTCCGTCGTCAAGTTTCACAGGAGTTCCAGAAATATGTTGTCTTTATTGACCAGTTCGAAATTAATGAAAAATGGTTTGGTTGACAATACAGTTTGTTACCCATGTCTTATAGTGGTATTTTCAGTAGCACACTCAGGTCATAATGCAGGGTTATACTGTGTGTTAGACCGGTCAGCTCTTGCCATGGGTTCCTCTGCCTTTTTCTTCTGACCTCCTGTTTTTGTTCCTGTGCTGAATATCGTTTTGCTGCCTTTAGGACTCTAGCCACTTTACCACTGCTGACCAGTGCTAAAGTGCAAGTGCTCTCTGTCTAAATTGTGTTGGTAATTGGTTTACGCGTGATTGGAATATTTGATTTACTATTAAGTCCCAGTGGCGGTTGGTAGCAACTTAAATTGGAGCGGCACAAAACACACACACACAAAACTACATACATAACATACACACCAATGTAAACTATGAAAAAAACACTTACGTTACTCAATGTTCTGCAGAACGTCCCCATTCTTCTGCAGCACATCCTCCCAGCGCAAAGTCCACAGTCAACTCCCTCATGCAATCAAGGCGCTGTTTTCATGCTGTTAAGCAGCATCAAAAAACGTCTTGATTGGCTAGAGTGGACAGGTTCCAAGTTCTGAAAAGCACTATATGCCTGTGCCTACTCTCCAACCCAGCTGTCTAAGACAGCCGGTTAGAGAGGTTTGAATTTTACGTGTCGGTTTGGCTGTAGAAGGTATCTGGCCAAACCTACATGTGCACTTCAAACTGAAGTGGCCACTCCTCACTGCTGCCAGTCATTGGCAACTGTGATGCACTGGCCATACACTTCTCTCACACTCTGTTTGCTGGCAGAAAGTGTCAAAAATAAAATGGTAATAAAATCATTTTATTACCGTTTTATTTGTAACTCTTTCTGAGCAGCAGTGCAGGGGCAACGGTCCTCTGCTCCCACTGAAGAACCGCCGCTGGGAAACTCGTATAGTAGTGCACCATGTGTGCCCAGAGTCTGTAAATCAAACGCTACTTGTGGGCCAGCACTACTGATTATGCCACTCACATGAGTAGCCCTGTAAACATGTCTCAGAGATGCCACTGCAGTGTCTGTATGGACAGTTTTAAACTGCCATTTCAACACTTGCCAGGCCCAAACCTTCCCTTTTACTACATGTATTGCACCCCTAAGGTAGGCTCAAGGAAGCCTGATGGGCAGGTTGCCTGTGTATTTAAAAAGTAGGACATGCACTGGTATGTTTTACATGTCCTGATAGTGAAACAATGCTAAAGTGTTTCACTATTGCAAGGTCTATCTCTCCCATTGGGTAACATAGGGATTTCCTTAAAATATCTTTTAAGAGCGATTTCCCATTGGGAGCAGGTAGAGATGTGGGGTTTGGGGTCTCGGAACTCACAATTTAAAAATAAATCTTTTGAAGTTGGTTTTTAAATAGTAGGTTTGAAAAAGCAACTTTTAGAAACTGAGCATTTTCTTGCTTAACCATTCTGTGTCGTTGCCTGTCTGTGGAATACATGTCTGGGTCAGGATGACAATTGGGCTGTTTGTGCATTCACTCTAGACAGTCACACAAATGGGGCTTAGGCGTGCCCTGCATATCCTGATGGCCCTTCACTAGGCTGATGAGTCTTCCTGAGCTAGAGTGGTGGGAGAAGCTTACACCTGCCCATTAATAGGGCTGTGCCTATCTTCACCCAAAGCAGTCTGTAATCCCCTGGAGTGTGTCTGGGGTTAGGGCAGGGAAAGACAGGGTCTTGTGTACTACAAATACGTTTTCTTTGATGTTTGCCTACTTCAAAGACAGAAATGTGTATCAGTACTGGACCTCTGATACAACCTAGTTAGAACACTTCTGGACTGAGGACATTCTTCCAGGAAGAAGTGCTGGATGCTGTAGGAGGGATTGCCACTCTGCCTGTTGTTTTGTTGTGTTGGCCTGCTGCTTGCTACTTCTGTTATGGGAGTGAAAGGACTGGACCTTACTTCCTACATCCTGCTTTCCAAGATTCTCCAAGGGCTTGAACTGAGCTTGCCTTCTACTGAGAAGTCTCAGGGACATCAAAGGCTTCATCTGCCAGTGTCTGTGCTCTTCTGCTGGGAGTTTTGATACTTCATCGATACACACGCGTACTCGCGCTTCACGTTTTGACTCATTGGAAGGTGGATTGATATAACTGATATCAGCAGATAAGTTGCTAAACGGAATTATTTTGGGATTCGCTTGTAAGGAATACTTATGATATAGGACGCATCTACATATATGTTTAGCCCTGATGAAGTCATTGGGAAACTCCCGGACGAAACACGTGTTGGCTATCAATTTGGATGCGGCTGCTAAAATTTAAATAATAAGCTATATCATCCTTTGAAGAATATGATTGAACCTTGATTTGAGAAAATCTGGACTGGCTATCAATTTGGATGCGGCTGCTAAAGTTTAAATAATAAGCTATATCATCTTTTGAAGAATATGATTGAACTTTGATTAGAGAAATCTGGACTTGGACTTTGGATCATAGCAATCTTGGAACAACAGATCAATTAATTCTACTATTTGGATTTGGACAGTGATACTGTAATTGGGGATTATGTTGGAAATAATCCTATTAATTTTCAGAAATATATGACAAAACATTGCCTTTGTATACTGACTCATGAGTACTATTATTTTTCATGTTATAATGAGTGCCTCTTGTACTTTATACTCTTCTGCTGGGAGTCCTGACTTCCAAGTGGTGCCAGCTCCAGTCCCTGGGCCCTTGGAAGTGTAAGCTCGTGACCTGAAGGAGAAAATTCATGCACTGACGTACCGTGGCTGAAAAATCAACGTAGCGCTGGTTGTCACTGATGCAGAATCAATGCAGAACGTGTTTCACTGCAGCTCCATCAACACAGTGCGTCTGGATTGTCCACGCAATGTCTTTGGACATCGGTTCTCCATTTACTCTGCACCACAATAAGGAACCGAGGCCGCATGTCCGAAAATCGATGCATCGCCTTTCTCGTGAGGAAAAAATCGATGCATCACCTCCTGTGCCAGTAAGGAACTGGCTGACTGACTGACTCTCCTGCGAGGTAATAATGTACACATCACTTCCCCTGTGCAGTAAGGAACCAACGCATCACTTCGGTTTTTCGGTGCCTCACCTCCCCTGTGGCCCTCATCATCACTGTTTTTTATGCCAAAAAGATACAACCACATATCTCTTTGGATTAAGACTGACTTAAAGTTTTTAAAAGGTGATATCTTTACTTGTGTATGTTGGATTTTGGTTGTGTTTTACTCAGGTAAATATTTGCTATTTTTCTAAACTGGTGTGGAGCACTTTTGCAGTGTTTTCAGTTTGTGTGTGTGTGTGTGTGTATACACACACACAAATACTTTACACATTGCCTCTGAAATAAACCTGACTGCTTGGGTGTCATTTCTTCACCTACCAAGGGTGTGAGCAGGGGTTATCTTAGGTTAGGTGTACGATTCCCTTACTCTGACTAGAGTGAGGTCTCTACTTGGACAGGGCGCAAACACTGCCAATTAGGGGCCCCATCTTTAACCATGTGAAATCTGCTTATAACATGTTTATTAAGAACCATCCCCTTACTTTCGAAAAATAGCAAGGCCTGTTATTACCTGCCGAGTAAACAGTCTAACTATACCCATCACACATATTATTAACATATTATAAAAGGAGTCACAAGTTTACTGATTTTTCACACAACACTGCGAAGCATTAAATTTTACTGTGCTGCATTGCGTAAGGGTGGACGTAAGGTGCAGTGACATATCTACAAAGATTGGCCTGCTGCTGGTGTCATGTCTTGTGCTGGTGCTTTGCACAATGCACAGCCTTGCATCATGGGCACAGGTGAATGTGTGCTGTGTAGCATCAGATTTATACTGTATGCATACCCTTCAAGTACCAATCGCTAAGTACAGACAAACGCAGAAGGGTCCAGCACATTGTGCACTGCAGCACACATGCAAGACCTCAGTTTTTGCTCCTGCTTCAAGTAGGCATGTTTTTAAGGTAAGCCCAGCCTGGCTATCCTAGGGAATCTGGCTTTGCGACAAAATGGATGGGTATTTGCGTTGATCCACCCCAGTAACACCTTTGACGTACAGCTGTGCAAAGCAGGTTTAATAAAGAATCTCTAAGGTTATTCTCAATGTGAGTTTACTGAATAGTTGCTAAGTGCATAGTGAACGAAGTTTTAAGGGAGGTTATCTAAGCGCATTCTTAACTGGGTTTAATTTAAGAATCTGTAAGTGGGTGGAGCTTTGATGGAGGATTTTGAAGAGTATTGTAAATGGTTTTAATGAAGGATCTGTAATTGCAATATGAATGAGATTTATTTAGCACAAGAATCTCAAAGTCCATTGCGAATGGAGTTCTAATAAAGGATCTCTGAGCGCCTTATGAAGGATTTTTTACTGAAGGATCGGTGAGCATTTTATAAATGTGATTTAAAAGAAGAATCGCTGAGCTCATTATAAGGAGTGTTCTCATGACGGATTACTATACATGATCTAAACATGAATGGCGTTTCAATGAACGGTCTCTGAGCGCGTTATAAATGGATTTAATGAAGGGTCTGTAAGTACATTACGAATGGGGTCCAACAGTGGAATCTCTAGGCACATTATAAATTATAATGAAGGCCCTCCAAGCGCTTTATCAATAGGGTTTTACTAAAGGTTCTCTAAGCGCAGTATGATTGGTGTTTTAATACAGCATTTGGAAGTGCATCGTTAATGGTGTTTTACTGAAAAATTCGTAAGCACATTATAAATGAGTTTTATTGAATAATCTGTATGCGCATCAAAAATGGTGTTTTACTGAAGAATCTCTCGGCGCTTTATGACTGTGGTCAAAGTGAAGATTGGCAAAGAGCGTAATGAATGTTGTTTGATTGCAGAATCTCTTGTTTACTTCCAACCAGTTATTCTGGGGATGGCAGGGCGGATCTTCATGTTCAGATCACATTCATGACCTTCAGGGTGTCACTGCTGCTAGTGCTCAGAGAGCGCCTGCCACGTCACCATCAGCCCCTTCAAAGTGAGAGACATTGGCCATCTCCCTTGCTGATAACTCGCTTGTCCTTGCAGCCAGCAGTGTTTTCTTATTCCAAAGGGTGAAGGCTTTGCCGGCCGAGGTCAGGGTGACAGGCGAGGAAGGGGGTGGAAGATTATTTTCAATAGAACAGGAGACACTCTGGAACTGTGGCCCATATTTATACTTTTTGACGCTAAACTGCGCTAACGCAGTTTAGCGTCAAAAAATTTTGCGCCGTCTAACGCCATTCTGAAG
Organism: Pleurodeles waltl; assembly: GCF_031143425.1. Taxonomy (NCBI): domain Eukaryota; kingdom Metazoa; phylum Chordata; class Amphibia; order Caudata; family Salamandridae; genus Pleurodeles; species Pleurodeles waltl. Next base: position 72,627,442 of record NC_090441.1, on the reverse strand, counting down.
CGCCATGCGGGCGCCGTATTTATGGAATGGCGTTAGCCGGCGCAAGCAGACCGGCGCTGCCTGGTGTGCGTGGAAAAAAACCACGTAGACCAGGCAGCGCCGGCGTTGGGCAAAAATGACGTTAGGGCGTCTTAAAATGGGGCAAGTCAGGTTGAGGCAAAAAAATAGTCTTAACCCGACTTGCGCCATTTTTTAACGACGCCCATCCCCCATCAACATGACTCCTATCATTTTAAAGATAGGAGTCATGCCCCCTTGCCCAATGGCCATGCCCAGGGGACTTCTGTCCCCTGGGCATGGTCATTGGGCATAGTGGCATGTAGGGGGGCACAAATCAGGCCCCCCATGGCAAAAAAAATTATTAAAAAAAAAAAAAAAATACTTACCTGAACTTACCTGAATGTCCCTGGGGTGGGTCCCTCCAGCCTTGGGTGTCCTCCTGGGGTGGGCAAGGGTGGCAGGGGGGGTCCCTGGGGGCAGGGGAGGGCACTCTGGGCTCATTTTGAGCCCACTTGTCCCTTAACGCCATGCCTGACCCAGGCGTTAAAAAGCGGCGCAAATGCGCCGTTTTTAGCCACGCCCACTCCCGGGCGTCTCTTTTGCCCGGGAGTATAAATACCACGTAAAGGCCTGGGAGTCATTTTTTAGACGGGAACGCCTCCCTTGCATATCATTAACGCAAGGAAGGGGTTCACGCTAAAAAATGACGCACATTCCGGGAACTTTGGCGCTATACGCCTCTAACGCCATAGTATAAATATGGCGTTAGTTGGCGTTAGTTTAGCGTCGAATTTGCGTCGAAAAAAACGACGCAAATTCGGCGCAAACGGAGTATAAATACGGCCCTGTATCTTGTAAGTTTGCGCCGCTTTTGGGTCAAAAAATGACGCAAATGCGGCGCCATAAAAAAAAATATAAATGGGCCTTAGTTACACGTTTCAAAGATGGGACTGAAATAGACCAAAACTTGACTTAATGCTTAGAGCTGGGACTGGAATTGAGTGATACATGGCTTCGTGCTGGGAGAAGTGCTTGGAAAAAGTTGAATTCATGCTTAATGCAGAATCAAGAAATATAGCTCCTCGTTTAAAGCGAAACTGAGTAATCGTTGGCTCTACTTTAAAGGCTAGACCAAGAACACAACAACACTTCTCTCCAGATGTAGACCTAGAATTTTGCAATACGCTGAATCGATAATTATACAGTTCTTGACACTGTTTAAAAGCTGCTTTTTTAAAGGCTGGGCTTGAAATCTAGCATTACTTTTTTTCTATTCTATGATAATATAACGATTGGGTTTATTTTTTGCTGGGCCTGTCATCAAGCAACTGGTGGATCCACGACTACAAGCTGGACCTGAATAATTGTCTCCTCATATAACACTGGACCAATGATGGAACAGTCTTTTCGTATGAATGTACAGTTGAGCACCACTGTTGCAAGTTTAAAGCTGTGCTGGTATGGAATAGCTCTTCCTTAAGACGCAAACTCAATAAATCAATGCAGATACCTTCATATGGGAATGAGCATTTATTAAATATGTAATGTAGAAACATTTTTTTCAGTGTACTGACATGACACCCTAGGGAAGCCATTAAAACTTTCTAAAGGCTATTGTGGTAACAAAAACTCGATAAATTAGGAACACAAACAAACAAGCATTAGCAAATCCAATAGGTCTAGCATTGGCCTTTTGGTTTTCTCTGTACTTGTTTTGTATTGCCATGGTTTTTGTAAAATTTTATTGTAGGGGTAGCTCTAAGCACTTGACAATATAAAGCAAAACACATTGGTAAAAAGTATGTTTTGGTCTTAAAAAGCACAAATTGCTACATTAGACCCTGGCACTGAAGGGAACTACTTTGTGTGTGAATGTGCTCCTTGTGAGAGAGTAGAAAGCTGCTATTCAGAGTGAAGATAGACAGTGGCTGATATCTGTTAATCCAGTGGCCCCATGGTGTATGTTGTAGAGGACACAACAATATGCTAATAGATGAAGAAGTTTTGCTAATAGCTCATGTAAATAAATTAAATATTTAACAATATTAAAAACAAAAGGTTTGGGCTGTACTAGACGTAAAAACGACCTCTGCATCTGTGCACTTATTAGCTGAAGCTGGACCTGATTCTGAAAGAAGAGACACCGAAAGGCAGTGAAAAGAGGCAGACATTGAGATTTTTGCATTCAGTTTTCTTGAACAGAACCGATGATGAGTTCCGACAGTGTGCCAAGCATAGGTGCGACTCACTCAAAGAGCGGGAGAAATATTTTCAGCAGTTCCAGAGAGGTGTTGAAATAGCAGAGCATGTCAAAAATGCTGCTGGAAGGGAAACAGCAGTCATTAATATCACAGTTATTACTTTTCACCTCAATGAGATAAACCACTCCTTCAATTAGAATAGGGGGAGGGTACATTCTGTAGAAGAGAGAGTCGGTGCTTTAATAATTTGTCAGTATTATTTTTTTGATATATTTATAAAGCTTTCAACAATGCAAAGGGTTTATCTGAAGGAAATACTTTATCTGAATCTTATGTCTGAGGATGGTGGGTGGCAGGGCCACTAATCCATTGATCATAACCACTGTCGAAAGTATGATGTGCAGATGTCAAGTTATGCACATATGTAGAGCGCACTATCTCCCGGAAGGGTATCTTGGCTCTGAGCATGTGTGAGTCTAGCCACATCTAGAGGGCCTACTCAAGAAGCCAGGTCTTCAGCTTGATTTCTGTAGCTCTTCATTTTTCAGTTTTGCTTTAAGTGCCGTAAGGTAAAACTGGAGCTATCAATTGAGCAGCAGGTGCCGAGGCCTAGTGAGGTGAGGTACCTTCTGCACCCTGATTATGAGTGCATTTCACTACTACCATCTGGGGGAATGGGACCCATTTCCTTGCCTTCATTAGGGTTCATGTCATGCTTGTCACATCACGGGCTTCTACCCAAATGGAAGGGTGTTCAACTTACCATTGTTTAAAGGATGAAGGCCAGAGTTGGCTTTGCAGGGATCAAAACACATGGCATGCACATCATGCAAGTGTCTCATTCGACGATCCATCTTGCTGCTGTATAATATTACATGGCACGGTGGGACTCTTCTTGAACCATATTACATTTACACTCTTAACAGAGGAAGTCCATTACTACTGCCAGTGTAGCTGCCCTGTACCAGCCCCCATCCTTTGGAATACCCTGGCACTGACTTTGTATTGCCAATCTGATAATTTGCGCTTTTGCAAGCTTCTCAGAACCTTTTGATGGTACTTATTTGGTCACCACAGCTTTCCCACATCAGTTATTCCTACATTTAGCCAATTTTTAGGTTGAAGCCAACCAGACAGCTGTCTGGTTTGCTAACAACATCTTGAGGATATTTAGAAAGCTTCCCTGGGAATGCATTCCCCCATTGTTTACCATTGGCTTTGTGGTTTGTAACTCACATTTGCTTGTTTTCTATTTGCTGGCTCTATTTGTTTTTGGCTGTCCAGCTTCAGTTTTTCCCTTTTGTTGCCTAAACCCTATTTACTGTATTCTTCCATCAGTACTGGATTTCTAGAAACAAGCCTTTGAATTTTGTTCATATCTTGTCACATTTGCTGTGCATTTAAAGAAAGAGGTCAAATGTTTTCCAGGGCGATTGGTGTTTACTTTTCTTTCTCTGACTTCAAAGTGAGAGGATTTGTGTGGCAATCACGCTGGCTACTGGGGATGTGCTTAAGGAAGGCTGTACGATGCTATTTGTTTCTAGCACACAAAACATAAATGTCTGTAAATGAACTGTGCAGATATTTCAGAAAGGCACAAATGAAACACATTTTTAGTAATTCTGAAGAGTGGTGGAAACAAATATTTTAATACAATCAAAACAAATCAATACACTATGTGATGACATTTCCACACATTATTTTGTGCGCGATACTACTATTAGTAAAACTGTATGTCTGTGCACATGTAATGGTCATTTCAATTGTAGATGTATTTTCGGTAATGGCAGTGCGCCACCACACCATTCATACTCCACTTTTCCCCAGTCCACTCTACTCTGCACAACTCCACAATACGCCACTCCACACCACTCCACACTGTCACTGCACTCCACTCTGCACCACTCCATGCCATTTCATTCTAAGAATCTACTCTAGACCACTCTACTCTATTCCATTGCACTCTACCCCGTGCTACTCTACTATGCACCACTGCAGTATACACCACTCCATTCTGTGCCACTTCACTCTATGCCAGCTCTACTCTGCAACACTGCACTATACACCAGTTCACTCTACATCAGTGCATTATATGTCAATCCACTCTATAACATTGTAATCTACTCTGCACTCTATGCCACTGTACTCTAACATGCACTGCTCCACTCTACTCTGAAACAATCTACTCTACGCCATTGCATTCAGTGCCACACCACTCCGTGCCACGCCACTTGGTGTCATTCCACTCTCCTCTGCACCACTCCACCCTACTTTGTGCCAATGCACTCTATGCCAATGCACTCTATACCACGTTACTCAAAGCCAATGCATTCTATGCCATTGCACTCTATGGCAATCTACTCTACACCACTGCACTCTACACCACTATACTCTAGTCTGCAACACTTTCTGCCACTGCACTCAGCCTCACTGTACTCTATGCCACTGCACTCTAGCCCTCTCTATTCTACTCGGCACCACTGAGCTCTATGCCATTGCTCTCTACACCACTCTACTCTGCACCACTCTACGCCACTTTACTCCATGTGAATTCATTTTACTATACACTACTGCACTCTGTGACAGTCTGCTTTGTAACACTGCACTCCCTGCCACTGCATTCTCTACCACTGCACTCTATGCCATTGCACTCTACTCTGCACCATTCTAGTCTACGCCACTCAATGCCACAGTCTACCCTGCACCACTCCACTCTACTCTGTACCATTATGCCACTTCACTCTATGCCACTGAACTCTACTCTACACCAATGTACTCTATGCCACTCTACTGCCCTCTATGCCACTGCACTCTATGCTAGGGCACTCTACACCACTTTACTCAAATCTAATGCACTCTAAGCTACTGCACTCTACACCAGTCTACTCTGTCCCACTGTACTTTACACGACTTCACTGTAGGCCACTCTACTCCACTCTACGACACTCCACTCTTGACAGTACACTCTACGATACTCCGCTCTACTCCATTAAACTCAACTCCATTCTATGCCACTATATAACACTACTCAACTCTACAATACTCTACGCAACTCCCTCTATGCCACTCCATGCCACTTTACTACACTCTATTCTATGGCACACTACTCCACACTACACCACTCCCCTCTCCTCTAGACAACATGGCTTTACAACACTCTAATCCGCCCTGTGCCATTCCACTTTCCTACACTACTCCACTCTAAGCAACTCCACTTTATGACAATCTACTCTGCTCTATGCCACTATACTCTACACAGGGACAGCTCCTCCGCCAGCAGCAGCAGCTGCAAATTTTTTACAAGAAAACTAAAATAAACTATGTTTATTATCGTTTTCTTGTAAAAAGGGGTGGAGCTGCAGGCGATGACAGGGACGGAGGGGGAATGCACAGCACTCCCCCTCCGTGCGCATATATGTTTGGCCAGCTGTCTTGGGCCAGCCAAACACCCATATGCATTAGGCTCTCTCCAACCCGGTAACTCAGGCACTGCGTTGCCTGGTTGAAGACAGCAGGCAGAAACTTTCACTCTGCCTCGGAGTCCAATCATAACGCTGCTCTCATGCTGTCAGCAGCATGAAAGCAGCATTAGGATTAGAGGCAGGGCAGGCTGGGAGCCTGTGCCTGCAGTCGAGGACCAAGGGTGGATCGGAGCAGCAGTGCTGCGTGGCAAGAAAGGTAAGTTTAAAAAAAGATATATTCTTTTTTTTGTCGTTGCCCTGCCTCTTTTCCCTCCCGCGAGCCACCACTAACTCTACAACACTCTACTCTATGCAATACGTCTATGCCACTGCACTTTGCTCTACACCACTCCATGCCGACGCTCTTGCCACTCCACTCTACAACACTGTACTCCATTCAAACACGCTACTCCACTCAAATCTACCCCACTCTACTCCTCTCTAGTCTTCAACACTATACTTCCTTCACGACACTCAACGCCTCGCCATGACACTCCACTTCACCCCACGCTTCTCTACACCACTCTATGCCACTCCATAACACTCTACTCCACTTTATGACACTCCACTCCATGCCACTCTCCCATGCTGGTGTACAATACGGCTAAAACATATTTTCAAAGCAAATAGCTCTTGCATAGTTGAGACCCATTGACTTTGCCAATGCTTGTTGTTGTTAGTGCACTCCACAAGTACCTATTAACATAATGGCATAACTTGTCCACAAAACATGGCCTTCCAAGCCATTAGTCACACTAATTCACCCAGTGGAAAAGTTGACCATTCACACACGTGACCCCCAATCACACCTGCAAGGACGGGAGACAGGTTGCATGGCCCAGTGTTCTTTCAGAAATATCCATGAGGTCTCCCACAACATGGCAGACAATAGGCACTGTCCAGAAACCCAAAAAACACACAGACCTGACAGAGAAAGCGAGTGAGACCTGGCCAGCTAAGCATCAACTTTAACACAGGAAATGATCCTGCGGAGTGGGAACGGCTCAAACTTAAGAGTCCAACAACACGTATACATATCACACACACCTGTTTGGCAGAAATACAAGTGAACATCCAACCACAGCAGCAAACATCACTGTGACAATCCTTCATGACCCGAGACATCCACCAGCAATAACAGGTCTTGTAAACATGGACGTCAATTCACTGAAAGGACAGGGGTAGTGGAAGTGACATCACACGCCCCTTGACCTCCACATTCACACATATACACACAAATTCACACTTACATACAATCTCTCTCACCTAAAGACACTATCACCCACAAGCACGCACACAGCATACATTTAAAAGCATCATTTACTTATTTCGGCTGCCATGGAAGAACATATTCCAGCTAATTGTACTCCATTTTTGTTACACTAATAGTGAATAATATATTATTATTTACTATTTGAGTGATAAAAACTGACAGAAAGCTAAGAGAGTAGAGCCCTACTGATGTCCATAAGGAGGAGCTGCCCCTGTGTCTCTGAATTTGTCACTTCTGAGGCCAGGGGTCACAAAGGCAGTGCCGGGGTTGCAAAGGGCAAGCCAGAGGTCGCAGCTGCGACCCCTGGCGACCCCCTAAGTGACGTCCATGCCTGTAAATGGCATACATTAAATCTGGCTGTACAAAAAATTGCGCAAGAAAATGAACATCATTTGCAAGACCTATTGCATTCCTCCACTTCTAGCAGCGCTGCTCAGCTGTGTAGTTTCTACCCTTAAGGCCTCAGATGTTCAGTTGACCTGGAATAGCTGTGATGAAGGACGGAAGGCCACTTTCCCTCCTTAAATGTGGTGGTAAACGTTTTACCAAAGATTAACGAAGATAACACAAGCATTTCCGGGGAGAAAATAAGAAAACAAACGGCGTAAAAAAACTTGTACTGGTGTGGGATTAAAAGAGTAAAAATGACCCATCCCCACGTATTGCGAGGTAGACCACGCCAGTTCACTTGCTTGAAATTGCCAATAACGGATGCCTTGCAGGTGTCTCAGACGAGTATAAAATGGGGACAAGCGACTCAGCTTGAAGGCTGACTCACTGTCACTATCTGTACTATTTGGAAATCTGATTTAGACACAGACAATATTTGACAAACTCCTTGCAGAAAACGTCCTGACTGCAGACTTGGGGCACCCTACTGACTGGTTTCCACTCTCAGTTTATAAAATTTGTTTTACTTTTGCACGAAATGCTGCACAATCACCAGGGTACTGGAAATTAACATTCTGCAGGTTGGATTGTTTGTCATTCACAACATCACAACTTCATGAAAAAGTTTTGTTTGCAACTTCATTAAGACATATTTCACATCACAACTTCATGAAAAAAAGTTTTCTTTGTAATTTCATGAAAGATTACTTTGCATAATCTTAAAAATTCTTATGAGAGAATTAATCCCATTAACATTTTCTGGGATAATTCGCACGCTAAACATTGTTATGGAACAGTTCTGCAACTAAAAGCCCTCTTCATTTGGCGCTGAACGCAAAAACCCACTTTTGTATTTTTTCCGCAACTTCTACGGTATAGCTTTAGCCCTTCATAAAATTCAAAATGTTGGTGAAGTTAAAAAAAAATAACTTTTAAAGTGTAAACAGGCCATTTTGGACAACTTTACTCACCTCTAATAATCCCACTTACGTTGCTTTACTTGCATAAATTTAAACAAGGCATTGGGGGTAAATTCATAAACAAAGACAGTACACTTTTTAAAAAGAGCTAGTGCTCTAGTCGAGGGTGGATGTGAGTGTACCAGAACCCCTATTGTTTTTAAAAACGGGGCTCCGTTTCCCTTAGGCTTAGAGGTGTCACCTTGTGCCCTCATCACTACAGCTGTTTGCATTTCCAAACTTGGATGTGTGTACCAAAGCCTCAGGATGTTTGTACTCTTCATCCCACTGGCAGCATCACTTGTATTTGTGTGAATGACCCAGGGTGGGCTACGGTTTAATATCTTATCTAGGGAAAGAGAACTTCACACTATTGAGCCTTCTATTGCAACGAACTGCAAATGTGAGCCCTGCTGTACTTTGAAGCTGGATAAAGACCTCCAGCAGAAAACAAAGCGCTCATTAACAGCAAATATAATGTTTGAAGAAAACACCCAGCACATATTACTTTTTAAAAGCTAATTACCAAGTTCCCCATGTCTCTTTAAAAATATTACACTTTCAGCAATTTTTATAGCTTAGTTAAAAAGTACAATAAATATTCCATTTGATTATGTCAATTTATTGTTTTTGTAAAATAGCCCCTTGACCTTTTATCGTGAGGATTGTACAGGAATGACTTCATTTATTGTGACATCACTTCCTGTGACATCACTGCATACGATAATTAGTCTACCTACTATTTCAAACGAGTGCCCTCGAAGGATCCTAAAGAACAATATTGCACAATTGCTAAATAAGGTTAGTGCCTGACCAGGAAGCGCTTTAAGATACAAGGTTTGAGACCTTAAAAAGAGAAATAACACGGGTGAGGCGTTTCTCTCTTCACTGAGAATGCCGCCAGGAGACTGGGCGTTGAGAGAAGCATCTGTGGTGTAACATGTCTTGGCACAAACAAAACAACATATTTTCATGACGAAGAATCATCAATTCCACGCTGCCTGAATACGATTTAAAATGTAAGGACATTTTCAGGATTCAGGTAAAATACCTATCTTTACCCCCATCAACCCTCCTGGGATGTAAATACTATTTGGGCAATGGATTCATTTAATTAATCCCAGTGAAACACCTCAATACAACAATACAAAAGTGACAGGTTACCTTTTGTAAAGAGTCTGCCACTCCCTCGCACCACAAGCAACATGTTTCTTTTAGGAACTTTCGATATGTCTGAGACCGATTTTCTTCAAATTAGATTATGCAAAATATGCACCAAATAATAAAAAAGTTGCCAACTGCTGTAAATCCATAAGTACACAGCGAACCCACTCGCCATAAAATCAATAATTCCAGTGGCCCTGATTCTCTGTTTGCCCAAAGAGGAGTGCTTCACATGAGGTGTGTAGCCAGTGAGCCTGTGGGTGCACCCCTTTGTGACTTACTGCCTAAGGAGGGTGTGGGAGTGATGAGGGCGTCTGCAGGTGTATAGACCACGCTGTCTCTGTGCCTCTGCTTTATATACCTTTCCAGGAGTGTTCTCCCACTGCGAGCTTCATATCCCAGAGTGAGTGTTTTTTAACGCTGCTGTTTGTCTGTGCTTTCTACCTGCATCTGCCCTTTTACACCCTCGGCTTGTCTTCAGGGCCTGGTCTTTCCTTGTGTCTTGGCTGGTGTCCCCTGCCGGTGATCATGTGGATAGATCCTTGACTTAGTGTTCAAAGTGAAAGGAAGATGGTAAGAAAGCATTAGAACAAGGTAAGAAAGGTAAGAGGGAGGTGTGGAAGGGAAACAAAGGAGTGGGGGGCAATGAAGGGAGGAGGGGAGACATGCGAGGGAGAAAGATGAGGGTAAAGGGAAGACAAGTGAGAGTAAGGGCAGCAGACCTCCCACAGAGGAAGGAGGATGGTAGGTGGTGGGAAAAAGAGTGCATGGGAAGGGGGGAGCAGAACAAGGTGGGAGAGCGAGAGAGCAAAGGGGAGAGGATGGGAGAGGGGTGGAGGTGGAAGAGAACAAGAGAGGAAGGGAGGGGGAGCAGAGGATATGAGGTGGAGGGCAGCAAAGGGGAGAAGGAGGACAGGAGAATAGAAGAGCGGGTAAGAACAAAGTGTGATATGTTGTACAGGTTACAGTTGTTGTTGTGTATGATGGGAGGTTGATTTATTACAGTTTTTAATAAAAACAAAAACAAAAAAAACAAGTGACAGGGCTCTTGTCCGTAGGTCACCGCAACTTGCACCACCCATTGCCCCTGCCAATGCCACTCCCAACATAACTACTAACCATCACACTCCTACAAGTGTGACAACTCGGATTATTCCAGGTCACCCAGCAGGTATTTTCATTTTGAATGTATATTGTATTATTAAACACTGTTGTTGTTCTCACCTCAAAAGTAGACAAATAGCGCCACCATGTGGCTGCCTGTTAGAAGTGCCAGTGTTGAGAATTAAGTGCCTGTTCTGAGCACCGACAAACACATCTCAAATTAAGCACTACATTTGCCAGTTGTGTTAAACCATTAGCATTAATTCTCAAAGATCATTAAGTTCAGTCAAAGATAGGTTTAAAAAAATGCAAGACTTGGTGAGAGAGTGGTCCCTGTGATTACTCCCAATTTGTGGAACTATCTTGGGACTGTATTAAGGATTATAAACCTGAGAGTATTTTGGAATAGATTGAAAACCCTCCTATTGTCTCCAGAGTATTCTTTTTGTTTCTTTTATTTTTTTAGCAGCAGTTATTTTCACCTAGATGCAGTCTCTTGAGCTACTTGAACCCCTTCAGCAATTACATCATGCTTAACAAATTAAATAAAAAAATCTAACATGTAGCCAGCTGATGCCTCATGTTTGTTCCACAAGAATCTCTATACGCGCATATGCCTGACAGTTGAGATACTTAAGTTGTTTTAGTGCCTCTGCATTGTAATCAAGAAAAGTCATGAGAAGAGTGCTGCTCCTTTATCAATGTTGATTGTGATTGATTGGTAATTTGTTATTGATTTAGCAGCCTGTGATTCCCCTATATTTAAAGTGTTACAGACCTTTGAAAAGGCATACATGAAATGTATCACTGTTTGTTCCACTCAATGTCATACAAATGAATTTAGATCTAAATTCCAGACGAATTTGTGATGTTGCAGTGTATTTTGTATTTCATGATTGAGCTATGTCCTCAATATCTGAGACTAGGGGACTGATTTAGAGATACGGTGGGTGGCCTACTTCCACCAAGAGGGTGGAGGTCATTTCTTCTGATACCCTGCCACGGTAATGTTGGCTGTAGTTGGTGATCTCTGCCTGAATGATGAAGATCTCTGTGTCTTCAGAGGAACTATGGCAGTTTCTCTGAAGGAACTCACTGTGTTTGCTGAGTGACTGCCATGTTTTAAGTGGTCATTCACCAAACTTTTTTTTAAAACACACTCACAAAGCGGGAGTTTTCTTCCAGGGAGCGGGGGTTATTTTTAGGATGAGCTTACCAGTTGCAAAAGACCTCTTCTTGGCTCACTAAGAACTTTCAGCATGCCCATTGCTTACTGTTAGTTAGCTTTATTGTCACTTTCATTTGCTTGCTTCTTAATAGATGGGTTTGCTTGTCCTAGCTGGACCATCTTGTGCTTGTCTATCACCTGGTGTGTAGCCTTGTTACCACCTCACTGATGCGCTGGCTTCTATTCTTCGACTGCTTACTTTTAAGAGACTAATCTTTTCTGTCTTTTCCTGCTCTTTCCACTATGTTTCTCCCCCACCCGCCAAACTAACTCCCTCCCTCCCCACGCTACGTGTTGCTTTCACGCTCTTGTGTGCTGTTCTTTTCCCCACCTACTCTCCATTGCTCCCCCACCCACTCCTCCGCCGCTCACTTGCCCACTGTCTTTCTGAAATATCAATAGTACATATTGCAAGACTACCTCCCCTAAAAGAAGGGGTCCGTCAATGTGGAGAACACATCTAAATGAACATTTCATAAACAGAACCACAACTTATTGAGTATATTTAATTATTCATGCATGCAGAAAGCAATTTCAGGGGTGAACAGTACTCCTCTTAAAGTCCTGGTAAAAAGAACACTTTCAAGCAACTGCCAACCTAAATCTAAGATATCTCCTGATGCAACATTTTCAAGAGCTTAATGTTGTTCTGTGTTGTTTATTCAATTATTCTAATTAGTATTATTATTATAATTGTTATTATTGTTATTGAGATCTTATGTAGTGCGTAGCTACCCAACAAATGTTCCCAGTGCCTTTGTATTAGGTAGGGCAACCTACGAACACTTTCAATTAACTACGTTTTCAGGTACTTACAAAAGGTGGATAGGGAAATACAGCTTCTCAGGGAGATTATTCTATAGCTTGGGGCCCAGGAAAGACAAGGAACAGCCCCCCATCCGAGTGCGCTTGGTTCTCGGGTCTATGTATAGGGAATGGCTGCTCTAGTGCGGAGTGTGGGAGAGGTGGTACGGAACCACCAGTTTTTGCAGGTACCGTGGTCCAGAGCGAGAGCTGATTTTATGCTTAAAGTAAAGAGCCTTAAACTGGATTCTCTTGCCCACTGTGAGCCAGTGAAGGTCACGGAGAAGGCCAGCCACCAAGGCATGTTTTGGGAGTTGTAACAGAAGGCTGGCAGCCGAGTTCTGGACCACCTGAAGGAGTATTATCAAGGCCTTATCTGCCCCTAGATACAGAATGTTGCCATAATCCAGCCTAGATAAGATAATGGCCTGGATGACTGTCCTTTGGGCCAGAAATGGAAGCATCCACAAGATCTTTTTTAGCCATTTAATGATGGCAAAGCATGTTGAGTTTGCTTTGGCCACCTGTGGTTTCATGGAAAGGGTGAAATCCAGCCAAAAGCCCAGGTTCTTCATCTTGTAGGTTGGTTCTGGAAGATCCCCTAAAATAGCAGGCCAGTATGAGGTACGCAGAGCCGGGGATTCTTGCCCAGTACCAGTTCTTATCACCATTTAATTTCAGAGAGCTGTTACTCATCCAGGTGGAGACAAGCCAGAGGCAGGAGTTTAGACTCCAGAGTTGTATGCATGCTCAGACAACAGAGGAAAGACCATTTGGGTGTCATCTGTGTAGGAGAACAGGATGAGACCACAGCTTTCCACCAGGTCCAATGAAGCGGATGTATATGTTAAAGACATAGGGCTGAGGGCTGAACCTTGTGGGACTCCAGAGGTAAGGGCATGTGGGGTAGACACTGCATTAGCTGAAAAGACCTGGTGATCTGCCAGGAAGGAGGTAAGTCGTGCAAGAGCCATCCCTTGGAGACCCATCTGAGTCAATCTTTCTACGAGGATGTCATGAGACACATTGTCAAAGCTGCGCTGACGTCTAATAGAATCAGTGCAACTGTGCCGCCCGAATCCAGGAGCCCCCTCAGATGTTCTGTGATTCCTAGAAAGGCAGATTCATTACTGTGCCCTGCTCTAAAGCCTGACTGTGAGGGGTGTAGAGCATCCTGAGCCTCCACAAAAGTGGTAAGTTGAGCGTTGACATGTTTCTTTAATACCTTGGAGAGAAAAGGCAACATTGAGATAGGTCTGAAGTTGGAATAGCTGGACAGGTTTAGGTGATTTTTTTTAAATAAAGGTAGAACCATAGCATGCTTTCATGCTTAGGTATGTGTTCCTCCTGTAGAGAAGAATTCAGAAGTCCCACCAGAAGTTGTACAAGGTGTGGGCACAAGGTGCACAACTTAGCCGGGGAAAGAGGATCTTGTGGCAAGCCAGACTTTATTGACTGCAGTAGGGCCAAAAGGAGAGGAGAATCCAAGGGGGCCAGGGACTGCATTCTTACAGAAGAATGACCCCCAGCTGAGGGAATTCCTTCCCTGGTTGAGGGTTGAGTAGGGCTGCTGTTCTGGCTATTAATCTCCAGCTGGGGTTTGCCTATCTGCACTCTAGCTAGGGCATGCCGGATGTCCGTCACCATCTTGACAAAAAAAAAGCTGCAAGGTCCTCTCATCGTGATTGTGGCAACGAAGGGGATGGAACTATGTTGCTGACGTCTGAGAGTTCTTAAGCCACTTTTAAAAGTGTTTTGGGGCAGTTTTGTGCTTTGGAAATTTTGTCTGAGTAAAGTGAGGCTTGAGCACTTCTACAATGTACAATGTGCATGACTGATTCTGAGCTGCTTTATATTTCAGTTTTGAATTCCCATCATACAGCTTCCTCCAGGCCCTTTCCAGTCTCTTACATAGTTTTTTCTCTCTATGTAAAGCCTCGTTAAACTACGGGGCATGGGAATGAAGCCTGGATGATGATTTCAGTTTGGCTGGTAGAATTGCATCCAGAGAGTCTTGGATCCAGTTGTCAACCCTGGGTTGGTCTAAGTCCAACCAATTGAGGTTGTGTGTTTAAAAGCGAGTGTTGAGAGAAGAGATGTCTAATCTAACCTAATTTCTGGACATGACTTGGGGCCTGACTGCCGCCGAGTGCGGTAGGGGTGGTAGGGTAAGTACCTGGACTGCAAAGTGATCCGACCAGAGTAGTGGCATGGGAGACTCCATAATTCTGATTACCTTGAACCTACTCTTCACCCGTCCCTTTTCTCTAGTTTCACCCTTTACCAGCCTTCCACCTCTCACAGCTGTTGTTGTTGACCATATAAGGAAAGATGACCTTACCTTTGGCAGCACAACTGTCGCGCTTCAGGGAGGCTGTATAGTCGTGATGAGGAAGAATAAAGAATTATTTACAGTCTTCTGTCTAATTCATTACAACAGTTAGCATTCCCAATGTGTTTCAAGTTTTATTAAAACACACTTCAGCACACGGTGCAATCGTGACGCAAACAATGTACATCAAAGGGAGTCACACAAACATTATAAAGATAAAAGGAGACAATTTTACTACAAGTAAAGTAATAAAATCCCTTATTAATGGAAGGATCAAAGGGGAAGCAAAAAGATAAGTCATGGCTATGGGACTCATCCTGCTTTTCCCCAAAATGCTTGCACCGCTTTGTTTTCTCAGAATCCTCATCCGCCTTTGATAGCCTTGCCATGGTATAAGAAAATTATCCATTATGTATCATGAAATTTAAATTAGTTGTAAAATATTAATCTACCCTGTATACATCATATTCCTTTGACCACAAGAGGAGGAAATTGTAAACTTAAACTATACAAAAGTGAAGTATACTGGATAAATGAATTAGACGTTGTAAATATTGGACCACACTGTGGCAGAGAACTACAAATGCTGCTGTGATAACTCACTTAGCACAGGGGTTAAATCACATGCACACATTAAGGGGCATATTTACAAGCACAGTGCGCCACTGGAGTGTCACTCTTTTGACGCTTTGGCTGCGCAGACTGCAGAACCATATCTATGAGGCCACTTTGTGTGGCTTTTCATGGACTCATTGATATGCGTAAGGGGGGCATTCCATGGACGTCACAGTGGGTTTTCCCACACAATACCCATGGATTTTGATGCTGTAAACGTGGGTTAGCGCCAAAACCTTACGCCTCCCAGGGAAGGGGTTAACAAGTAGAAATATTTTTCTCTCTCCTTGTTTTATCTTCTTCCCATGGGTGTTGCATTCTGCCGCACACATAGAAAGAGGAAATCACCTCTCTGGATAGTTTTTGTGCAGGAATGTGCTCCTTCTTGCACAAAAACAATTCAGCATGTAATGCAGACTCCTTGCACCATGGTGCAAGGGTGCCTCCGTTGGCCCTAGGCACTGAATTGTGCACGGGCGCTGGGTGGAAAGACAGGAATACACTACATTTCACAAATATGGTGGTTTCCTGCCCTCTCACATTGGCATAGGGCAGTGCTGCAAAAAGGTATGCGGTGCTGCCCTACGCCAATCTGTTGTAACTATGCCCCTAAATGTGAATGTTAGCCACATTTTTGATGCCACCCATTAGGATCAGGTCCTCAGAATATGTTTTTGTAGTTGAAAATTCTCAATCTAGTGAACAAGAGAGGATTTCTCACTTCTAAGTATTAGAGTTTTAAAAATTGTACATGGTAATTGGACATTACATTAGGGCAATACATTTAGCTGTACACCCGTCACAGATCCTGATACAACACTCATGTATGCATCTAATGTACTGCTCCCATGTTTGCTGACATTCAGTTACAAATATGATGACCTTATAAATTGGCCCCATTGGAAAACATGAGCAGAAGTATTTAAACCAGCTCATCTGTTCATAGACTTTTCTAAACAAACAAAAGTCGGGTATCCTGGCATTCTTCCCTGGGCACCTGTAACATCTGTGAATGGATTATGTTTGGGGCTATTCACACTAAGTGTATTGCTTATGCCTCAAAATATTGAGGGACAAACATAAAAAATATCAAGTTTTTTTCTGCTTTCTGTTTCTTTTTCTGTTATATTGATTATGGTTACTTTGGATATGGCATGAAAAAAGTAAACACAAAAAGAAGCATGTATGTCTGATAAATACAAAGCCAAAGTAAATGGACCATCTCTTTCAAGATACAATTACTTAAATGCACCATGAAAAAATGAATGATTTTGAATCTATAAGAAGCAAATGTTGGTGCCTTTGATGTGTCAAGGTGGAGCAATAAGCATAAGACAGTTAGGGGAGAATCCTCTTGCTCCACGGAGGATGTGCGGCGTCGACGAGAGACATACATTGCTCCCAAAACTGAAAAAAAGCTTTTTCATAGGATTCACAGATCCAAATTTGGGTCAGATTCACTGCAGATCCGCCAGTTTTTTTTTTAATGATATTCGTTTTTCACTGTTTTTGCATATCCTGAAAGTAAGTTATAACATCAAAATGATTAATCAAGTAAATATGCTTGGCAAATATGCACAGTGGCCACTCTGAGGGCTTGCTTCAGTTTCTGTCCATTGTCAGGGCATAGTCAGGGGTTGCTGCCCAGGCAAAGTTAGTTATACAAATCATAATTTTTGCCCCCCTCCCTCCATGAATACCAAACCGTCCCAAACAATTGCACTGCTTATGACTTCAGAATGTTTAGGCCAATAAAAACCAGGAATGAACAATCCAAAACCATTACATAACAACAGCTTTTCCAATCAAAGAACGTATGCGAGATCCGTAGTGACACTATCCATCATGTCAATGCTAAGGTGATAGGTGATGTCACCAGGAATGCCACTGATGTTATTTGTGATGTCCTCTGTCCCATCATGTGTGAGGTCGTAAGCAGGATGTCTGAAAACGGGTTCCTGGAGGACACTGCTCTAGGATGCTGGGATGGATGACATGCGTGTAGTCTGAAAATAAATACTAGCTGTGAACTGTGAACAATGGCAAAGTGTATATACATGGACGTAGATAGAAGGAAATAATTTAGAGTGCCAGCTACATGAAAATTAACTGTAAATAGCACTAATCTTAAGACCGCCAGACTCATGGTGGCGGTCGGACCATCACCAAAGTGAAATGAGGCCCTAAATTACTTTATTGAATTACAGACGTACGTGACATAAACAGGAGTAGGTTCTGGACCTTTAAAGGTCTGCAAGACTGATGAGCTTCTGTGTGAGAAGGATGAACACATGGTGACTCAACAAAAGAAAGAGGAAATGGGCATTTCATAGTCCAAAGAGAATTGAAACGTGTCAGTTGATTTTAATACCGTTAATGGAGGGGTTTTGTAGTGCTTAATTTGAGCCGGTGTTTTCCGGTGCTCAGCACCAGCACTTAATTGTCAGCACCAGTTCTACTGACAGCCCACCACATGGTGGCAATGTCTGTCTAATTCTGAGATGAGCAAAACAACAGTGTTCAATAAGTCAATATACATTAAACATGAATAATACCTGTCATTCACACCCTTATAATAGCTGTGGGTGACCTGGAATAGTCTGAACTGTCGCACTTGTAGGATTGCAATGGTTAGTAGTTGTGTTGGAACTGTCATTGGCACACCTGCAGGGGCAATAGGTGGTGCAGCACTGGGGTTTTTTCTTTCTCTTCTCCATTCATGTAAACGGAAGGCATCAAAGGATACTTATCCCAATAAAACACGGTATTTAGAGCAACTGTACTCATAAATGCATGGTCACAACATTTACTACAATCCAAAGTTCAAATTCCATTTGACTACCTGAGGGCAGTGAAATTGACATGAGGAAAACACCTTTAATTGTCTCCCAGATTGCATTTTACAGTGACTTTACACAGGAAAACAGCTCTCCTAAAGGTTATGGGGCATTTTGTGTGTGTTTTTACCTATCACCAGGTCAGCAGCACCCAACTCTCCCATCCCATGTTGCACGCATTCTTTGGCTATGCACCGTAAGGCCCATATTTATACTTTTTAGCGCCGCATTTGCGTATTTTTTTTTAGCAAAAGCGGCACAAACTTACAAAATACAATTGTATTTTGTAAGTTTGTGCCGCTTTTGCATCAAAAAGCGGTGTAAATGAGGCACTAAAATAGTATAAATATGAGCCTAAGAGTTTATAACAGGAGCTAGCCTTGGGTCAGGTACTGCATCCAACCCTATCTGGGCTAGACCTGAACCTGAGCTGCACGTGCCCTTCAGCCAATGTGCCGCAAGGGTTAACCACAGGGTTTGGTCTCAGGCAAGGCCCTGTGCCTCGCCCTCCATGGGTGAAGAACTGCTGTGCAGCGGGGGCTGGTCAGGAGATGTTCTCCCCCTTCATGTCCCCGCTGTCATGTTTTTTAGGGTATAGGCTTCTGTGCTTGTCATCCTGTAATGGCCGCCACAACAAAATGTTTTAATTGTATCTCACCAATGAGATTGCCTGGATCTGAGGACTAGCACTGCTTTCATTGTACAAACGGAAAAATACTACTTCTTACAATGTTATTTATTTATTTTTCAAACGTATGATCCTGAGAGGATTCCTGGACAAGGTTCCAGGAATTACCAGTCCCGATGTACAGTGATCTTTTTGCAATGAATAGTTAATTATTTTGTGACCCAAATTTCCCAAAAGCCTTTAAACAGATTTACACCAAACCAAGTAAAGGCATGCCTCTGAAAAACAGAATCCTAGTTTCATGGAAGGGTTAGTGCAACTCCATTCCGAGGTTTGGCATGTCCTTGTAGCACGATGGCTACCCACTGGGAGAGATGACCTCCTGCACCAGCAGCTCAGAATGAAGTTAGCAGGACTTGGGCTTTCATTTGATTTCATACTCCACAGCCGGTGCAGGACAATGGTACATACGTGTTCCCTTTTTACAGTGCAAACACTCCAAAGATGTACAGCAACAGAGTCTAGAAAGAGCCTATGAGTTGAATGCTTAAAAGGAAAACTTTGAGAGATTTGTGGGCTAAAGAATCCAAGCACTGAAAGGAGAACCTGAAGTAACTGGGCAATTGCTACTTTTTGTATGCAAAATACTGATAATTCACCAGCACTTCCACCATGGAAAACAAGAAACATGACTACAGATACCATATTTTATTGGCAGCTGCTAGAAGAACGATTATGCCCTGGAGTTTGATGTAAGAAGCCAATTCCCTCTGCAGCCATTCCAATCTTATTGCCTTGTATCTGGAACAGCAGCTCTGATACCCAACACACATTCACTCTGGAGAAAGCTGAATCAAACAAAAAATGTTGAGGTTAGACTGTGCACTCTCAGATGGCATGGCGAACAAACATTAAAGGTTCTATAATTTAACCACTCGCAGGAGTGCGACCATTCATTATTGTATGTGCATGTTTGAGTGTTTCCCTACAACACCGAGAATACATGGCCACTGTCAGCATTGCCTCGGCATCAGTGTGGCTATACTTTGGCTTTCAAACAATTTCATACTTTACACACAGGCGTGAGACAAAAGTACTTATTTGCACCCTTTTCCCAGTACAAGTCCGTCAAGGAGTATAGTTCTGGATTTTGTTATGTGCCTGAGAGCTGTATACTGAAATGTCGAATTTTGAGAGATCTGTGAGCTAATGTGAGGGCAAAAATCAAGCCTCAGTATGAGCATCTGAAACAAATGAGCACTTGCTGGTTTAGTCTATGAAAATATTGATGAATGCACCGGCAAAAGATGACTTCAAATACCATAGTGCTCTGCCATCGATGCTGGAAGAAAGTCTATGGACTGGAGCATGATGTAGGAAAACACATTCTCCTGCAGCTTATCCTTTCTCTTTCTCTCACACCTAGGGCACATGCTCTGAGTGCCAGCATCCATTCCTTCCCGAAGAAGCTGAACCAGTAGAAATATCTGAATACAGGACTTTGCACTCAGCACCAAAGTGTCTAAAATGTAACAACACACAGGAGAGCGAACATTTCTTTTAGAATTGTCATCTTTGGTATTTTCTATTTGCATGATAGCTACACACCTCAGAGATGACTCCTAGAACTGGCACCTGACCGCAGAGTTAGAAGGGCTCTGGATTTTATATATGACATATATATATTACATAAAAGTGATAGCGTGTAATTAAGGCTCGGTCAGACCTTCAATTGAAAAGGCAATTTGTTCCTCATAACCTTGGCAATCTTCGATGAACCTGCTTGAAACTGCATGAAACTTTCCAATAAAACGTTCAAGCACTTTGGGTACAGAATAGTAAGTTTCATGCAGATCCACCTAGCAGAGGCCCAAGAATGGAAAGGAGGGTGACTTTCACATTTTAATTCCAGTGGGATTCTTTTTCTCCAAAATAGACAAATTGCTGAACCTTGACATGAAAGCAGACCTTTACTTAAGGAAGTACCTTTGCTTATTTTGCTGTAAATCTGTTCTCAAGACCTTTATATTTTTTTTAATGTTGGTGGCCTCAAAAGGGTTAAATTATAGAGATATATTTACATTAATCCACGGAGGCCCACAAACCCAGGCTTGAGAACTTTCACGGGGGACAAAAAGTTTAAAAAAAAGCAAATGTGATTGGACGAAGATTTTTTTTCTCCCATCATCGACTTAGGGTCTGCGTATCGAAAGCTGGGTTCATGGACTTGAAGCTCTGATTGGCTAGCCACAACTTCTGAAAAAACGTTGCGATTACAAACGTTGCAACTTAGTCCACATGTACTAAAAAAAATGAAAGGAGCAATATGGGGCTATGGTGGAGCATTCTTTGATTAACTAGATCTGGTGGAAGGGCCAAAAGGAAACCTTTCTGTGAGTAGAATATAAAGAAAAGAACATGATTTTGCCAAAGGATTCGCAGACCTCCAGGCCAGATTCGCAGATCCCAGTGGAGGCCCCATGATCTGTGAACTCTTGACAAGGAACCTCAGACCCATGGCAAGTGTTTTGAATCCAACCTGGACTTACGGCGGAGACCGTGGAGCTGGAGCCAAGACCACACAGACCATGTGGAAATTCAATATGAGTCCATGCGTCAGCAAGGATCTGCAGACCCTTAAAATGAAAAAACACAGAGCCTGGACCAAGTACATGCATTGCATCTTATCCCATCTGTAGGAGGCTGGCCTGGCTTATAGTGGGTACCTTGTGGTACTTACACCCTGTGCCAGGTCCAGTTATCCCTTATTAGTAGAATAGAGGTGTTTATAGCAGCTTAGGCTGATAGAAGGTAGCTATGGCAAAGCAGCTTAGGCTGAACTAGGAGACATGCAAAGCTCCTACTATACCACTTATATCATATAGCACAATGTCATAAGAAAACACAATACACAGAGTTACTAAAAATAAAGGTACTTTATTTTTATGACAATATGCCAAAAGTATCTCAGTAAGTACCCTCAGTTAGAAGGTAAATAATATACACAAGTCATATGTACACAAACCCAAAACAGGTAAGTAATAGTAAGAAAAGTAATGCAAACAGTGTAGAATTACAATAGGATGCAATAGGTGTACATAGGTCTAGGGGCAACACAAACCATATACTCCAAAAGTGGAATGCAAATCACGAATGGACCCCAGACCTATGGGAGCTTGTAGAGGGTCGCTGGGACTGTAAGAAAGCAGTCAGGGTGTCCAAGATACCCCACCCCAAGACCCTGAAAAGTAGGAGTAAAGTACCCCTACTACCCCAATAGGACACAATAGTCGTGATAGGGGGATTCTGCAAGAACCACAAACACCAGCAAAGCACTGAAGATGGATTCCTGGACCTGAGGACCTGCAAGGCAAGGTGACCAAGTCCAAGAGTCACAATAGTGTCCAGGGGGGGCAGGAGCCCAGGAAACCCCGGATGAAGGTGCAAGAAGGCTGTCTCTGGATGGAAGAAGCCTAGGATTCTGCAACAACGAAGAGAGTTAGGAACTTCTCCTTTGGATGGAAGATGTCCCACGGCGTGCTGGAGGTTGCAGAAGTGTTTCCGCGCAGAAATACTGCATACAAGCCTTGTTAGCTGAAAGGGTCACGGTAGAGGTTTTTGGGTGCTGCTGGGGACCAGGAAGGACCAGGATGTCGCCCCTTGGAGGATGAGACAGAGGGGGTGCTCAGCAGCTCAGAGAGCCCCCACAGAAGCAGGCAGCACCCACAGAAGTACCGAAACAGGCACTTTGAGCCAGCTCCGGTTCACAAATCTTCTGAGTCACAAAGGAGGGTCCCACGATGTCGGAGTCCAAATCAGAGGGTTGAGCACTGCAGGACGGAGTGCTGGGGACCCAGGCTAGGCTGTGCACAAAGGAATCCTTGGAGAAGTGCACAGAAGCCGGAGCAGCTGCAAATCACGCAGTACACAGGCTTGCAGTATAGCGTGGGGAAGCAAGGACTTACCTCCACCAAACTTGGACTGAAGGATCACTGCACTGTGGGAGTCACTTGGATAGAGTTCCTGTGTTCCAGGGACCACACTCGTCAGGATGAGAGGGGACCCAGAGGAGCGGTGATGCAGTCTTTTGGTGCCTGCCTTAGCAGGGGGAAGATTCTGTCGACCCACAGGAGATTTCTTCTTGGCTTCCAGTGCAGGGTGAAGGCAGACAGCCCCCAGAGCATGCACCACCAGGAAACAGTCGAGAAAGCCGGCAGGATGAGGCGCTACAATGTTGCTGGTAGTCGTCGTGCTACTTTGTTGCGGTTTTGCAGGTGTCCTGGAGCAGTCAGCGGTCGATCTTTGGCAGAAGTCGAAGAGGGACGTGCAGAGGAACTCTGGTGAGCTCTTACATTCGTTATCTGAAGAATACCAAAGAGGAGAGACCCTAAATAGCCAGAAAAGGAGGTTTGGCTACCAAGAAAGGAGGATTGGCTACCAAGAAAGGTAAGAGCCTATCAGAGTCACCTGCTGGCACTGGCCACTCAGAGCATTCCAGTGTGCCCCCAACACCTCTGTTTCCAGGATGGCAGAGGTCTGGGACACACTGGAGGAGCTCTGGGCACCCCGGGAGGTACTAGTCAGGGGAGTGGTCACTCCCCTTTCCTTTGTCCAGTTTGGCGCCAGAGCAGGGCTGGGGGATCCCTGAACTGGTGTAGACTGGCTTATGCAGAGATGGGCACCATCTGTGCCCATCAAAGCATTTCCAGAGGCTGGGGGATGCTACTCCTACCCACCCCTTGCCACCTATTTCCAAATCCTTTGTCCTGCCTTCCTGGGCTGGGGCTGCCCAGGCCCCAGGAGGGCAGAATCCTGTCTGAGGGGTTGGCAGCAGCAGCAGCTGCAGTGGAAACCCCGGAAAGGCAGTTTGGCAGTACCCGGGTTCTGTGCTAGAGACCCGGGGGATCATGGAATTGTCCCCCCAATACCAGAATGGTATTGGGGTGACAATTCCATGATCTTAGACATGTTACATGGCCATGTTCGGAGTTACCATTGTGACGCTATACATAGGTAGTAACCTATGTATAGTGCACGTGTGTAATGGTGTCCCCGCACTCACAATGTCCGGGGAAATTGCCCTGAACGATGTGGGGGCACCTTGGCTAGTGCCATGGTGCCCACACACTAAGTAACTTGGCACCCAACCTTCACCAAGTGAGGGTTAGACATATAGGTGACTTATAAGTTACTTATGTGCAGTGAAAAATGACTGTGAAATAACGTGGACGTTATTTCACTCAGGCTGCATTGGCAGGCCTGTGTAAGAATTGTCTGAGCTCCCTATGGTGGCAAAAGAAATGCTGCAGCCCATAGGGATCTCCTGGAACCCCAATACCCCGGGTACCTAAGTACCATATACAAGGGAATTATATGGGTGTACCAGTGTGCCAATGAGAATTGGTAAATTTAGTCACTAGCCTGCAGTGACAAATTTAGAAAGCAGAGAGAGCATAAACACTGAGGTTCTGGTTAGCAGAGCCTCAGTGATACAGTTAGGCACCACACAGGGAACACATAAGGGCCACAAACTTATGAGCACTGGGGTCCTGGCTAGCAGGATCGCAGTGACAAATAACAAACACACTGACAACATAGGGTTTTCACTATGAGCACTGGGCCCTGGCTAGCAGGATCCCAGTGAGACATTGAAAACACCCTGACATATACTCACAAACAGGCCAAAAGTGGGGGTAACAAGGCTAGAAAGAGGCTACCTTCCTACACAACCCCCCCCAAACGAAGGACATTAAGGCTAACCTTGGCCAGTTGAGTCTTTATTGTCTAAGTGGCGATAAGTAGAGAGTAGCTCTGCAATAGCTTGGTTACTCCCTTTATCATCCACTATATGGTTACTTCCCTGTGGGGATGTAAACCACCCTGTTTGAAGTTTTTTAGCTAGCCAACAATGTGAAGTCATATTTTCAGAGTTCCTATTAGTATGTTTAAGTTTAGAGCAGTGGGAATTGTCCACTGGACCTATATCAAATGATGAGAATGCCAGGCAGGGATACTGTCTCAGTAAAGCCATAGCTGGGCAAAAACCTTGTTCATATGGCTGTAAGAGAGAACAGGGTTGCTGTTTCTCTTGAGTTGGAGCAGGGCAGGGATGCTGTCCTATGAGCTCCACACTAGGGCCGGGCTGCTGACCTAAGTGTTGTGAGGCAGTGCAGGGTTTCTGCACTAAAGTTTCTCTGGGAGGGTTGGAGGGATGCTCCATGTTAACTAAAATGGTGCACTTTTTCTCACCAATATTAGTTATCCCACAGAGAGGTAATTCCACCTCAGGGAGTACAGCAGTTCTAGCTGATGATTCCCTTGGTACAGGTCCCACCCCAGGAGAGGTTTCTCCCACCACAGGAATGGTATCCTGAATGGCAGGGTGGGTAGGGGATACTGTGATGCCCTTTTTACCTGTTGTTGGAGAGGGATCCTGAGATTTCAGGCCTTTTTCTCTTCATTGCTTTTTCATTTCAGCTGAAATGAGAGGAAGCAATTCCTCAGGGATACCCAGCATGGCTGCATGGGTATTAAACTCTACCTCAGCCCAACCTGAGGCCTCTAGGTCATTACCTAAGAGACAGTCTACAGGTAAGTTAGGTGATACTACCACCTGCTTAGGGCCAGTAACTCCACCCCAACTAAACTGAACTATAGCTAAGGGAAGAAACTTAGTGGAGTTATGGACATCAATAATCTTGTACTGTTGTCCAATGATGTGTTGTTCAGGAGACACTAGGTTTTCAGTCACCAAAGTGATACTGGCACCTGTGTCCCTGTAGGCCTGAGCCTCAACACCATTTATTGAAACTGTCTGCCTGTAATTAGCCATTGTAAGGGGACAAGCAGCCAGTGTGGCAAGGCTAATGCCACCAGGTGTGACAGAAACTGTCTTGGGACTGACTACCCCAGTTTCTATGATGGACCCATAAGTGAACCCAACTACACCCTTATTTTGACTGTTGCCAGCAGTCCCACCACTATTACCACTACTGCTAGGGGCACTAGAGTTTGATGTATTAGTGGTGGTAGGCTCAGGGGGTTTACCTGGACAGGACTTATCCCCTGGCCTATGGCCTTTATTTTTACACACAAAGCACCAAGGCTTTTTAATGTGTGTGGGTTGTGAAGAAGAGGAAGAAGATGATTTATCCCCAACCCCTGAAGAGTGTTTAGGATTTGAAGAAGGATCCCTAGTTTTACCTTTATCCCCATGCTTATCCTGAGATTTCTCATCATCTTTCTTCTTGCCATCCTTGTCACCTCTTGTATGAACTTTTCTGTTCACTCTTGTTCTGACCCATTTGTCTGCCTTCTTTCCCAATTCTTGGGGAGAGGTCAGATCTGAGTCTATCAGGTACTGATGCAACAAGTCAGACACACAATTGTTAAGAATATGCTCTCTCAGAATAAGATTATACAGGCTTTCATAGTCAGAAACTTTACTGCCATGCAACCACCCTTCCAAGGCCTTCACTGAACAGTCCACAACATCTGTCCAGTCTTGAGAAGACTCTTTTCTGGTGTCTCTGAACTTAATCCTTTATTTTGGAAAATGGGTTATTGGTAAGGGCAGGTAAGTACCTACACTTAGCAATAGGCCACTAACCTCCACTTAGGTCCAGTTAGGTCTCAGTAAATTAAACCCAGCTCAACCCTTGTTAGCTTGGCAACGAGACAGAGTGTAAAGCTTTCAAATAGCACAAAACAGTAATTAAATAAAGCACAGGAAACAGTTTAAAAATCCAAAACTAATTTATAAAAATAGATTATATTTTTATCTTTAAAATGACACAAAAACGAATAAAATCGGATAAGGAGAACCGGAGATATGAATTTTTTAAGAATTATTGTTTTTTTAGCGTCTAGAAACAAAAAGCGCCAATTGGGTCATCTGGGTGCACCTTGTCCGGGGCAAAGTCAAAGTTTAAGGCCGACCGCGATGGAGCACTGCTCGGCTACAGGCCGCGGGAGGCCTCGGTTAAAAGTTTACCTTCACACTTAGGCGGTCATTACAACATTGGCGGTAAAAGCCGCTTACCGCCGTACAGAAGTCCGCCAACACACCGCCGCAGAATTCCACCACAGCTGTTATGACCCACATCTCGGAACCTGCCAAAATTCAGACACCCACACAAGTCCGCCACACCAAAGGTCAGTGATAAACTGGCGATAACAAAACCTCCACCGTCACGCCAACAGAAATACGCCCACACTATCATGACACATGAATCCACGCGGCGGTCTTTCAACTGCGGTATTCCATTGGCGGTACATACCGCCGCGCTCAAAATACACACACTTCTACAAAACATCCCCACATTGGACGATTCAAAATACACACACTTGAGACACATACACACACCACTCCCACACACCCATTACAATATAAAACACACACCCACATCACCCACAAACCCCCACGACAAAAAATTCAGAAAGAAGGCCAGAGAGAGACACCACCAGCAAGTACAACAGCATCCACAGGCACATAACACCATCACCCACACAACTTCCACGCACCTCACACAACATACCACTACATATCACCACACTTATCACCACACACTCCACCCCACACATCACCTACACCACCCCATGGCACGGCAAAGACACCACAGGTTCTCGGAGGAGGAGCTCAGGGTCATGGTGGAGGAAATCGTACAGGTAGAGCCACAGCTATTCGGAGCACAGGTGCAGCACACCTCAATTGCAAGGAAGATGGAGCTATGGCAAGCCCGTCTGCGCCCGTCCGCGCCAGGACCGCGCCCAGCGCCAGACCCTCTGGCCCCCGCCGCTGCCAGCCTACCCGCCGGACCTACGACGCCGGCACCCTCCTCGCACTCAACACAGGCCGGATCCCCGGGTGCTGCCGTGCCGACCCAAGACGCACCCACGGACCCTTCGCCTGCCAATCATGCAAGTTCTCCTGCATCCAGACCCGCACCGCACCCGCCAAGCCAAGCACCAGCAGCAACCACCTGAAGTGCATCCTGCTCAACACCCGCTCCATCCACAGACACGCCGTGGAACTCTGGAACCTGCTCGACACCACATCTCCAGACGTCGCCTTCCTCACAATAACCTGGATGAACGCCTCCTCAGCGCCCGACATCGCCATCCCGGACGGATACAAGATCACCCGGAGGGACCGCGTCAACCAGACAGGAGGAGGCATCGCCATCGTCCACAAGAACACCATCCGCATCACGACCAACTCCGACGACACCCTCACAGCTGCCGAACATCTCCACTTCCAGATTCACACCGACCCCAAGACCACACTCAGAGGCACCCTCATCTACAGACCCCCAGGACCCCGCACACAATTCAGCGAAGACATCGCAGACTTCATCAGCCCTCACGCCCTCTCCTCCGCTGACTACATCCTCCTAGGGGACCTCAACTTCCACCTGGAGAACAACAACGACAACAACACCACCACCCTGCTGGACAACCTCGCCAACCTCGGACTCAAGCAACTGGTGAACACCCCCACCCACTACGCCGGACACACGCTTGACCTAGTCTTCTCCTCCAGCAAGTACATCTCCTTCAGCCACTCCACCGGACTCCACTGGACAGACCACAGCTGCGTCCACTTCAGCTTCAGAAGAACCACGACTCACCACCACCCACAACAGGCTCCCCGCAGAAGCTGGAACAAGATCACCACCGACCAGCTCTCCACATCACTGAGCCAGAACCCTCCCGCCAGCTCAGCGGACCCCAACCAAGCAGCCAACAACCTCACACAGTGGATCACCAACTGCGCTGACAACCACGCACCTCTGAAAACCCATCCCATCAGGCCCAACAGCAAGAAAGCCTCCTGGTTCAACAACGACCTCAAGAACTCCAAGAAGAACTGCCGCACCCTCGAAAAAGCCTGGTGAAAAAACCCGACTACAGACAACATGACCGCCCTCAAGCACGCCTCCCGCAAACACCACCAGCTGATCCACACCACCAAGAAGACAACATTCAAAGAACGACTAGACAACAACGCACACAACAGCAAGGAACTCTTCAGCATCGTCAAAGAGCTCTCCAACCCCAGCGCCGGAAACAACAACATCACCCCCTCACAAGACCTCTGCGACTCACTTGCCTCGTTCTTTCACCGCAAGATCGCCGACATACACAACAGCTTCGGCGCACAGACCACGCACCCAACCACCACACCGACGCCCCCCAACACCACCCTCCGCGCCTGGACCCCGGTCGGCACCGAAGACACCACCCATACGATGAACACCATCCATTCCGGATCACCAACCGACCCATGCCCCCACCACGTCTTCAACAAGGCCGACTCCGTCATCGCACCCCATCTCCGGGACATCATCAATTGCTCCTTCAACACCGCTACCTTCCCGGAGAGCTGGAAGCATGCCGAACTCAGCGCCCTCCTGAAGAAACCATCAGCAGACCCTACCGACCTCAAGAACTACCGCCCCATCTCGCTCCTCCCGTTTCCTGCCAAAGTCATCGAGAAGACCGTCAACAGACAGCTAGCCGCCTTCCTCGAGACTAATGGATTCCTCGACCACTCGCAGTCCGGCTTCCGAGCCAACCACAGCACCGAGACCGCCCTCATCGCAGCCACTGACGACATCCGAGCCCTGCTCGACAATGGGGAAACAGCGGCCCTCATCCTCCTGGACCTCTCCGCAGCGTTCGACACTGTCTGCCACCGCACCCTAGAGCAGCGCCTCAGCAACATCGGAATCCAAGAGAAGGCACTAGAGTGGATCATCTTGTTCCTCGCCGGAAGAACCCAGAGAGTCCGCCTCCCCCCGTTCAGATCCGAGGCCACCGAAGTCATCTGCGGCGTACCACAAGGATCATCACTCAGCCCCACCCTCTTCAACGTCTACATGAACCCCCTCGCAGCCATCGCACGCCATCACAACCTCAACATCATCTCCTATGCCGACGACACCCAGCTGATCCTCTCCCTCACCAACGACCCAGCCACCGCCAGAACCAACCTGCACGAAGGGATGAAAGACGTAGCCGAGTGGATGATGAACAGCAGCCTGAAACTGAACTCAGACAAGACGGAAGTCCTCATCCTTGGATCATCACCCTCTGCCTGGGACGACTCCTGGTGGCCCCCTGCCCTGGGCAGCGCACCCAAACCAACGGACCACGCACGCAACCTGGGCTTCATCCTGGACTCCTCCCTCTCGATGACCAGACAAGTCAACGCCGTCTCATCATCATGCTTCAACATCCTACGCATGCTCCGAAAGATCTTCCGATGGAACCCCACTGAAACCAGGAAGACGGTCACCCAGGCACTCGTCACCAGCCGACTGGACTATGGTAACACCCTCTACACCGGAACCACGGCCAAGCTACAGAAAAGACTCCAACGCATCCAGAACGCCTCCGCACGCCTCATCCTTGACATCCCCCGACACAGCCACATCTCCGGACACCTGAGAGACTTGCACTGGCTCCCCGTCAGCAAGAGAATCACGTTCCGCCTCCTCACCCACGCACACAAGGCCCTCCACGACCTGGGCCCCAGGTACCTCAACAACCGCCTGACCTTCTACACTCCCACCCGCCAGCTATGATCGACCAGCCACGCCCTCGCTGCCGTGCCACGCATTAGAAAAGCCACCATGGGAGGAAGATCCTTCTCCTACCTGGCAGCCAAGACTTGGAAACTCCCTCCCCATCCACCTCCGTCTGACCCAAGACCACCTCTCCTTCAGGAAGCAACTCAAGACCTGGCTGTTCGAGCAGTAGCGGTCCCCCCTCCCCCAGCGCCTTGAGACCCTCCGGGTGAGTAGCGCGCTATACAAATCGATTGATTGATTGATTGATTGATGGCGAAGAATAGTGGACAGGGTCAACGCAGTGGGACAACACCCAAGAAATCGGGAGGACATCAGGAAAAGGTGGAACGACCTACGGGGGAAGGTGCGTTCCGTGGTCTCAAGACACCACCTGGCGGTTCAGCGGACTGGCGGCGGACCCCCACCTCCTCCCCCACAACTAACAACATGGGAGGAGCAGGTCTTGGCGATTCTGCATCCTGAGGGCCTTGCAGGAGTAGGTGGAGGAATGGACTCTGGTAAGTCAAAGCTTTACTATTACATTCCCCACCCTACCTGCATGCTATCACATACCCCGACCCTCGCCCTCACCCCCATCACTCCAACTCCTCACAAATGTCCCAATATCACATACCACCCATCCCGACACCAAGCCCTGCATGCAGCAACAAAGCATGGACACCCATCACCAAAGCATGCCCACTGCACATAGCCATACACCCCCCTAAACCATTATCACAGAAGGTCCCACACAAGAATGGAAGCACTGGGGTACAGGGTGACCGACCCATTGCACACCATGGCACACACAGATGCAATAATCATGCCTTTCCACCCCTGCAGGACCCCTACCCAACGTCACCAGACAGGAGGATCCAGACATGTCCACTCCACCCACAGAAGAGGCCCACAGTGATGACAGCAGCTCTGTCCAACTGGATCTAGATGACCAGCCTGGACCATCGGGGACCTCTGGACAGTCGGTTCCCCTCACACAGGCACAGGCCACCACAGACCTTCCCCCCTCTGGAAACAACAGCACAGCACAGAGAATGATGTCAAGACCCCCGCCAATAAATGAGACCACCCTGATTGTCATCCTACTGTCCCACTTTGTCACCCTGTCCATAATTAAACTGCCCCAGCTCCACTTCCTATGCCCATATGGGCAATGCACCTGTGAGACTAATAGACTGGACTCTGCCATGGACACTCCTCCGCCATCACCCCTCACCATTTAACTTCCCCCTCCAATATTTTGCATTTAAATAAACACACCTAAAGCACAAAATGATCAGGAGTCTGTCTGTGATTTCGAAATAGTGTATTTGCAATTACAGTGACAAAATGTTTTTGAAACAGTAATGTCAACATACCTATGTCACACAGCTCTAGTCCATGAGGAATTTAAGCAGATGTCACACAGTGGGACCCACATCTGTGAAACCGTAAAGGAAAGTGACAACTCAGTGACCATACACTGGGTGAAAACGACAGACAGGAGAGATGTAGTAGTGTAAAAGTACATGTAGTAGGCAGGATTGTATTCTAGAATAGGGATCCACCTGTCATGTGGAGGCACCTGAACCTGGCCTTCAGGAGGCCGAAGGTCCGCTCGATCACCCTCCTAGTTCGCCCATGGGCCTCATTGTAGCGTTCCTCTGCCCTGGTCCTGGGATTCCCCACTGGGGTCAGTAGCCATGACAGGTTGGGGTAACCAGAGTCACCTGCAAATGGCGAGGGACAACTGTTAGACACACACTAACCTGTAGGGATATACCCAGACAACCATTCCCACTGTCTTGCTTCCAGGTACTCACCTAATAGCCACACACAGTGCCTCTGGAGTTGACCCATCACATAAGGGATGCTGCTATTCCGCAGGATGTAGGCGTCATGCACTGAGCCAGGGAACATGGCATTCACATGGGAGATGTACTGGTCTGCCAAACATACCATCTGTACATTCATAGAATGATAACTCTTCCGGTTTCTGTACACCTGTTCACTCCTGTGGGGGCGACCAAAGCCACATGGGTCCCATCCATGGCACCTATGATGTTGGGGATATGTCCCAGGGCATAGAAATCACCTTTCACTGTAGGCAAATCCTCCACCTTAGGGAAAACGATGTAGCTCCGCATGTGTTTCAGAAGGGCAGACAACACTCTGGACAATACGTTGGAAAACATAGGGTGGGACATCCCTGATGCCATGGCCACAGTTGTTTGAAAAGACCCACTTGCAAGGAAATGGAGCACTGACAGCACCTGCACTTGAGGGGGATTCCTGTGGGATGGCGGATTGCTGACATCAGGTCTGGCTCCAACTGGGTACAAAGTTCCTGGATTGTGGCACGGTCAAACCTGTAGGTGATTATCAAATGTCGCTCCTCCATTGTCGACAGGTCCAACAACGGTCGGTACACTGGAGGATGCCGCCATCTCCTCACATGTCCCAGCGGACGGTGCCTATGAAGGACAACAGCGAGCACAGAGTCAAACAACTCAGAGGTACGTACCCACAGTTAACACAGAACACCAATCATACACAAAAGGTGGGCTGTATGTATGTTGAGACTAGGCCTAGGTATGTGTGACGCAGTTGAAAATGAGGCCATGTGGGCCCCAGAAATGGCGGCTGCCTGAACTCTAAAGTGGGACAATGGGATGTGAGGTAACTGCGCTGGCGTTGTACACCGTCGCGCTAGGCGGTCGGAGACCGTGGCGCAATGCTGCATTGGTTAACATTGGACCCTATGGGTCCCAGGAGCCAATGACGATGTACGCCGGCGGTGATGGTACGCACCGCCGCGGACTTGACCGCCGCGGACGTGACCGCCATTTTCTATCTGTTCAATCACTCAATATCTGATCTTCGACAGGAGAGGACCTACACTGCAAGTGCTGCTGTGACCTCGGTCTGGAAGAGACAATGGCTCGTGCATCTGGGGAAAGGGCCCCTGCCTTCACATCGGAGGAGTTGGAGAAGCTCGTGGATGGGGTCCTCCCCCAGTACACGCTACTCTATGGTCCTCCAGACAAACAGGTAAGTACACAGGGAGCATGTTGTATGGGCTATGCCTGTGTGGAGAGGGCTGGATGTAAGAAAGAAGGGGGCAGAGTGCTGCGTGCATGAAAGACGGTGAATGCATGTGCCACAAGGCAAGGGTAGGGATGGGGGCCAATCACTTTGACGGTGCAGTTGGTAATGACTTCTCTTCTTCCCCTGTACATTTCATGTAGGTCAGCACCCACCAGAAGAAAGATATATGGCGTGCCATCGCCAAGGACGTCCGGACCCTGGGGGTCTACCACAGACTGAGCACCCACTGCCGGAAAAGATGGGAGGACATTCGCCGCTGGAGCAAGAAGACGGCGGAGGCTCAGCTGGGGATGGCCTCCCAACGTGGGAGGGGTGCCCGTCGTACCATGACCCCCCTGATATTCCGGATCCTGGCGGTGGCCTACCCGGAGTTAGATGGGCGGTTGAGGACATCACAGCAGACACAAGGGGGTGAGTACACTCTCATTCTGCTGACTTTGCGCGCAGTGGAGTTGTCTGGGTGGGGGAGGAGGGCTGTGGGTTTCCCTAGGCCAGGGCGAGTTCCGTAGGCAAGGCCCCTCCGTAAGGCAGGCCATGTGGCACCCCAGCCCACCTCTGTAGAGTGCCAATTACAGCTATTCATGCCCCTGTGTCATCTATGTGTGCAGATGTCGTCCATAGGCTTGTAGGCCATTTCCCAGTAATTGAACAGTGGAGCCCAAGAGCGCGGCGTAGTGCAGGGGGCTTCTGTGTCTGTCTTGTCCGCCAACGGTAGCGGTAATCCATGCACTCAACCTGTCTTTCTTCTGTCGTCCCCCCCCCTTTTTGTGTTCTCCCTGTTCTTGTGTGCATTAGCATCATCAGGCGGAGGAGCAGTGGCACCGGAGCACGCGGGAGCTGCATCCCACATGGCCCTAGAGGTCGAGACTACGGACTCGGAATTCACCAGTGGGACGGAGGGCGAGGGGAGCTTCACGGCGGGGACAGGAGCTGACACCAGCGACACGGACACGTCCTCTGATGGGAGCTCCCTTGTGGTGGCAGCAACATCTGTGCCCCCTGCATCTACAGGTACAGCTGCCACCCCCCTACCAGCACCGCCCTCCCAGCAGCCCCTCTGCCTTTGCCCCGTGCCCGTTCACCCAGGAGGGTGGGCATCACCTTCGCCCCAGGCACCTCAGCCCCTGCCCTTGTCACCCCTGCTGCACTCAGTGAGGAGGCCATTGACCTCCTCAGGTCCCTCACTGTTGGGCAGTCTACCATTTTGAAAGCCATCCAGGGTGTAGAAAGGCAGTTGCAACAAACTCATGCATTCCTAGAGGGCATTCATTCTGGTCAGGCGGCCCTTCACCGAGCTTTTCAAACTCTGGCCTCAGCACTGTTGGCAGCCATTGTCCCCGTCTCTAGCCTCCCCCCTCCAACTTCCTCCACCCAGACCCAATCCCCTGTACCTCTGCCTATCCCAAGCACACCATCAGACCAGCCTGCACACACCTCACCACACAAGGGAAGCTCAGGCAAACATAAGCACCACACATCCCACAAGCACTCACGCAAGCAACACACACATGCAGACACACCAACATCCACTGCCTCCACTGTGTCCCCCTCCTCGTCGTCTCCCTCCTCCCGCCCAGTCTCGTCTACACTCACACCTGCATGCACTACCTCTACAGCTACTACGTCCCTCACCAGCACACCCACCAGCACACCCCGCTCACGTGCAGTCACCACCCCCACTACCATTCACACGTCCCGTGTCCTCTCCCAGTGGGTCTGTGACGCCCCCTCCCAAGGTACACAAACGCAGCCACACACCCACCCAACAGCCATCCACCTCACGACAGCCTCCAGCGCATGCACCTGCACCCGCACCCAAAGTCACCAAACGTACACCTCCTACTACCACCATCTCTTCCTCCACTCCCAAACCCCCTCCAGCTACCCATCCCAGTGTGTACAAGAAACTTTTCCTGTCCACCCTTGACCTCTTTCCCACACCTCCCCCACCCCGCCCATCTCATAGGTCCCGAAGTAGCACCTCAGCCACAACATCCCCGGGACCAGTGGTGCCTTTAGTCACCGGTATGTGGAGTGCACCGGCCACCAGGACAGCCAGTGTGGCACGGAGCCACAGCACAGCCAGTCCCCCACCTGTGAAGCATCAGAAGTTGGCCAGTGCCCGGCGGGAGAGGGGGAAGACTCCAGCCACCAAAGCCGCTCCCAGGGGTCCCGGAGGGAGTGTGGAGTCAGCTGTGACACCTCCCAAGGTGGGGAAGGGCCACAAGAAACCCGGCAAGTCTGGGAAGAGCTGCACGGTGGAGAAGACCGCCATCATCCCCGCTGTCCAGGAGGCCACCGCCAGCCCCAGCCCAGCTGCCCAGGAGGCCACCGCCAGCCCTAGCCCAGCTGCCCAGGAGGCCACCGCCAGCCCAACTGATCCGTGAAGGACCGCCAGCACAAGCCCCGCTGGGCCATGAAGGACCGCCAGCTCAAGCACCGCTGAACAGGGCACCGCCAGCACAAGCACCGCTGGGCCATGAAGGACCGCCAGCACAAGCACCGCTGAACAGGGCACCGCCAGCACAAGCAGCGCTGGGCCATGAAGGATCGCCAACTCAAGCACCGCTGAACAGGGCACCCCCAGCACAAGCACCGCTGAACAGGGCACCGCCAGCACAAGCACCGCTGAACAGGGCACCGCCAGCACAAGCACCGCTGGGCCATGAAGGACCGCCAACTCAAGCACCGCTGGGCCATGAAGGACCGCCAGCACATGCACCGCTGGGCCATGAAGGACCGCCAACTCAAGCACCGCTGAACAGGGCACCGCCAGCTCAAGCACCGCTGGGCCATGAAGGACCGCCAGCAGAAGCACCGCTGAACAGGGCACCGCCAGCACAAGCACCGCTGGGCCATGAAGGACCGCCAACTCAAGCACCGCTAGCCCATGAGCGGCAGGGGCACTGACGCAACTGGGTCCGTCACGGGGTGAGTGATGCACTCTGGGCACCAGTCCCTCTCCAGAACCAGTGGAGAGATCCATCCACTACCTCTGTCCTTCACAGGATGAAGCACTCTGGGCAACAGTCCCCCTCCAGGACCAGTGGAGAGATCCATCCACTACCTCTGTCCTTCACAGGATGAAGCACTCTGGGCACCAGTCCCCCTCCAGAACCAGTGGAGAGATCCATCCACTACCTCTGTCCTTCACAGGATGAAGCACTCTGGGCACCAGTCCCCCTCCAGAACCAGTGGAGACATCCATCCACTACCTCTGTCCTTCACAGCATGAAGCACTCTGGGCACCAGTCCCCCTCCAGAACCAGTGGAGACTGTTATCCACTTGAGAGACTGTGGCTTTGCACTCCCCAGGATTGAACAGTCGGCAAACCACCCACTGTAGAGACTTGAGAGACTGTGGCTTTGCACTCCCCAGGATATGGCAGTGGGCAACCCACCGAGAGAAAAACTATATGGGGATACCCTAATGGAGTAACAGTAGCTCAATCAGGGAAAAATACAGTTAAGAGAAACTACAACGTGAGCTACCTAAATAATATAATATCTGAAGTAACAGATACACTTCAGAGAAAAAGCCTTATAAGGACTGATAAATATCCATTGATAATTCAAAGTCGTATGCGAAAACAATAAGCAGCTGCTGAAAGAATTAAAGGAATGACAAAAGATAACAGGAAACTAAATCTCAACTGAACACATTTTAATGAAGCGATATAACAAAACACAAGGAATCAAGAAATATAAAACATGAATGGAAATATATATAACGTTAAACTTCTAAATCAGGCACACCACAATCAAACTAGACGACAAAAAATGGATAAGAAAGACATATGAGGTAAATGAAAAAACAATTAACGTATAAATCTACATAAATAAACTAACGTGTCTAAAATACAGTACATACAAACATGTAAAGATTGTTTCCAACAATACATAAATGTACATTGATATCATACTGATGAATAAATATATTTATATATATAGATTGATGTTTAGAAAAAATTAAATTAGAGTGGTGTTGAGACAGGGATACTCTTAGGGAACCAAAGGCCTACGCGCGTTTCGGTGTTCCTATTGGTTATAGGTCACCTTCTTCAGGGCCAATCCCCTTAATAACAAACAACAAAGTTCATTTCAGCAACCAATGTTCTAATTATTTTTTCATTAAATACTTGGTACGCTGGAATCTTGTAGTCATGTCATCTAGTAAGGAAGAGAGAAAGATGAAGAATAGTATATTTTTATAGATTTGTTTGCTTACTTTCAATCAATTATTTTATTTCATTTTAATACCGTGTGCAGATATATGTGTCTTCATATAAAATTATATAGTAGACGTGCCCATTATCAGTTTAGAATATAAATTGAAACGTGTTCAAGTTTAAAATCTAATAATCGAAAAGATTATTTATTTACAGATTAGAAGTAAGAGAGTAAAGATAGTGAAATAATTATATTAATTATATTAATTAATAAAATCATTAAAATGTATTAGTATGTATATATTAGGTCAAGATTAATGAAATAGTGACTTGTGCTATAGTACTTAAAATTATTATTATATTATATCCCAAGCTTATAAACACATGCATCAGTGCATATTAGAAAAGTGGTACCATTCCATAGATAGTTGTTTATTTGCTTACTGAAGTAATATATAGTGGTAAATCGAGCAATGTTCAAAGCTCATGGTATGTCCAATCCTTGAGATGGACGTGATAACATCAATTGGACAGGAAGGACGATCTAACTATAAAGTAAGACAATAAATAGGATTGTGAATTAAAAGATGTAAGATGATCATCCTTTAAAAGTGAAAAACCGACTATCTCTATATTTTAATACTATAGTTGCTATTACCTATAGATTCTGTGGTCCACTATTTAAGAAAGGTTTTTGTTGATATTTCTTTAATAAAGGCACAGGCCATATTTTTATATACTAGTTTGTGTGTACCTACCGGGGCTAGAAAAAGTTGCAAGAACTGGTCCTAAGATGTATGGTCTCCGATAGGATTTAATACATACTGGATGAGGCTTAGGAGGAAACGAAACCTGCATCGGAAAGACAAGTAAAATTTGTACTCGATCAGCATGATATGCAATATCAAAATGATATAATATAGTTCTTAGCTATATTAGTTTCCAAGTTGCGCCCAAAAGTAATCTAAAAGATTTTATTTCCTGGCTGATGGCTGGGAGATAATCTTACTATGAGACGCGCAAATAGCTCACCCGTTTGCCGATGCTGTCTCCGTAATGTAACATGCATCGGCGGCCGCGGTTTTTTTTCCCTTTAAATGCTGAAGCAAGTCAGCACAGATCGCACGACTAGACCAGTACTTCTAGTTGCGGTATTTTTAACCTAGAATGGCCGCCATATTGAAATCCCGCGGTCCTGAGTATGATCGTCAAATAGAAAGAAAGCAAAGACTCTAGTTAAAGAATAATGTTTCTAGAAATGAAATGAATGAATATAAGTACTATATATAATCTGAATTAGGATAAAGAGCAGAAGGAGATAGACCATATAAAACCGGAAATAGGAAATAAAAGATAACTAAAAATAGAAAAAGGACTAGGTACGGAAAGAGCCATGAAGGGGAAAATTATGAGGATGCAATATATCTGCTAGAGTATTTTAGGTATTTAAAAATTAGAAAGATTATCTAGAACAAAGGCAAAATCGAAATCTGTAGAGAGATATATATAGATCTAAACATAGTATGTCTCTATATTCGATAACTAGTCAAAATATTTGTATTAAAATTCAAGAAAAAAGAGGGGAGAAAAGAGGATACAGAAAATATAAATCAAATAATAGCATTTTCCCAGGGTATAAGTTCATTCAATCCTTTTGCACAGCTGTCAAGGGTAAATATCCAAAAAACTTCGCGTTTTCTCCTTATTTTGGAATCGTCTATTTGTCCTGCTTTTTTTATTTTTTCCACTACAGTCCAGGAGAAGTCTTCTAGTTGATGTCCATGTTGTCTCCAATGGGATGCTAAAGGAGAGCTTTCTTTAGCGTTTCTGATGTTTGACATATGTTCTAATATTCTTACTTTAACTTCTCTTCCTGTCTCACCTATATATAGTAGGGGGCATGTACATCTGATCAAATATATACAATTGGCAGTTCTACAGTTAGTCATGTCTGTAAGCATATAGTTTTTACCCTTCCAAAAGAAGGAGTCACCCACAATTGCTTTGGGGCAGGCTTTACAGTTGCCACATTTGTGGTGTCCATTAATCGGTCGATCTCCACTTATGGATTTTTGACAAAAACCTTCATTTTTAGGTAAGGAAGCCCTCACCAATTTATTGGAGATATTTTGATTCCTCCTAAACGATAGGAGAGGGCGTGTTAATGGTGCTTGATTGGGATTGCTGTTAAGGATATTCCAATTAGAGAGAATTATCTTTCTAATTTTTTCGTTTAAATTAGAGTGTTGAATTACACATGCCAATGTAGTAACAGATTTTTTGCTGTTTGTTTGTTTTTCAAACATACTGGCCCTGTTATAGTATTTAGCTCTTTTGTATGAATCTCTTATTAGTTTCTTAGGATATCCTCTCAATAGAAACTTTTGTTGTAGTATGTTAGCATGATATTCAAAATCAGATATATTGGAGCAATTTCTACGGACCCGTAGAAATTGGCTAAAGGGTATGCCTTGTTTTTGGCAGGAAGGGTGAAAACTGTCAAAGTGGAGGATGGTGTTTCTCGCTGTAGGTTTAGTAAATAGAGACATTTGAAGTTGGAAATTATTGTGGCCTATCCAAAGATCTAGAAATTCTACTTTATTTCTACTGGTGTGGAAAGTAAACTTAAGATTAGGGTCACACAAATTAATCCACTGGCTAAATTCTGATAGAGATTCCTCTTCACCTGTCCAGATGAAGAAGATATCATCTATAAAGCGAGACCAAGCGTAGATATTTTCAAAAAACGGAGCTATCTCATTGTAGACAAATTTTTCTTCGAACTCACCTACATAAATATTTGCAACACTTGGGGCACAGGCTGCTCCCATGCTTACCCCTTTCTTTTGTTGGAAAATTTGATTATCAAATTCAAAGAAGTTTTCACGTAGCACGATGTCTAAGCACTGTAGAACAAAGGCAGAGTGTTCTGTCATGCCTTCTTTTGTAAATAGGGAGGCCACTGCCTGCCAAGCTTCTTGTTGGGGGATGTTAGTATATAGTGCTTCGATATCCATCGTGACTAAAAGTTGTGTGGTCGGATTAAAATTATGTCCTTCTAGCTTGGCTATGATATGGCTAGTATCACGAATAAATGCTGGAAGTTGGGCTACTCTTGGATTCAGATAATTCTCCACATACTTAGATAGGGGTTCAGTCAAAGCTCCTATAGTGGACACTATGGGACGCATGGGGGGATCGGTAGCATGTTTGTGTATTTTGGGGACTCCGTAGAACACTGGTATTCTTGTCTTTATAGGATTCAGATACTGTAATTCTTGGTGGCAAATAAGTCCATTCTCATATGCTTCGTTAGTAATCTGGGTGATTTCTCTTTTAACTCGTTCTTGCCAATTCATGTTGATTTTTTGGTAATAGTGGGAATCATTTAGCATAGTCATAATCTTATGTTTATATATTTCAGTGTCTAATAAGACTATGCCTCCACCTTTATCACATGGTTTGACCGTAATGGTCTTATCTCTTTGTAGCTTTTGAAGTGCTTGATATTCCCCTTTATTTAGATTGAAACAAGATTTAGGGACAAATTTCAGTAGCGATTGGATCTTCTCTGTCACAACATTTTCAAATATTCTTATTTCGGGTCCAACGGAGTCTAAATATGGTGTAAAAGTAGAGACTGGTTTAAGACCTGATTGGTTTAATTCCCTATTGTCTACTTTATCTTCAAAATATCTGGTCAGTCTGATTCTTCTAAAGAAAGCATGTAAATCAGAAAGAAGATCAAACTTATTGATAGAAGTAGTAGGAATAAATGACAATCCTTTCTTAAGTAGTGATTCTGTATCTGTATCCATAGGTGTGGTTCTAAGATTAAAAACCGGTACCACCTTTAGTCCCTCCCGTATTGCTGTCTCCGAGTTTGTAGAATATGTGGTGCATTGTCC
Source organism: Pleurodeles waltl (assembly GCF_031143425.1). Classification (NCBI taxonomy): domain Eukaryota; kingdom Metazoa; phylum Chordata; class Amphibia; order Caudata; family Salamandridae; genus Pleurodeles; species Pleurodeles waltl. The sequence continues at coordinate 72,585,691 of NC_090441.1, read as the reverse complement.
ACATTCTGATATCTGTTTCTCTGAAAATTTCTGTATCTTGTACGGGGTCCTCTTCCCCTGGATAAAAAATGATGACTAGATCGATGAGGGCCTTCAGTGGGGCCCGTTCTGTCATTGTATTGCTCAGGATGGTTAGACGGTCCCTCTCCTTCAGATTCGGAGGTATCTGAAAAAGTGACAATTTTCTTGTGTGTCCAAAATTGTCGATCTTGTTCCAATGTAATCTGTTGTTGATTAGTGTAATATTTATCGGACAAGTACGGATATGCCCGTTCTGTGGTAAACCATCTGATATCTTTTCTAAGTTTATCTGTTTTTCTTTTGATTAAATATGCATTAAATGATTCAAGTTCTTGGTTTATGTTCTCTAACTGTTTTTTTGCTTCTTGTAAGGAGTCTTGTGATTTTAGTTGCTCTTCTAATGTTTGGATCTCTTTCATTAGTACTTCCATGAGTTCTCTAGCTGTCTCCACTATAAGGATCATCCAATCCCGGGAACAGCGGTTGGAAATGAGCGACCATTTCTCTAGAAATTGTCTAATCTCTACAAAAAGGCCTGGGATATTTCTCACTCTTAGACCTGTGGGGATAATTCCTGCTCTAAGGTATTCTAGTATATATTCTGCATGTAACTCTGTACGTTTAGTTTTTTTCTTTAACCCACCCACTGTAGAGACTTGAGAGACTGAGGCTTTGCACTCCCCAGGATTGAACAGAGGGCAACCCACCCACTGTAGAGACTTGAGAGACTGTGGCTTTTCACTCCCCAGGATTGAACAGTGGGCAACCCACCCACTGTAGAGACTTGAGAGACTGTGGCTTTGCACTCCCCAGGATATGGCAGTGGGCAACCCACCCACTGTAGAGACTTGAGAGACTGTGGCTTTGCACTCCCCAGGATTGAACAGTGGGCATTGAGCCCCCTCGTGGATCTGGCGTCGTACACTCGTCCGGCTGAGGTGCCCCCCCTTCCCTTCCCCCTGAGGTGCCTGTTGTATTTCTATCTGATGCCCCTGCAGTGTTCTCTCTGTTTTGATCGGGTATCGAGTGTGGGCCTCACCCATGCATTTTGGGCCCAGTGGCCCACGGACTATAAATGGTGCAATACCTGGATTTGTATTATTGGTGTATATATTTGTTTTTGGTTTATATATATTTTGGAGTACTGGATTTTAATAGATTACAATCGTTACAATAATTTCCTTTTGTCTTTGCCTTCTTCCGGGGGACTTGGGGGCTGTAACTGTAATGTATCAACATGTATTAGTGTGTGTGTTGTAGTGGGTGGGGGTGGGGGTGTTGCGTGTGTGTGTCCCTGTTTTTTTCCTCCCCACTCCCCTGTGTCGTAGGTGCAGTACTCACCGTGGTCTTCGCCGCCGGCGTTCATGCTCCTGGTAGAGGAGCAGGAAGACTATCACAGATAGAATTTGGAGTTCCGGTTCCATGGTGTCCTCGTTCCTCGTGGGGTATGTAGAGGTGAGCATTTTCCTTTGGGATTCCTGTTTCCGCTGTGTTTTTATTCGCGGTGAATCTGCCCCGGAAAAGGTGGCGGATTGGCCTGTCATAATAGTGTGGGCGGTACATTGTCTCCCACCTGTCTGTTGGTGGTGACCGCCGCGCTGTTTGTTTGTACCGCCATGGCTGTCAGAGTGTTAAAGTGGCTGTCCTTGTTGGCGGTTTCCACCACGGTCGTAATTGCAATTTGTTTACCGCCGGCCTGTTGGCGGTCTTACCGCCGCTTTAACACCGTCCGCCAGGGTTGTAATGACCACCTTAGTCTCTTTTCTGCAGATTTTCTTCAGCAGGACGAAACTGCCAGTCCAATCCGACCTCCTGGAGCCCTTCTCCGGATACGCGTCACGGGAATCCTCGGTGGAGATTTTTATCTTCGGACTTAGTCCTTTTTCTCAAGGTGATAATCCTTCGACCGGGGTAAACCTGGATCTTGATCCGACGTCCCTGGAGCCCTCCTCGGATACGCTGGCTGGAAGGTCCCTGTCAACTTTTTACCTTCGGAATTAGGCCCTGATTCCAACTTTGGCGGGCACCGCCAATCGGCTGCCATGCGGCCAAAAGACCGCTGCCGGCATTCCAACATTCCCGCTGGGCCGGCGGGCGCTAACCAAGTTGGCGCCCGCCGGCCCAGCGGGAATGAGGCCGCAACACAGAAGCCAGCTTGTGTTGGGCCGTGCGACGGGTGCTAGGCAGACAGTGAAAAGCTGGCCGGGGCCCTGTTAGGGGACCCCTGCACTGCCCATGCCAGGCCCCAGGACACCCCTTACCGCCAGCCTCTTCCTGGTGGTGAAAACTGCCAGAAACAGGCTGGCGGTAAGGGGGTCAGAATCCCAGGGCAGCGCTGCTTGTAGCGCTGCCCTGGCGGATTCGCCCAGCCAGGGCAAAAACGCCGGGAAACCGCTGGCCCCGGTTTTCCGACCGCGGCTTTAAAGCCACGGTCGGAATGGGCTTGGAAGCACCGCCAGCCTGTTGGCGGTGCTTCCGTCATTCGTGGCCCTCAGAATGACCCCCTTAGTCTCTTTTTCTGAGATTTTCTTTACCGGGACGAACCAGCAAATCAGGCCGGGTCACGGTTGAGGCAAGCCGGCTAGAGTTACTGCGGCGGGTCGGTCCCTCTATGGAGCGTTTTTTTCAAAAGTTCTCCAAACTTCTGGGGCTTCTCCCAGATGTCCTTTTAAGGTTCTTTTGAGGTCCACAGCTCACCCCAAGGGTCCAGAAGTTCTGAGATGATCCTTGGGGGGTGCGGACTACAACTCCCAGAATGCACCTGGCGCAAACTCCTTTTTGGACACTGGGCAGTTGTCAGATGGTTGATTTCTTCAGGAGATGGTGCAGGGGACTCTGGTTAGCAATTTTTCACCTGTCCAAAAAGGGAGCACCCTGTCTTACATTTCAGCTCGAATAGCCCCAACGCATCATGATAAATGCAGTCATTAGATTGAATTTGAATAATATTTCAAAAAGTCTTTCACCATAAATGGGTGCAGCAAGTGCTGTAACGTTGTAGAACGTTTTTCACCATAAGTTGGTGCGGCGAATGCCGTATCTCCGGACACGTGTTTCTGGCTTTCGGCCGTCATCAGCGGAGAGCAAAGTGTGGCACACGGGGTTGCTTGAAATGCTGCCTAAACGTTTTCTCAGGTTTTTTTACAACTCAGTAGGCGCACAGGTGCTTCGCCTACTGAGTGGTACAAAAACCTGTGAAGACGTTCGGCGGCATTTCAAGCAACCCCTTTAGATAGATTTTCTCTCTCTGCTGATGACGGCCGAAAGCCAGAAACATGTGTCCAGAGATACAGCACTTGCTGCACCTACATAAGGTGAAAGACTTTTTGAAAAATGTCTCTATTTTTAAATCAAATGACTGCATTTACCATGATGCATTGGGGCTATTTTATGCTGGAGTGTAAGGCAGTGTGCTCCCTTTTTTTGTGTGTCTAATTTTTCACCTGTAGCAAACAGGGAGTCCCTCCTTGAACCAGTTGAAGCCGGGCAAAGTCCTTCTTGTAGTGAAGCCCAAGTGTGCAGCTGGTGCAGTCCTTCTGAGTGCAGGTTCCAGGTGCAGGCCAGGGGTCCAGCAGGGCAGTCCTTCTTCTCCTTTGGTTCTTCCTTGTTGGAATCTGATGGGGATCTGATGTGCAGGTGCAGGTCTGCCAGTTTTATCCTTGCTCCTGGGTGAAAAACATGGGGGTCCTGATTCTCCAATCAGGTGCAGGGTCCTTCCCCCTGTGATGACCACTTGCTGGGAAGTGTGGCAAAAATCAATCCCAGGAGACAACATTCTTCAAAAATCCATCATGGCTGAATCTGATTTTTGGAGGTTACATCTGGCTGAGCCCACCCACTGGTGTGGCTAAAAATCATAAACACACCCCTCTCCTAATCTAATCAAGGGGGCACTTATTTGTCTGGGGTTGCAGGATGTGGGGGTGTTGCTGGGGTGCTCCAAATGTCCTTGTCTGCCTTTGAAGACCAGTTTGGCAGCCCTCCCCCTTCCTGCCTCACCATCTGCTGAAGGGAAATTCCCTCCCACAGGCACATCTCTTTGTGTGAAGCCAGCCCACTTCACACCTCATCAAGGCAGCCTGGCCAGGCTGCCAAAGGCTGGCCACTCAGAGCACAGCAGTAAAAACAATGCAGGGCTGAAATTGGCAACTTTTCAGGTAAAGTTTAAAACTCTTTACCTGAACAAGTTATAATAAATCCTACAACTGGAAGTTGTGGGATTTATTATAACAATTAATTTGATACCAAATTATTGGTATCCATTACTTAAGGGGACTTTTAAAATTAAAATAAAGTCTCCCCATTCCAGCCTATGGAGGCCATTCGCTACAATGGGGGAAAAATGAATGTTGCTGTTTTTACCTCACCAGGGCTTATAAAACTATTTTTATAAGGTCCCTGCTTATAGTTACATGGCACCCAGCCCTAGGGGCACATAGGGCACACCTTAGGGGTGACTTATATGTAAACATAAGGTAGTTTAAGACTTTGGAACTACTTTTAATTCCAAAGTCGAATTTGCATATAACTTTAATTTAAAAGCAGCCAGCAAGCCAGGCATGCCTTTAAAATGACACTGGGCACCTCAGCAGTGCACCAATGTGTGCACTAACTATACTGTGGTCCCTAAACCTACATGCCCTACCATATACTAGGGACTTATAGGTAGGTTAACTTAGCCAATTATAATTAGCCTAATTTGCATATTGATTTTACACAGAGCACAGGCCCTGGGACTGGTTAGCAGTATCCAGGGCACCATCAGAGTCAGGAAAACACCAGCAAAAAGTGGAAAATGGGAGCAAAAAGTTAGGGGGCCTCTGCAATCAGCCCTGTTTTCTCACAACAGATATTTTTCAGTGGTTAAGCCAAATCCATCCAAGAGTGCATCTTTTAAAATTTTGTAGTTATTGGCTTCACTTTCTCTAACAGTAAGGAGCCTATCTCTACCCTTTCCAGTGAAAGATAGCCACAAAATAGCAGCCCACTGCCTTTGAGGGACCAACTGTACCATACAGGCCCTCTCAAGTGCAGCAAACCACTTATTAATGTCATCCCCCTCCTTGTAAGGGGGGACTATCTTATGCAGATTCCTGGAATCTTGCTCTTTAACAGGATTGATATCAGAAATATTGCTGCTGCCACCATGGGGAACTAACCGAACCTCTGTCTTTCCCCTTATGTCTAGGGATTCCCTATCTAAGGCCAGCTGCTGCTGTTTAAGCTTCAGTCTGGTCTCTTCAACCCTCAACTTTTTGAGTTCCCTTTCTAACAAGTTATCCTCAGGGTGGGTGGGTTGGGAATGCTTTGACACAGAGGAAATGTGGGAAGTTTCAGAGGGGGACCTGTCCCTAACTGTCTGGACCCTAGTAACCTGGCCTCTAGGGATGAAGGATGCCCTACTGTTGTGGGAGCCTCTATCACTACCAGCATCACTAGGTGCCCTGCTAGAGGGCAGGCCCTTGTAAGAACCCTCCCCAGCTTCTCCAGGGGACTCCTCTGAATCTGACTGGGAAGCTTCTCCTTTTTCTAACCTCTCCTGAGATGGGCCAGACTGGTTCTGGTAATCTACAATGAGCATGTTAAAGAGAAACTCTTTGGTAGGGTTCTTTCCTATACTCAAACCTCTATCCAGGCAGAGACCCCTCAAACCTTTAT